>NC_056749.1:217155904-217493404 GCF_019279795.1 Protopterus annectens | reverse complement strand
GGTAGATTCAATTTCAAGGGAATTGGGATAATATAATTAGTAGATTGAGATAGAGCTAAAAGTAAAACTTCTATATATAAATCAAACAGATAAGGAGACATATGGCAACCTTGTCTTACCCCATTATTAAATGATAGTGGTCTCAAAAGACATTTATTGATAGATAGCCGAGTTGATTAATTAACATATAATATACCAATATTTGGAATGTACTTTGAAGGACAACCACATTTCTGAAGATCATGAAAAAGAAAAAAAGGGTATTTATTCTACCAAAAGCCTTCAATGCAACCATTGTAAAAGACATTTACTGATAGATAGCTGAATTGATTACTTAACATATAATACACCAATATTTGGAATGCACTTTGAAGGACAACCACATTTCTGAAGATATTGAAAAAGAAAAAAAGGGTATTTATTATACCAAAAGCCTTCAGTGCAACTATTGTAAAAGCATAGATATTTTTGTGGTAACTGTAACAAAAGTAACTACACTCAACAGAGTAAATGCTTCTGCACTAATCCGAAACCAATTGAAATAACATCCAAAAACACAAAGCGACAGAAGGCAACCACCGAGTTTACAATAATCCAGTCTTGTTCTATGAAAAAGTATATAATCCTTTATTTGGCATGCACTAGGTAAGCGCTTTCACTATCAGCTTCATCAGACTATAAAACATTCGCATTGCACAAACAATTGCTTAAATAACAGTCATGTGACATTAAATCAATCATCTTATTAACTTTTTAAAAACACATTAACTTTTTCAATGCATTGTCTAAAGTTACTGAAGCATTTGAATGTTTCTTAAAATGTCAGTACATTCATTCTATCTTATTCATTATTTAAAAATGTTGTATTCATTAATACACTTCTTTGCGATAAAGGTTTAATCTGCTACGATATTACATATTCTGTAGCAGATCGATTAGTTGTTTAACTCTCTCGCTAGCTCTATTAAAAGAGTGGCCTTAACAAAAATCTCAAAGATCACTCTTTTTTTCAAAACAGGTTTATTGTTTTAACATATAAGAGAAATATCATAACAATTTTATACAAGTAATTAAAAATAGGTATTATTATAATATTCAACAAAACAACTAAAGTATTTACAAAGATATCCACTACAATCAGATCGATTAATTAAACTAAAATACCATGCTATTGAAATTAAAATTTTTTTAACAAATTTTGTAAATTATCCCATACAATAAAATAAGATGTTTTTCTGTTTGTTCTAG
Organism: Protopterus annectens; assembly: GCF_019279795.1. Classification (NCBI taxonomy): domain Eukaryota; kingdom Metazoa; phylum Chordata; order Ceratodontiformes; family Protopteridae; genus Protopterus; species Protopterus annectens. The sequence goes on along the minus strand of NC_056749.1, from coordinate 217,492,156 downwards.
TCCTAATTGTGTTTATTTCCATATGGCACACTATATTCATAACATTTTTAAATTCATTGAACGAAGGAGGTGTATCTGAAATCCAATTTCTAGTTATTATTTTCCTAGCCACTGCTAGAATAGACCATAACAAGGGAAGCTTAACCTTTTTAACACTTTGAGGTACAGGTGTGTTGAATAATATAAGAGATTTAGAAATAATGAAATTATCTGTAAAAGAGCCTGCAAAAATTCATTAATTGACTTCCAGTATTCTTTCAATTTTATACAGTCATAAAACATATGAGCCCAGTCAGCATTAATTTCTACATTACATCTCTTACATAGATTATCTTTATTATTTATTTTATTCATCATCAAAGGTGTATAAAAGATCTATGTAAAATTTCCATGTATAAAGTCTCCAGACAATGGAAGACGTAGTTCTATAAGCAGATTCCAATATATATTGTTTATCTTGTTGATTTGGTGGGTCCCCATTAATAGAAGTGAAATAATTCCAGTATGAATCTACACTGTAAAAAGTTTCTTGTCTGATAACTTTATGTATGTATGAAAGTTTACCTTTATCAGAAACTTTATGTTGTAAATTTAATATCAAGTAATCAATCAGTGTTGGAATAGATTCTTTAACAGTTATAGACATTAAATCTATTTTATTAATGAGATGTTGTCTAAAGGTCTGAACCTCTAACCAGCAAGTTTCTCTTAGATCAAATTCTTGTTTTAAGAAATCTAGATTTTTAACTTTATTATCAGATGTCAAGTTCAACTGATACCAGTACTTTAGATCATTATCTATAGCTAAATGAGTTCCTTCAGAAGTAGATGACAAAAGCATACCCTGAGTATACATTATAGGAAATACAATAAAATTCCATTCCCTATACTTAGGGTGCATGAATATAAAGTTACGATAACTAATAATAATATTTAATGGGTAACAAACCATATGTTTAGGTGTAATAGGTGAAGTACAAAATTCCTTTAGTAACCATAACATGGAGTTATTTACAATCATATTTTTATGTGTTAAGGAGATTTTCATGAAGTGTATACTAATTAGCTCCCAATAATCTTTCCATTTTGTGACATATGACTGATCTATTAATAAAGTAATAACTTTTACAATAGAAGAGATAGTATATAAATTAAAGTCTGGAAAAGAAATACCCCTTGAGACCAGCTATTAGTATGTTTCTTTAATGCAATCCTAGGTCTATTAGGTGCCCATAAGAAATTTAACATTAGTGTGTTCAGTTTCTTGATAATTATTTTTGTAGGTGGAAGTATTATTGATTGTATTAAGTATAAAATCTTGGGGAATATTATCATTTTAATAATTGTAAGTCTCTCCTCCATAGTAAAAACATATTATTCCAGGTATTAAAAGATCTTGTATATTAAGAAAACAGGTATTATAATTATTATATATAATAGATTTAATATCTTTAGATAGTATTATACCTAAATAAGTTATCTGACCTGAATTGGGTACATATTTAGTAAAATCACTAATGAGAATATTTTTTCGTGTATATATAGGTAGTATTTTAGTTTTTCTTCATTGAATATTAAACCAGAAATACTTTTAAAATTCATCATGTTATCAAATAGAGACTGTATAGAAGAATTAGATCCTGCTGATGTAATTAGAACATCATCTGCAAAAGTTGAATTTTGGATGTTGTATTTTCATCTATTTCAAAACCCTCTATGTCAGTACTGTTTCTGATCAAATTAGCCCAAGGCTCCATTACTAAAGTGAATAATAGTGGAGAAAGTGGACATCCTTGTTTTGTACCTTTAAGAATGGGTATTTTTTGTGAAACATATGTTCCTACCTTAATATAAGCCAACGTTCCTTTGTATAAATGTTCAATTAGATTTACAAATGCATCCGAGAAGTTTGTGCACTTCATTAAGGTAAACAGATAGTCCCAACTTACTGAATCAAATGCTGAACTTATATCAAGACTAATAAGTGTTAAATCTTTCTTTTTCCTATTTGCAAAATCTATTAATGTTAAAGTTCTTCTTATATTATCAAAAGTATTTCTATTTACAATGAAGCCTGTCTGATCTATATATATAATGCCGGGAATGATTGTCTTCAATCTATCAGTCAAAGATCACTCTTGAAAAACAAAAAATGTATAAAATAAATATAAAAAATAAAATAGGAATAATAAAAGTGGAAAATAAAACTATGCAATACTGTGTATACTCATATTGCAGGTCACAGGATAAATATTTATATACAACAATAATATTATAATATTAGTATAATATTTACCTGTGACTTGTCACGCAAATCAAATATGATATCCAACATCTCTCCGTCATTTCACATCGACGCAACTTTAGTGCGTTGAGTTAATGCTTAGTCATTCTATCAGTGATGTAAGGATATATATATATGTATGAGAGCAATGCAATAATATATTGTTACTACTATCATTAATGAAGTGCTTAAAAAACATTAGAATGTATATAAATATTCTTGTTGGATTACATAAAGGTGCTCAATATTCTCACTTTTCAGCTCAAATGATAAATAAATCAAAATTTACTATTCATAATATGAATATTATCCATTGCTCACTGTGACTTATTACATTTAAAATATTGTCCATACTGGTACTGGTACTAATACTTTATAAAGTAACAAAAAAACACTGAATTACACTAGCTAGATAGCATCAAATTCTCACTTTTACCCAGCGCTAAACCATGCTGAGAAGCTCAATGCACCATATGCATGAAATTAGCCCATTATATTCATTGTGACATTGCATTCACATTACGCAGTGAAAATATATATTAACTTACTGTTAATTCTCAAAAAAGCTAAATAACCATATACAATACTGATTGATTCATAAGTTATAAATTATAACCAAATTATTACTGAAAGTTCGAAAATAGCATATAAGATCACTGAACTAAAATATGCTTTATAAATGGAATCAACATGTATAAGGACATTGAAAAAGTGAGAATTTGATGCTATCTAGCTAGTGTAATTCAATGTTTTTTGTTACTTTATAAAGTATTAGTACCAGTATGGACAATATTTTAAATGAAATAAGTCACAGTCAGCAACGGATAATATTCACATTATGAATAGTATATTTTGATTTATTTATTGTTTGAGCTGAAAAGTGGGAACACTGAGCACCTTTATGGAATCCAACAAGAATATTTATATACATTCTAATCTTTTTTAAGCACTTCATTAATGATAGTAGTAACAATATATTATTGCATTGCTCTCATACATATATATATCCATTCCTTACATCATTGATAGAATGACTAAGCATTAACTCAATGCACTAAAGTTGCGTCAGTGTGAAATGATGCACAGATGTTGTTGGATATCATATTTGATTTGCGTGACAAGTCACAGGTAAATATTATACTAATATTATTGTTATATATAAATATTTATCCTATGACCTGCAATATTTCAGGAGTATACACAATATTACATAGTTTTATTTTCCACTTTTATTATTCCTATTTTATTTTTTATATTTATTTTATACATTTTTTGTTTTTCAAGAGTGATCTTTGAGATTTTTGATAAGGCCACTCATTTAATAGAGCTAGCGATAGAGTTAAACAACTAATCGATCTGCTACAGAATATGTAATATCATAGCAGATTAAACCTTTATCGCAAAGAAGTGTATTAATAGATACATTTTTAAATAATGAATAAGCTAGAATGAATGTACTGTCATTTTAAGAAACATTCAAATGCTTCAGTAACTTTAGACAATGCATTGAAAAAGTTTGTGTTTTTAAAAAGTTAATAAGATGATTGATTTAATGTCACATGACTGCTATTTAAGCAATTGTTTGTGCAATATGAATGTTTTATGGTCTGATGAAGCTGATAGTGAAAGTGCTTACCTAGTGCACGCCAAATAAAGGATTATATACTTTTTCATAGAACAAGACTGGATTATTGTAAGCTCAGTGGTTGCCTTCTGTCGCTTTGTGTTTATAGATATTTTTGCATTATAGTCCAAGTTTAACAGTGATACAGATTTAAATGTTATCATCTGATCTGAGGTTTGTCTTCTAGTTATAAAGCCAGAATGGGATACTACTGAAGGTGTGATGCCCCTGCACTGGCCCAGCAATCAAGGAGCCTCAATCCTCACAACTGGCAACAGTGGGGAATGTACACACTGGGAGGATGACAAGTACACAGACAGTAAAGTGCAATTTCCCTTAAGAGCACACAGAGATCACAGTCAGTCAGTCTGGGGCTGGTTTCTCCCTCTTTATCCAAATCCTCAATAAGACTCCCCACTGGCACAGCAATAGGGTTGAGATCTCAGCGTAGTGGCCAAGCCAAAACCTCCAGCACCCTCTATTGTCCAACCAGTGCTTTGTGTCCCTGCCCAAGTAACTGACACACACACTCTGAGACTTGATTCACACACACACACACACACACACACCTAGGGAAGGCTGGCACAGGTCTATTAGCTATGCCTCTTTCTGCCCAGACTATAAGGTATTTTTTATTTATTTAACATTTGTTAACACCCGCGGTTGTGGTGCTGCGGTAGTGTTGTCGCCTCACAGTAAGATGCTGTCCAGTTCGATTCTCAGCTAGAGTGTCTTCTGCTTGGAGACATGCATGAATGGGCGTACCTTCGTTGAAGGTTGTGCATCAGGCCTGACAAGCCGGTACATAAAAATCAACTGCCAATCATTAGCAGACCGGAGTTCCACTGTGGCGACCCCTAACCGGGAAAAGCCAAAAGACACAAACAAATTTAACATTAGTTAACCAGGAAAGTCCGACTTGGAATGAAGCCAATTTGCAGCGGAGGCCCAGGGAGACACATGTCTTTGTAATGTGGGAGGAAACCGGAGCACCCGGCGGAAACCCACATGAATGCAGGGAGGACATGCAGACTCTGCACAGAAGGCACCCCAGTCGAGAATCAAACCGGAGAACCTCTTGCTATGAGGTGACAATGATACAGCTGCACCACTGCGCCATCCACTGTGTAGTTCCGACTGTCACCAGACAACTCTTTAGCAGCTACGTAAGGCCCTTAAAGGGTGTCCAATCCTACTGTGTAAAGTTGCTATTATCCAAATGGCAGTCTGACCAAGACCAAGGCATTTAGGAGTGGCCTGTACAGTGTCACCATATAGATATGCAAGTACTCTAGGAGCTTAAATATCTCTAAAACAGACCAGCCACAATTAAAAGGTTTAAATATATTTAATAATAAATAAAGAACAAGACAACACTAAATATGTATTCACAGTGACTTCAGAGTTCAAAATCACAGGAAATATTTAAAACAACATTGCAGGATAGTCTCAAATAAAGAAAACATTTAAGCTATGCTTTACTATATTCCAATCTGAATCTAAAAGAGTTACTATGCCCTAAAAACTTACTTACAGCAAGGTAAGTGCAGTAGATGGTGATGAGTGGATGTTCTTGTTAGGTCAAAGACAAAATACAAAATGTCCAGTCTCTCCCTGAGATGGTTCCTAAATTAATATCCAATATTACTGCCGGGTTAGTTTGAATGACATCACTTTTTGTCAGCTGACTTTCAGTTCCCAAGCTAAACCCCCTTTGTCAGAAACTAACAGAATTTAACATCTCTGTGTGGAAAACTACATATTAATCAGAGGTTTGAAGAACCTGGAAGTCATAAAACTATAAAACACTTCTGCATCTCAAACCTAGTAATCACTACTCTTTCAAGACAATACAAAAAACTTCTAGCTCTAGACATTGTGTCTGCTACTGCACTGAAACTGAGAAATAACATTTATAGCATAATCGTACAATTTACTTTCAACAATTTTCTTGAAGTTTTGCAAGTTAACTTTGTATGTTTTAGTTTCTAATGTTAAAACATATACATTTGCCCAATTACAACAGTTTCTATACATTTCTATTCTAAGCCAGAAGAGCATGCTGTGGTTACATTTTAGCTCAGTACTTTACACACATTTCTGCATGAATCATATCAAAATTCACAAATGACATAGAATTATTTACAAAATTCCAGATAGCTGGGTTGGCAGTATTTTATTTTGTGACAGATGGTATTTGTTGTATTCTTTTAGCAAAAGTGGTTGTGTATATTTTCATCTCTAGATTAATACTATGGGTCTGTGATTAGTAATTAAATCGCTATTTAAGGAGTTGTGTGGGATTAATATCATGTTAGATCTATTTAATAAATATCTGATATACAACTTGAATTTATAAAACTAAACAAAATGAGTAGAATTTTTGATAAGTGATATTCAAATTGTTTGTAGAACTCTGAAATATACTGGACCAGATGCTTTCCCATTAGATCAACTTCTAATAGCTTCCATTATTCCAAATAAATGAATTGGTTTTCCTAATATTTCTTTATTTAGCAAAGGAAATTTCAACCAACAAAGATTCAAGTCCAATTGTTCAAAGGAAAATGTAGTTGAGTCTTCTTTATATAACTTAGTAAAGATATTTTCAAATAATGACAGTTATTCAGAGGTGTTCTTTTACTTCAAACTATCGTGTACTATTTCCTGGATTGAAGACACATCCATAAGGCAGCTATTCACAAAAATACCTTATGCAATTATAACAAACTGATGTCAACTTTTTGTTTAAATGGCTGCATCCTTCCTTTTATTTAATTAGTTTTCATTTGTCAGACAGGTTTTTGCTTTGGTCAGAAAACCATTTTCAGTTATGGCCTGGGACATGAAGGCACCATTACATAGTAAACACAAATTTAACTAGTAGTGCAAAAGTACATGAAATCCCCTATATTGCAGGTGATAATCTAGGCATAGTAAACACATATTCAACTAGTACACACGACAAGCAGTGCAAAAGTACATGAAAACCCCTATATTGGAGGTGATAATCTAGGCATAGTAAACACATATTCAACTAGTACACACGACAAGCAGTGGGAAATTACATGAAAACCCCTATATTGCAGCTGATAATCAGGGATGGTATGCATATGTTTGAATGGACTTAAACTAAGACACCAAATTATATATAATTATGTTAACTGGTTGAGATCTAGACATACTTTTTTTTGGTATAAGTATCTTAGAAATCTGGCCAATTTTGTTACTTGGCAACTTGTAGTAAACAGACACTGAGCCACAAAGCCAAGTCAATAGGAAGCCATTTGCCAAACAGCTCAAACTACTTATCTATATTATCAGGCAAGCTAGAGAAAGCTGCTGGTCTCAGCTCTTTCAAAAATGTAATTTATTCTCAATTTTGGCATACCTAGGTATTAGACTGATAAAGATCACAGACATGTACATGTACATGCAAATAAACAGACAGGCAGAGCAAATACATACAGATGCGTGCCTACATACACACACACACACACACAGACACACACACAAAATAAATAAATAAATAAATAAATATATATATATATATATATATATATATATATATATATATATATATATTCATATCCACATACTATATTAAACACTGACACACCAAATAAAAATAAAACCAGCAATACCATTAAAAGTATGTAAAACTAACTAAAACACTTTCCTCACCCCTAGCTAATTTTACGCACACACACACACACATATATATATATATATATATATATATATATATATATATATCTATATATATATATATATATATATATTTATTTGTTTTTTTAATATATAGTAGCATTGTCGCCACACAGTAAGACGTTGTCCGGTTCGATTCTCAGCTAGAGCGTCTTCTGCGTGGAGACATATGTGAATGGGCGTACCTTTGTTGAAGGTTGTGCATCAGGCCTGGCAAGCCGGTACGTAAAAATCAACTGCCAATCATTAGCGGACCAGAGTTCCGCTGTGGCGACCCCTAACTGACTGGGCATGGATCCCATTTTCAGTAGTGGAGGTCTGGGGTGAAAAGGTCCACAAAGATCAGTACAGCAAATACAGTAAATGTAATATGCATGTTAATAAAGTACAGTTTGTTTGTGTCTTTCGGCTTTTCCCGGTTAGGGGTCGCCACAGCAGAACTCCGGTCCGCTAATGATTGGCAGTAGAGTTTTACGTGCTGGCTTGCCGGGCCTAATGCACAACCTTCAACGAAGGAACGCCTGTTCACGCATGTCGCCACACAGAAGACACTCTAACTGAGAATCGAACGGGCAACGTCTAACTGTGAGGCGACAACACTACCGCAGCACCACCACCGCAGTATGTTAATAAAGTACAGTACAGAGTCAAAAAGTTAATAAGATACAGTTTCAAGGCCAAGAAAGGAGAAAAAAGTAAATATACTATAAGGAGCACAGTGTGTTACAGTACAAAATACAGTTGAAAGGACATTTTGTTCACTCATTTGGTTACATTCATCAGTGGCTAGTACAGTAAACACACATTGATTAAGAGTATAGAAAGGCGTTGCTGCAACTTTCATAGAAGGTTAAAGAATGACATGATCTAATTAAGTGAAGCTACCCAGGGTCAGAACAATTACATAACCACGATCTATATAAATGGTACCGGAGGAGTTTTTTGAAATTATTTTTGTTTTCTGTGGCCCTAAAATCTATGGGGGATGGTATTCCATGCTTTTGCAACAGAAATGGAAAACAAGGAGTTCCCAGAGCTATTGTTGCTTTTGCCTATGTCAGCCAGTGTTTTATTGGTGGATCTTAATAGGAGTTTGTTATAATAGATAGTAAGGAGTACTCGAAGAGCAGGAATTCTATCAGGATAATACAGAATCTGGTTGGCTATTGTAAGCTGGTTATATGTATGCAGGTTGGGTAATTCTAGCCAGGATAGTTGCTTGATTGTTATGCAGTGATGTGTCCTGAAGGGTGAGTCAGTAGCAAACCTAGCTATTTTATTGTAGCTGGTGTTTAGTTTGTTAAAGTCTGTTTGTTTAGGTTGATGAGTTTGGGGGAGACATAGAGGAGTGTGGACAGTAGGTGGGTTCTTGCGATGGTGGCTTTACTGTCATTGGTGAGGTAATGTTTGCATCTATATAGGGTTCCAAGTTTTTTATGGGCTTTCTTTCTTGTCTGTGCAATGTGCATATCGAATTGCAAGTTGTGATTTATGACAACCCTAGATGTTTGGTGTTTTGGACAGGTGTGATAAGGGTGTTATTAGCTGAGAATATTGTGAGTGGTGGTATGGGGTCTAAGGCTCTTGTGGGATAGAATATCGTTTGCTGTGTTTTATTGGGGTCAAGTATTAGTTGAGAATTGGCTAACCAGGTTTCAACAGCAGTAAAAAACTCTTGTGTCAATTCCTGGAGTTGAGGGAGTGATGGAGCAGAGCAGACTAGAGTGGAGTCATTGGCATATTGGACTAGAGTTGCGTGCTGGGTATCTTTGTAGAGTTGGGTTAGTGAATACCTTGAAAAGAAGAGGTCCAAGAATGTATCTCCTCTGTGATACCTAGGGTGACAGGTAGGAGGGGAGATAAGGAGTTTGGCCATTTTACTGCTTGTTGACGGTTGGTTAGATAGTCTTAAAACCATGCTATTGTGGAGTGGCTGAGATTAAGATTGGAGAGAGCAGAAAGGAGTGTGGGATGGGAGACAGTATTGAAGGTTTTGGAGAGATCTAGAAATACAGTGGATATATATGTATATATAAATACATACATACATAAATACATACACATGCACAGAGCAACTGAGATGTCATGGTTGTGGGGAACGGAGAAATTCCCTTATTTCACAAGCTGAAGATCTAGCCAAAAATGTACTGCATGCAGTCAGTGTAACTGAGCAGTGTACATCCATTCACCAACACAGATAAAACACATCAGCCTGCACTTGTGTGAGCACTCATCATTTAACCCAATAAATTCTGATACAGATGTGCAAAGGGAATTAAGAATAAAGCCTGATTGATGCTGATGTGTAGAACCCTCCATGTATATATAGAAGCACATGAAGAGTGCTATGACAAATAGGCCCTATGGCACCTATCAAAAAGAGTAGGGGAAGTTCCCTGATGCCATGGCCAAATTTCCCCTAGTAGTAGTATAAATACTACCTTAGGTCTCCCTTAAAACAGACCACTAGCCTAATGGGACAAACCCAGTCTCCAAAGGCTAAATAAAAAAATAAAAAAAATGTTAGAGAGGAATATCTGAGTGTATCAACAAGCTAGCTTCTATGTGACACAGTCTTCCACCTCTCTCTATCCCATACCCTATGTATTCTAAACAATTCTCATTTCCTCACATGATTTCCATTTCATCATCTAATTAGGTAACCATTCCAGATTCTACAGCTTGTTCATAAAAACATAGTTTGGTTATTGTAAATTGAGTTCTCCCTTCAGCTTCCTATTTGTGGCCTGATATGTTTCTTGTCATTACTCTTAAAATGTACTCAAATGGCCTGCCAAGGGACTGCTCCACTCTAGTTTCCAATCACCTGACCAGTGACTGTGCTGCTCCAGTTACCTTCCTGGTGACTCTGCTGCTTCAATTACCTTCCCAGTGACTATGATGCTCTGATTGTGAATGTGCTGATCTGGTTACCTTCCCATTGAACGTGCTTCTTCAGTCACCATTCCAGTAATTGTGCTGCTCCAACCATCTGCACATCCACTATATTTATCCAATCATCCTCCATTGACTGTGCAGCTTCAGCCATATTCCCAGTAATTGTCCTGCCCTAACCACACACAGTCAATTACTGAGCTACTCCAATCACCTGTCAGAAAACTGTGTTGTTCCAGCTTCCTTCTCAGTAACTGTCTAGGTCTAACCAACTTCGCAAGTACTGTTCCACTAAAGCCATTTGCACAGTGACTGTACTCCTCCAACTACCTCCACACTGCATGTTCAGGTCAAACTGCCTGCTGAGTAGCCTTGCTGTTACATCTACCTTTGCAGTGACTGTGACACCCCCAACCATCTGTGCCCTAATTGTGATGTGTGTTTGTGCCATGCATTTCATTTCTTCCTTTCCAAAAGGGATTATATTCCAAAGACCATCAGCACGTTTCTCTACTGTGGATTGCCCATACCTCCCTCCCAATCTTTGTGGCGTTCCAACTCCTCCATGTTCTCACCCAGCTACATGTCCTTCTCTCTAAATAGCCAATACAGTCATACAAGCAAGATTAGTTTTGGCCACATGTACAGAGCAGCAATGGTTTATGGGATATTTAGAGGGCACATCGACTGCCGATGAACCAGTCTTCCTGCTCAATTTATAATTCTCTCTCTTACGCTGCCTTACCTGAGTGAAGTTTGGGATTATACTTAAAACACTGATTGTTCTCTTCCAATGTTTCCACAAAATAGTTTCTACCAGCATGCACTTTACCCCAAGATTAAGCACCCAAGTGCAAGATTTCTTTTCTCTTTTTTTTTTTTTGCATTAAGCAACAGTTAATATCTGCCTGTATACCCCAGAAGTTACCAGTTCAATGCATATATTAACCATTCGGTCAATAATCACAACCATAACGTTCACTGTTACCACGAAACAGATCTTTTAAGTTCCCCAAACCCTATGCAATGTCAGATATAAATATGTCAAACAGCGCAAACTGCTGAGACACATACTTGTAAATGGCTTCTCAAAATAGCCCCCACCCCACAAATACACTCTCAGCTCTCACCATTACCTTGGGCTTCCTCTAACTAATTAAACTTACTGACAGTTTAAACATCCTAGAACTCTATGCATATTTTTCTAAGCAAGGCACTCATGGTAAATGTCTTGTTAAATTCCAGCCATGTCACATCCTCTTGGTTCTGTTGATCCATGGCTGAAATAGACTGAATACAGTAATGCCCCATTCTGTACTGCCTACCCCTCTGACTTATGAAACTATGTTACCTGATAATGTACTGTTCAGACAGTCCACTTGTCTGACATTTCATAGCATTTCCATCACATCACTTGGGAGAAATAAGACAGCAGATACTCCACAGTATATATATATATATATATATATATATATATATATATATATATGTTATTGTTTGTCTTTCGGCTTTTCCCGGTAAGGGGTCGCCACAGCGGAACTCCGGTCTGCTAATGATTGGCAGTAGAATTTTACGAAACGCCCAACCTTCAATGAAGGCATGCCTATTTACGCATGCATGTCTTTCGAACGCTACCCAACTGTGGGGAGGACATGCAGACTCCACACAGAAGGCACTCCCAAGCCCAACCAAGAATCGAACGGGAGAACCTCTTGCTGTGAGGTAACAATGCTACCACCGTACCACCGCGGCGGCATATATCGAGGACCCAGTTAGCAACACCGGGGTTCAACACAGAATCATCATTGCCAGGATATCTGCAAACCTTCTCATATTAAGATATCCTGGATGATGCATACATTTTCCAGGAATAAATAAATAAAGTGTTTTATCAATCTAGCTCATGAATGCACAATACTGACTTTTAATAATGCACTCATGCCAACAAACCAGACTTCAATTCCTTAAGGCATGCTTCTCTCTTGTTTGTAATGTACTTAGGCTAGAAGATTGTATATTATGTAAACTCCTCGATCTCAGTGTTCCACATTAAGATAGATTTTATTTTCTTAATTTTTCTGAATGTCCACCCTTTCTCTGAGTTCAGATGACCAGATATATAAATAAATAGGGTAACACACCTCTCAGGGAACTGCAGGGGGTTACCAAATGTGCAAAAATGCCTGTTACAGTTTGTTAGGCATTCTATTTTCTAGGTTGTTTGAATACATGTTCATAGTAGTAATGTACAAGCTGGCATGTTCAGAGTTGAGGTATTTCATTCAGACATAGTAGGTAATATATACATATATATATATATATATATATATATATATATATATATATATATATATATATATATATACACACACACACACACTATATATATATATATATATATATATATATATATATATATATATATACACACACACTATATATATATATATATATATATATATATATATACACACACACTATATATATATATATATATATATATACACACACACACTATATATATATATATATATATATATATATATATATATATATATATATATATATATATACACACACAAACACATATATATTTACATATGTATTATATAAACAGAAATACATTTAAACACACACACCCTAATCACAGCATGCTGTTTGCAGTTAACTATGAGCTGCACTAGAAAAAGGAGCAGAAGATGGTGGCATATGCACATGGCAACCAAAATGTATGTACTACAGATTACGTAAAACACAGGGCAGAAATGGTTTAGAGAATTATAATAATGGTGTGGAATTACAAAAAAGTATTGCTTCTGTAAACTGCTACATACTACACAGTTGTATAAATGCGTGCATTGCTGAACTGCCAGTTGGTATGGATTCTTATGATTTTCTTATGATTTTTGCTCTGCTTTTAGAATAACGGTCATCATCACAGAAAACAATAGGAGGGATCCAGCTGACACACAGGGATTCCCCCTTCTGTTCAGTAAGGACGAACCGCCCAAGTTGTACACTAGTGTCTATACGTGTGTGGTTGTGAAAGAGAAATGACCTTTTGTAAAAGCACTTTGAAGTCTTAGCTTAATATTAAGGAAAAGTTATGCAGTGCTGCTTATGTAATTAATAATTAATGATACTAGCATCAATCCTATGAAAAGGACGCACAGCCAAAGGGATGCACATGGGGTTTGTGGCACTCCTTCTGAAGACAGGAAGCTACATACCTTCATACTGAGAAACACAAGAGAATCCTACAGCAGATTCTGTGCATAAACCCCTGCACATAAACCCATGGGGGGCAGATTAAGTAATTGATAGTGCTGTCCTCATAGATTATACATAAATGCTTTTCTGTGGCATGTTAATCAAGCCTTAGTCTACAAATAGTTAATTCCTTCATAGAACATTTAACCTACAAATCAAGTGTATGCATTATTTCCACTGTATATAATCCTAAAGGACAGGTAAGCAAACTGCATTAAAGTATCTAGTTTTCTGTGCACATTCAATTAAAATACCCCATTTTCTATCTCCGCTCTCTCATTCTTTCATTTCCTTTTTTGTTTCATCAGTTATTTGTAGAGTCTGCTTATTAAACCTGGTTTGGCAATAGCAAGTATTAAAATGCACTTATAGGACTAATTTTTAAAACTAAGCAAGATGCTGTGGAGTTGAGTAAGGAAAATTATTTGTGAGGGGGGAGGGCAAACTTTAGGCAGGCTGATTTGGGGGTAATGCAAAAGAATGACTCACATAAATGCAACCCAGCCATTCCACTTGCAGCACAAAAGGAATGCTCATGAACATATGAAGCATCCATAGCGTTGGCATGGAAACCGAAGATATTGTATACCTGACAATCTAAACCATACAACTGAATTTCTTGCTGTGCAAAGGAATCATGCAAAGGTTACACCAAAACAGAAGTTGCTTGAAAATCACAAATCCAGCTAGCTATTACACTCATACACTTTCTTTAATTATTTTCTTTTTGTTAGATACGTACTTCATATACCTCTAAGTCTCAAAGTCCTTACTCAGAATATGATTTTCATCTGTTCAGTTTCAGCCTATCAAGGAATATGCGAAGAGGTAGCATCTGTGACAAGCATTAGAAAACAGAGCCTAAGGAATGCACCTCTTATACCAGATTACTGCATAGCACATTGATGTGCAAAAAAAAAAAGAAAGAAAAAAATGCAATTCATCATGACAAAACGCTGCTTTTACTTGATTTTCTGAATTTCTTTTGAATTAGATAAATGCTTTTTTATGGACATGTATACACAGTTTTGATTTTATGAAAGTTGCTAGGAATACATGTCAACAAAAATGAAAAGTTAAAGTTTTATTACTATCTCTGAATAAAATTGTGCCCAAGTACGTCTGGAAATGATAACAGATAAAGGCCTTATAATTCTACCAGTTTTTCATTTTCTGCCTCAGAGAGACTGTATTGAAAACGAATCTCATAGAATACACAAATACATGCATGCACGCACACACACACACACACACAAACACACACATTGCACACTTGTATTGGTAACGGCAGTTTGTACTATTGTAGAACAATTTCTTTTCAAACCCACCTCAGTGAGTGCCATACTTTACTCTGCAAGGCTGCATATCTTCAATATCTCACACAAATGCAAGATTTACAGCTCCCCGGGGCGATAAATACAAATTGCTATCCATCACCCACACAGATATACCGTTCCTCTTGTAATTTCAATTCATACAAATTAACAAAGCTTAGCTGCTAGAATTTTCCACACAAGCATGATTTTTTTTTTCTGAACTACTAAATAACACAAACCATCTCACAGCAGGAAACAGTTGTTTTTGTTCTTCTACTGCATGCTAGGAAAAAAAATTCCCCAAGCAACAACTGATCTATGCTTACAAGCCTGTTACAGAAAAACAAGACAACAAATGATTCAGGGAGTGATAATATACCAATGACATACATATCACAGTGAGGCCATGTTGAAGCTGTGTGTGTCCCCCCTCAGTAAGAAAGCTTCCTCCTTCACTCTCCTGCACTCACGCGCTCTCTCTCTCTCTCTCTCCCTCTCTCTCTCTCTTTGAAATGCTACTGGTAGCCCCAATGGATCGAGAAACAAAAATCCATTTAACGAGTGCCTAGGAAGAACATGAGTATGACGTTCACGAGGACCAGGACTACGATCACTGCAAAAACGACCACCGTTTGCACATCCAAGGTCATGGTGCAATGCAGAATACTGTAATGTTCGAGATGCTGGGCAGGTGGCAGGTCAGAAGATGTCAGCTTTGGCTCTGTAAAAGTGTCCATACATCCACCATAGCAGAATAGGAAAACCACAAGCCACGTCCTTGTCCTTGCTCTTCTCACTGTATTGTGTTTCCTATAATCAGTCTCCCTTTGTATTCTGCCCCCAGCTTACTCTGCAGCCTGCTGATTGACACATCATCCACAAGTACCTCAGATGCAGGCAACTCTTCCTCAACACAAACACGAAGCGCTCCTTTGCTTAGACTCCCCCCGGTGTATTTTTTGGGGGATAATTCATCAAAGCAGTGCAGATAACAAGAATGTGTATGAGTGGTGCGTGCTCCAGCGACAGCCCCTGCAAGCTGCTGCAGCTCACAGTATGAGGCAGCAGCAGCTGAGGCGGACCCTCGTGCATACTAATCAGCTTCAGTGACCAGGCAGCAAAGGGACTCATCTGTCAATCAAAAGCTTAGCAGAGCAGCTAAGGCTGAGAACAGGTATTCACAGTATAACAGAATGAAGATTAAAAAAAAAATATTGTTCTGTTTCATTTTAGCTCCCTACTCTTTCAATCATGCACACAAAGACACACACACACATTCACCCACTGCATATCTGTAATCCTGCTTATTATATATAAACCTATAACACACAGAACTTTCTCTCTCTCTACCTCGTCACTGGCCTAAAGGCATTTTGCACAAAGGAAAGGGTATTACTACTTTTGCAGCACAGGCAGAGACTCGAACAACATAGAGGGATTAGCGTGCAAACACATTTTACACTCATCAGTATAGAGTTTAGTCCACATTTATAAAATGGTTAATTAGTGGCTGTAGGGTACATATATGCATTTCTAGATTCCCTGCTGTTTGCTAAATTTCAAAACATAGTATCAAACTACATAATTCTTTACTTTGTTTTCTTGAATAAGTTTATTTTGAATTTTAATTCAAGTAGCATATTCCAAATTATTGTCAAAAACCGAATAACAGACACCATGAAACTGCATGCTTGAATACAAGTTTAACAATGAAATAAACAGATATGCATGTATGACTCTACTTTTGAAGGTAGTATAGAATTACAAAAAATAAAAAGCTCTAGCTCTGTAAGCATAGGGGAATACAGCCCTATCACCAAGGAGACTCAGTTCAATTATTGACTCCAGAGTGTCTTTGAGCTTGATTGGGGGTGGGGTCGGGGGTGGGAATGGGTCCCAAATGCTGTCTAGGGTTGAATTATCAGTGAAAGCAGAGGACTGCATCAAAGGAGGTGTGCTGTCTCCAAGGGGTTCAGCACAATTGATCATGTCACTCAGAGGCATGAAAGTACATGCATATCTGTTCCCTTGAATGTTATGGGCAGCTTCATGGGTATTGTAGTGATTTATACAAAATCCAATACACCAAGACATGAATGACAGCCCCTGCTACCAGATCCCAGAATTTTCATCTCAGGTAACAGGAGTTCTCGGCATGAGGAAATTATGAGATAATCAAACTCTCCGGTCACTGAGCAGACTAGGGCAACAAAATATAAAAAAAATAAAAATAATTATGCACATACTGACTAAAGCACTTCCTTTCTAGGACTTTTTGTGCACTTTCACCCCCAGATCCCTACCATGAAGTCTGTCCGAGAACTGATAAACCTTTTATTCTCAAATGTTTTAAATCCTTTGGTCTTAATGGAAGTGAAACTTGGCCATTGGAAAATAATCATCCTGGTGAGTTTAGGGGAGGTTTTTTTATGCTCTAATGGCACAGTGTAGCTATGCTGAAGCATGGCTTTCCTTACTGGCAATTGGAACATGCTTGTGAGCATGCACTCACACACACACACACACACACACACACACACACACACACACACACACACACACACACACACACACACCACTGACAGAAAGCTGCTATTGTTCCTTCTGCTGGCAGGTATCACACAAGCAGTGAGGACTTAATGCTACATCTTCAAGTAGGTTTCACCTAGCCCTGAGCTATACATTCCTGTCACTGGCCAATGAAATCTGGTTGTATTAGTCAGTAACGGCAGTACTGTAGTATCATCGATAAGTGAAAGATAATGGAATGTCCATCTGATACAGAACTTAACTACAGATAGGTAAACTTGTTCTTTCCCCCTACCGGCAAAGATAGAGTACTCCAAATATGTATACTAAAAAGAGCATGGATGTAAGCCAGAAGAAATTGTCATGCGTACTGATTTATGAGTAGTAGCACAGAAAACTTTCTTGATCAATATATTTTTTGTTTTTGATCAGTTGAATGATCAAGGTCCATAGCAGACTGTTTTAATCAAATGTTATGCCACAAGAATATGATGAATGCATGGGTGCAGTACACAGATCACAAACTGTGTGCCATGCCAGGGCTATCCACTCTATGGTGTAAAAAGTGGATCTAGGTGTTTCAGTCATGTTGACTATTGTCGCCAAAAGGGCATGAGTATTTACCCATGATAAATGGGCTTAGGACCTGGTCTACTCCAACCTACATCAGTGACCCATGCTAATGGTGGGAGGGGTGTATGTGCCCTATTGGCCTGTGTGTGCCTGCCATTAAGCCCAGCAGCCCTGGATCGATAAGTCGCTGGCTGTCCGTTGTCCAGTTGCCCAGCTTGGACTATCTCAGATAGCTCTGTTGAGTAAAAGCTGGGCATACAACCAATAGACCTGTCAGCATAGCCCTTAACTGTATAGATTTTCACAGAATGTCCAGATTTTTTACTAATATTTTGGTCCATTTCTTATAAAATTGCAGTTTTGGCAAATCACTGGCAAATCATTGAGAACTTAAAATCAGAAAATAATGGCAGGCATTTGAATTTCAGATATATTCTTCAGAAAATGAATGCTAACGCAAAACCTATTATTCTATCAACTTTCTAAGTTTGTAAGAGCAATATTTAAAAACGGTCCCTATTTATGGGCCTTTGTCCCCCTATTTGTGGCTTTGTCCAGATTTCTTGATCTAAGAGGTAGAGAGGTATGTCTGCCAGACATTAACTAAGAATTGCTACACTCAATGTAGGTTCACTGAAAGGACACAGCGTGGAAGTGGATAATATGATAAGGAAGTAGCAGATCATCCTGTGTAACCAGTAGGCAAGATGGAAGGACAGTGCAGCAAAGACACTTGGGATCCAGAGTCTACTACTCGGGAGGAGGAGGACGAATGAGAAATGGTGGGGGGATTGTACTGAGGAAGAGACTTCAGAAGACAGTTTCGGATGTCATCAGAATTAGTGAGACTCATGGCAGTCAGACTCCATTGTAAGGATAGGGCAGTATGCATAATCTCAGCCTATACCCCACAGCAAGGTTGTGATAGTGAGGAAGAGAGTGCATTCAGACAACAGTTGCAGGTCCTACTAGACAAAGCTGGACAACAAGAACTGGTTCTGATAATGGGTGACCTGAATACAAAGCTCAAGAAAGACAGAAAAGTATATGAGGACTGTATAAGAGGATTGCCTGGGTCCAGATGGATGGGGCTACAGGAATAAAGAAGGAGAGGTCATTCTAAACTTCTACTTGGCAAATGGCTTGATCAAGGCAAACATATGGTTCAGTAAGAGAGAGAGTTACAAGATTACATACAAGAGTGGACAGCATACAATTCAGGGAGACTTCCTCCGAGTAAGGAAAGGGCAGTGTGGTAAAATCAGCAACTGCAAAGTCATCTTCAGAGAAATAGTCAGCCCACAGCATAATCCACTGGTTGCCACAATGAGCTGCAAGAACAGAGACCAAACTGAAGACCTGGAAGTTGAGTGGAGAGAAAGCACAACAGTTCAAGGAATTACACATGGCTCTAGCACTTCAGGAAGAAGAGGAAATAGATGGAATTGAAGTACTTCAAACCATCATGTGTGAGGGCTACAGAACATATATGTGGCTGAGCCAGGTATGGAAATTAGGGGCATAAGGAAAACCATGGTGGAATGCAGAAGTCCAGGAAGTCATCAAAAGATAGTAGTAGTACTGGAAAAAGTGGGAGATGGAAAAGATGGACCAAGCAAAGAAGGAATACTGGCTACGAAGAGGCTAAGAGAAGAGTTGGAAAAGCGAAGCATCAGAAGCTTCATGAAAGTCACTGGTACAGAAGCACTCTATCAGGTTGTAAGGCATCTATAGAAAGATAAAGACGACAGATACCTTTTGTAATGGATGCCAGCAATAACCTGCTCATGAGCCCACAGGAAATTTAACGCAGATGGATGGAGTACTTTCAGCAGTTACTGAATGAAGATAACCTTCTGACAGAGACACAGCCTATGATGACAGAAGAGGAGGAGGAGCTCACCATAGATGAGGTAAGAACAGCACTAAGGAAAATGAAGTCAGGTAAAGCAGCAGGGTCTAGAACTACTCCAGTCCCCCCAGCTTTCATCTACATATATATCCTTTTATCAAGGCTGGTTTTGACTGTAACTTTTACAGAACTTTTGTTTTTTATTTATTCCCTTCCCCCTCTATTTGCCTGCCCCCAGCATTTTTTTTGAAGTGTGAATGTTTGAGTGCTGCCTCACTGGTGGTCAAACTGTGTGTTCAAAAAGGTGTGCATATTGAAATTTAACAGTGTACGTGAAGGGGAATGTGCCATTAACTTAAACTACCAATTGTCAAAGTGGGGATTTAGTGGTAGGCTCAGGGAGTGGAATGGGAGTGTTGGGGTTAGGGAATGAGAGCGTAGTCTCAGGGTTAAGAGCGACTGGGAATTTAGGCTTCAGGAGCAGGAGAGGAATCTTAAGGTTAGGGAGTGGAAGGAGCAGAAGTGGAATCTTCGGGTTATGGAGTGATAAGAAATTTAAGTTTAGGTAGTGGGACGGTAATTTTAAAGTTAGGAAGTGATATGGGAATGGAGTTTTAGGGTTAGGACGTAATGAGCAAATTTAGGCTTAGGGAGCAGCAGGGGAATTTTAAGTTCTGGGAGGGCTATGTAATATGCTGTAGTGAGATCAAGCTAAGGGAGTATTATACAAGTTGGGGGGACTGGAGTAGTTCTAGATCAGGGAGCTGACATTTTAGGTTGTTAGATGGAGTTTAGATCTTTTCACTAGGTTGGGATTCAGAAATATGATCAAAGTGAAGCACTATGCAGTCATCCAGCTGCTTTCACAACCTGACAGTGACAAGCTGCTGTACCCAACACTGAAAGACCACCTCTCACCCTACAGAAGAAGCCTTCAGCCACCCCCGAAATACAGAGAGAGGGCACCTGTTAATCCTCCAGGTAATCTCCAGCAGAGAAGCCTTAATCTCCACCACCACCACTGAGGGTCATACTTGATGATCACTGGTGACTTGTCCCCAACTGCAGTGAACAGCAGAGGCTGAGACAGATTGGGCCACTCCTCTTCCACAACTTGATGTGCAGAAAGACAACCATGGACACATGGAAAAAAGATCAGATACTTGTATGAAAAATAACACCACCGCAGATGTGAACTGGACTGCTACATATACATGTCCCATTGTCTGGAAAGGAACTTTAGTCTTCTGCAGCAGCCAGTCATGTTTTGGTGCCACTCCCCCCCCCCCCCCACTAAAAAAACAAAATACACATCACGTATGCATGTAGAACTACTGAGATAGTTGAAGACAAAGGTACTAAAAAATTTTTACAGTACATGTCTAGCAATCAGTTTTGAAAATTTACCTCCCATTGATGAAGCAGGACAGGATGGCAGCATTTCATGTCACTGTAGTGATACTAGCATTACTCACCAGGCCATATGACGTTAGTGGTCTCCCTCAGTGAATGTGCAAGCTTATGTCAGGCATCCACTTTTTTCATTGAGCAATTAGAACTTTCCAGCAGATGCTCCCTGAAGTTCCCAAGCAGGAAGAACAAGAAAACAGTGAACTTATATTGTACAGCAACTGCACCTCTGCATTCTCCAGAGCCTGAAATAGCCATGGCACTCAATCAGTTCCCTCGGGAACAAAATGGTAGCCCTGTGCACATGGATGTATATTTCTGCTTCATGTGCCATGTAACATAGCATTAGATTTGGGCCATGTAACATAGCAGTAACACTGCAGGATTGGTGTTATGGGCATGAATAAACATGTCACATGCTGCAAGTCCATTGTGACATGTAGACGTGTATGGATAGCACATTGTGCATGAGCTGTGATTCAAAAGCAGTAACAATAACTGGTTTCATTAGCATAATCAGCATGATCAATGTCTCTTGTTGGCATGATATATTGTGATGGTACTCTTTATCAAAACAATTCATATAACCATACAACTCTGAAACTGAGGAATTTCTTAAAGCATCAGCGACAGGGAATGAGTTCTGTTTTGTAAAATATCTTAGCAGCAATAAACCCAGTGGTGGATGTCAAAGAGAATGAAGCAGACATAGTGAAGTACATGTAACTGGGAACCCAAGACATTGGTATGGCACAGTATGTTCTGCCTATGGTTGGGGGGTGTTCAGAAAAAGAACAAAGGAAACCATTGAAAGAACATGCCATAATGGACTCCACACATAGGACACAGTTTTTGACTACAGAAGCATGGTTCCATCATTCTTTTACCTGCCACACTCTGTATGGCATCAACATAGAGGACACCAGCAATGGTGACATCATGGCAGCTGGACCCTCCACTGGAAGATGTGACCCCCCCCAATGACTCACATCCTAAAAGACTTCTCAAACCTCCCAGAGTATATGGCTACCATGCTCACCTCCCATGACCTCCTTTCCCAATTAATACTACTGCAGTCACCTGTCACTGTGCTCCTCAATCTGTGCAAACGATAATGGTCCTACTCATTCTCTGATTGAAGAGGATATTGTGAGGTTTGATGGATAATGTGGCCAATCCATTCATTCCCCTGTACAGCCTAGCTGTGGCATCACATGAATCATTGCATTTGGTGTTCTTTGTGTCATAGCCTACAGTTGCCGACCAGACTCAGCTCTTTATCAGCGCTGTATTATATCTGCCTCTGTCTCAGCTGTGGTACTGCTGATGCTGCTAATGCAGGTTCCTTCCCTGTCTCTCCATCATGCCTTTCTGCTCCTAGTACAAATGGTATGGAAGGCCCTGTCAAGATGTTCACCTGCCACTCCAGCTGTTTCTACAATATCATTTGTACACCATGGCACATAAAACAAAAATATCTCGCAGTGTGTATATATATATATATATATATATATATATATATATATATATATATATATATATATATATATAGTTTGCAGCCCTTCAGAAGTGTCTAGATGTCTAAAGTGCCCCTTAGATTGGTAGAATACATGCTTCCCTATATTTTGCATTCTGAATGGGCTGCTTCAGGTAATTTCTTGCATCATCATCATTGATGGCGGTTGAGGACCAGATGAAGTAGAGGTTAAGGTTGTGAGCTGTAGTTCCTGAGGCACAAGGTTTGATTCCCTCTGTTCTTATTAAACTGCTGTTTGACCTTGAGAAAGTCACTTAAGCAGACTTTGCCCCTAAAAATGGACTGTGTGTCTAGTGGGCCTACCTAGTTAAACGGATATCATTATTATTACTACTCATAGTATTAGGGCATATTAGGCATCACTGTGTACAGTCCTACCTTTCTAGCATATGTATGCATCTAGCAACCAGGTGAGTCTGTGGGAACTCCCTTTGCAGAACTGCTAGTATAGGATTGTATGTGTGCCAAATATGTGAAATGTATAAACTGCCTGGTGATGCATGAACATATTATTAATAATTATCTGGGCATTGCAGACTGCCTGGCAGTAGCTGGGGTTGATAGCATCATGACTGAATTCTATGAGTCCCATGACTTTAGGGAAATGGCCTATGTTATAAAAGGTCTACAAGGTGTTGGTTCTCTCTGCTGTCAAAGGGAACCATATATGATTCCCCCACATGGTACAGCATGATACTGAGGAACTGGTTTAAGATTCATGTGGTTGATTTTTGTAATATCATTAACGTATTCCCTGTAGGTTACTGGAAGCTCCCTGTAGCTAAGATGCTGAGGGCCACACAAAGTGTACTATTCATAGGTAGAGGTATTCCACACACCCACCTTGAATGTGGCAACATGGTTTGGATACTTTTCTTATAGTGTCCCTGCCTATTAAGCAGTCCACAATCTATTGGTTTGTGAGCTGATGGCATGTCACATATTGTCTGTGCCTCTTACAGTGGTGCAGAGTTCCATTATGTATAACACTATGGGCACTGAATCTAACAGCAACTCCTAACACACACTACTAAGCTACTGCTGTTTCTATTCCCAGCATCACTCCTGTGATATACCATAAATTATAGTGCTCAGAAAAAGGTTTGTTCATTGTTATGAATTTTATATGGAACATAAAATAACAAAAGAAGAACATAAGAAATAAAAACTTCTAAACTGATTCTGGCATGCTGAAACAGTCTGAATTCATATAAAGGAAACTATTTTTTTAAGTATAGTTCAAGAAAACAACTATATAAACTATTCTAAAAGTTGTCCATTATCAATGCGTTGTCTTTATTTTCAAACTGAGCATTAGACACTTTACTAAGAAACAATACGAAAACGAAACTAAGGACCAAACATCCGTACATACTTTACATATCTTCAGGTTACTGCTCCATACGGGTTCCTTTTAAGGCTTTTTGTACTTGGATTTTAGTCTCATTCATTCAATGATTCATTCAGTTTTGCAATAAGATTTTGAATGGGATTCCCTGTGCCTGCACTCTTTAAGGAGTTCTGTACGTCAATAAAGGAATATGAAGGGGAACGTGGAAAAGAGCAGTTATGCCAGCTCATCAGTTCTGGGCTTCCGGTCCATGATAAAGACACATCCCTGGTAATGGAGGCATGCCATAATTGAACGACAGTTCACTGGTAAAATTAGGGCATCTAATGGGGTCCAGAAATAGCTTGCTGGTGGCATCACTAGCTCTGCACATTTAAGGCATACCAAAAAATGTCTAGCTTGCAGGTCCAGCATATGTGACACTGCCAGATGCTGTTCTCCACTTCCACTGCCCAACTCACCACTGGTACAGGACTCAGTCCTGGGGGAACATTACCAGGGACAGTGAGGAAGAATGTTGCAACTCAGCAGCTGATGTTCAGCTGGGGGCATGCATATGGGGGAAGAGGGCATAAATAAAAAAATAAAGGAATATGACCTAGAACTTCCTTGGGAATAGCTGCAATTTTGACCTTTTTACAGGATGCAAAACTTTTCATCTTCAAATGTAGGACCTGTAATTGTGCTTGCTTAAAATGTGGCAAATTCCACACTCATTTTCTTCTGCTCTGATGGTACACATGTAGTGTCAATAAGAGATCATAAAGGATCAACAAAAATATTTCTGTGAGGTAGATTCTGCATTGCTTGACATTATCTGATGTTACCTGAGAAAATTTCACTGCATCTCTGAAAGAGTTCAGGTATGCAGAAGGAATCCAAATGAAAGTCTCACAATGTACCATGATATGCAAATGTGTGAAATGTGTAGCATAGTGTTTAGGTAGAGCTAACTTTATGGTGTTATGACTGCAGACTAAACACACATGCACAAAAGTATACATAATGTCCCTGATACAGATGATAAATACTGGTAGATTGGGGCTAAACATTAGAAGAGAGATATCACAGACTGAGATCAACATGGAGCAAATTGAATATGTGTAATGGCGCTTTTGTAGGTACAAACTACATTACTATGACAACTACAATGAATACACTTCTCATATAAACATATCATAAAATTATGGACAATGGAAGCAACATCTACACTGGCTCCCTTAATTTATATAACATGGTAGTGTATCCTAATTCACAGTCATGATAACAATGGCTCAAGCATGTAAGAAGCAACCTTTTGCCTGACTGCAAAAAAGGAACATTATTGGGCACTGCCTACCCCCTCAACAAATACACCCACTGCTTCTGTATACACCACAAATACACCCACTGCTTCTGTATACACCACAAATACACCCACTGCCACTGTATGCACCACAAATACACCCACTGCCACTGTATGCACTACAGATACACCCACTGCCACTGTATGCACCACAAATACACCCACTGCCACTGTATGCACCACAAATACACCCACTGCCACTGTATGTACCACAAATATACCCACTGCCACTGTATGTCAGGCAACAACATGACATAAGCTTATCACACAGAGAAAGATGTTCTGTTTCTCAAATTGGATTCATTTGAGCCCTAAACAATATTACAGATACCCAAGAAGTACAGTTTGGTCTGTGTCTTGTACATGGCTATTCTAATACCACTGCAATATAGCCAAGCTACAATTTGAGTGTAACCCTTCCTTCACCCATCAAGTTGATAAGCATCTGGGTGGTTACTTGATAACTACAAAGTGTCAGACTGCTTCTCCCTTTTTATGTAGTACTATGACTATTATTATACTATATTAGATAAGACAGAATGATATATACATATATATAATATGTCAGATGAGAAATCTTATTAAGGTCATCATTTAACAAAAAAAGTCTTGCATATCTGTGCCAGAGTGAGCTAAGATGTTCAATAATCTGGTAAAATGATCAACTTCATATCACTACTGCAGTGGTAGCATTGTTGCCTCACAGCAAGAGGTTATCCGGTTCGATTCTCGGCTGGAGTGCCTTCTGTGTGGAGTCTGCATGTCTTCCCTGTGTTCATGTGGTTCCCTCCAGGTGCTCCGGTTTCATCCCATGTTTCAAAGACATGCGTCTGGAGTGTTTTTCTCTGGCCCTCCACTGAAAACGGTCTTCATTCCAAGTCGGGCTTTCCCGGTAAACAAATGTTAAATAAAATAATCTTTTCAGGCTGCATGCTCTGGACACTATGAAAAAGTAAACATCCTATTTGTAAAAGGAACACTATTCTTAAATTACATAAGTAGAACAATAACCATTATGTTACTTCATCCTAGTTGATAAGTTAGTCCATGCTAAGGCATTCAATGCTAAGGGTTTCCTCTGTAATAAGGTAGTCCCTGAAGGTGAAGGGCCACCTCTCACACTGAAATAAGTGAGAACAGTGAACAAGAGAAAGGAGATGGTAAACAGTGCAGGATGAAGAATCACATGAAGGGAATTCCCATGATGGAAATGACTGTCACAATTAATGCATAATATTGCATAACTCTAACTGTGCTGTGGACAGATCGCATGGCCACAGGTGAGGCATGGCACAAATATGCTGGTGCACTCTAAGCATGACCTGTGTCTGCTGTCTACCTCTGTGTGCACACAGTGATGTTAAGTGATTCTGTTTTGTGACTCATGCTATTGTGATACTCATGTAAAATTCCAGCAGGCCATAACACCCTTAGGGGACTGCATACAATGATTACGAATCCCACATTCTGTTTTTTTTTTTCCTTTGCTCCTTTGGTTTCCTTGTTTACGTTTAAGAAATTAATGGACCAGTGAAAAGTATTATGAAAAAATGTCATATAGATCTTCTGCTTTACTGGCCAAGAAAACTTTAGCTAGGAAAAGGCATCCACATGTTGATGACACATTGCGTTACTCCCACAATTGTATGCTAGAATGTAACTTCCTGTCTTTATTGTATCATATGCAATTTATCAGTTTCTTTTTTAGATAAGCATTTTGCGGATGAACTGCTTGATGCCCGCACAGTCGCAGAACAGACTAAATGAAGTAAAGAATCGACATTTTACAGGACCTGCTGTAAAGGCCACCTTTATGTCAACTGAACCTGTTTGGCCCAGTAGGACTTCTCTTTCACAAGGGGGCCCCACACTAGGTTATGAGTGAGTCAGTTTGTATTTTATGCCTTATATGACTGACAAGACTTGCCTGAGAAACACTGCGTCAAAGTGCAGAGCATTTTAATTAATTTATTTTATTTATTTTATTTTACATTTGTTAACCAGGAAAGCCTGATTTGGAAAGAGTCAATTTTCAGTGGAAGCTCAGGGAGAAACATTCCAGACGTATGTCTGTAACGTGGCAGGAACCTGGACCACCCAGAGGAAACCCACATGAGCACAGGGAGGACATGCAGACTCCACAGAGAAGGCACCCCAGCCGAGAATCAAACTGGAGAACCTCTTGCTGTCAGGCAACAATGCTACCGCTGCACCACTGCGCCATCTCACTCATCTATGTAGTCATTCGTCCACCGTATCTATAAATCTCACTAGTGGACAGGACTTTAGTTTCTGTCATGCAATGCAACTTTTATTACTTCTGCAGATTCATGCTACTTGCATGACTAAACGTGTTCATTGCGTGTTTGCGTGTTCATTGCTCATGTTCTGATAGTAGTTGCCAACTGCTCAATAGCATGTTCATCCCAAACCCAAGGTCGGATTAACCATCTGATTTTATACGTCTCTCAAGTTGCTGGAGCAGAAGATAACAAGATTGGGTTTAAGTTGAATGGTAACAATGTTACTGTGTTTTAATTTGCTTCACTTGCTGGTGTGTCGCGTATAATTAGTTGCAAATGAATATCATTAGAAATATTAACTGTGGAATTGTCAGCCTCAGGAAGTATAAAATAGTAATAAACACAAAAAAATGAACAGATAGTGTGATGCAAGCTAACTTCTAATCACAGGACTAAAGAGTGAATGTTGCCAGCTCAGTGGTATGTCAGAGAAGCACTTGCTGCAGTTGCAGATAGGTGAAAATTATCCCCCAAAAGTGAATCATGAGTCATGTGCATTGAATGGAAGGAGGTTGAGATAGCTAGCACAATTATTTCACTTGGCTAAAAGAGGATAAAATAGCAATAGGAGCAGTTTGACTCATAAAGGTATACAGGGATATGATAGTTTCAGATTCACATACAAAGTGAAACTGAGATGTAGGACAAGTAGAAACATAAAGGAAAAAAATTGTTAGACTGGAGATAAGTTTTGGGGGAGTGTATTATATAAAGCTGAACAAATTCTGTGGATTTTGTGTGCTCCACCTAATGCCATGTAGGTTTCCTTTAGGCAAGCTGATTTCCTCCCACTTGCCAAAATGTGCTGCTTAGTGGCCATACTAAATTATCTCTGCATATAACAAAAAGTTAAACTGCTGCACAAACCTGTCAGTGTATGAAAATAGAGGAAGACCGCCACCACAGTTCACTCAAATGCAGTGTCAAATCAATGCAGAATCCAAGGTAGTAATAAAAACTTTGCTTACAGTGAAAACCAATAAAACCTTAGCGCTTTCATCCCAAAAATCAAGGGGCTTCATCAGAGTAATGATTCAAATAGTCACCATACTTAAATGCAAAAGCCCAGGAAAAATACAATGTAATCAACTGTCAAGTCAGCTTAAAGGCACAGTAACAATAAAGTAACAATAAAAACAAGTTACACGTTCCAACTTTAAAAATCATTGAAACTTAAAAGCCTTGGAATAAACATCTGCCTTCATAACTTTAGTTGCATGATTTTAACATAGTTGCCTTACAAGAACTCAGAAAACATTTATGGTAATTTTCCTGGGACATGTTCCTCATCACAAAGAAAGAAGAAATAAAAGAGGGGAGAATGTATTATGCAGTTTAGAAAATGTTTGCTCCTTTTTGTCCCCAGTCTTCCTACAAGCATGAAGACGTTCCTGCTGACTAACTTCACTGGTAATTCCTAGCATCTGTTTACAATGAGCATGGGAAACAACAGTTGTAATGTCAGACAATTTTTACCAGGTTTCACTGCCATGGTCTGCTTGGTGTTGCTCTCAACACCTCTCAAAGATATGTAGTGTTCTTAATTAAAAATATAGCTTTATAGTCTACTTCTGTTTTAACAAAATATAAGATAATACACCCGCTCACTGGTGTAATATCAATTCTGTTGACATTATCTGTTTTAGACTTTGTTGTGGACCATTTGCAAGTCAACCAAAATCAGTTTAGCCTATGGCTGCTAGACTTAAATATATATATGACACACACACACACACACACACACACACACACACACACACACACACACACATAGTTGGGTGTAATCACCAAGAATGAATGCTCAGAAGAGCATTTCTTTGTTTTTCTGCCTACCAGCAGTTCTGCTTCAAGACTGTGGAACAGCAGAATCTGGGAATTTGCCCATTCTGCACTCTTTGTGCTGTCTCGAGTTGGTATATATAATTAGCAAAGGATGTGGGTTATACAAGGGTACTTGCCCCCCTACATAAAATAGTTTCATTTTTAGATTATCTTGAGCATTTGCTATTCCTTTAAGCAATTATACACACTCAGTTTATATCACCTTACAGTCAGTATAGATCCTCAGTACATGTATATGTATAAAACCACATATTTTCCACTTTGTGATGCATGGCTCCTTGAAAGTATAAAGCTATGGATCTCTTGATTAACGCTGCAGTAAGCCAAAATAACCATGACTGGGTCCCTTTGGAAATTGCAGTGAAATTCAATTTTTCTACATGCTGTGCTATGAAGAATCCATCTTTTCACATAATAAACTTATTAACTATATATACAAAGACGGATTTGTTACCAGATACTCATGTTATGTTATGTTAAGGTTAAATTCTATTTCATCTTTTCTACTATATGAAGACACAAACGTGATTATAAGAAGCACACAAAACATTTCATTATTAAGACTGGAAACAATTAATCAAGGGCCATTTCCTATCTGACTTAAACAGATAATTTACTACAAAAGGCCATCTAGAAATGAGTTATGCATCAAACTGACTTGTTATAAAATTTACATCCAGTAATTGGTGACGCATACAACAGCATTACTGGTTTCCTTATCTGAGGTCATCACTCAAGTAAATTGAGTTTTTCAAGTAAATACAAAAATAACTTCAACATATAAGCATCTGATTTTATTTATGTATAATGGACAAAATGCATTATTATTTTAAATACATGTAAGACACTGTTAGAAAGTCAATGCTGTCTACCTGTACCACACAATATTACTTATTGATTGAGGGATTCATAAAGATGGAAAGAATTGCATGACTGCACACAGACCAGTGTGGCATAAAGGAAACCAGTTAAAGAATTCTGCAAAAAATTGCTATTCATGAAACTGCTACTCCAATTTACAGATGTATATGCAAAGTCATTATTATAGCTTAGTAACAGATGGTGTGTTAATGAGAAATGTAGTAATGTAAGCACAAACATTAGGATTATTAAACTTTAAAAGGATAAGCTTTCATTATCTGAAGCATTATGAGGTGGTACTCTGCAAAAGTGTATTACCATTTTCAGATAAATATGAAAGTAAAGCTGAACTGAGTGTCCCTCATGGTTTATATTGCAGCTGTAATGAACACAGGAAGCACAGTATCTGCAGACGTTTTTTACTTAGAAAGGACACAGTGACACCTAAAACTTCACACCTGCTGAATGCTGACTGAACACAAACCACTTCAGTATGGAAATGCAGATGGGGATCTGCGTGATACTACCTGTGACATATGCCCTGTCGACCTCACATAAACCAGACTGTGGGCAAGTTGTTTTCCCCATTTAACCTGCAAGTAATTGCACTAAGCACATCCCAGTCATTTACATAAAAAATATGAAGACGCTCCTCACCTGCATGCTGTGGCATGTCAGATACTACATCACATTCCCTGGTACCCTCCAGGAATAGTGAATCAGCAAGCAAGCATTTCACAGGAAAACAGGTACCCTGATAGTGCACCATTTAGCAGACTGCACACACATACAGTGTCATCAGTCGTCAGCTAACAAGTGTAAGTCGTATATGAATAGCAAGGGGCGCTATACTGGCATTTTCCCATAGCATCTAACTCAAAAGTAATAGTTAATTTTTTCTCTAACCATTGTTCCTTGCATATGATACTTTTGTATGACATCTAGTGTTGAACATTCACCATGACCATGTATCAAGGGATATTTTGTTGGTAAGTATATGTGCCACACAAGACAAGAGTAATACTGAGCAAAGAATGTCACTTGGCTGCAGAGTTACAGAAAGCCCACTTTAAGTTGGTAATGCATACCAGGGCATAATGATGTAAGCCAGTGTCCCAATAGCATGCTGACAGGCACAAGTCAGCATACAGCCTGCAGTGGTAGAGTGAATGTTACCCATCAACAAAGTATGGTTCAGGTACCAGGATGCTTCAGCTAGTGAAATCAATTACTCCACACAGAAGGAAGCATACTTAATCCTTCCTGTGTTATGTTGCACAGCATGCGACTGCAACAGAAGCTGGAAATGGAGGGCACAACACAGGTGAAACCTAACTGCACACTACAACAGGACAGCAAAGAGGAGGATGAAGATGAAACATGACTATCAGCATGTGCTGTACAATGAGCACAGCAGATCAATGCACTCTGGTGAAGCTGTGCAAAATATAACATGGCAGGCCTGTACAAAAGTTCATGTATCAGGTCCCCCTACCTCCCGATGTACCCAAGACTACAGTGAAGAAAAATAAGTAAGTAAAATGATAAACATTCTGTATTTAAAATTGAGGTGAAGAGCTAGATGAAACAACACCCTCTGCAAAGAAAGAGGGGGTACAACAAAGTATATGTATAAAATAATAATGGGAAAGCGGTGGAAACAGAGTTTTTCAAGTGTATTAAAGTATTCATATCTGAGTTGTGTGGGGGTGCATGGAAATAAAATGTTTTCCTCCCTGTCCTCTCTACATATACTGGCAAAAAACAGAACTAGTAGTAAAATCCCACGGCAGAATAAACAGACACGGACCTTTATTGTAAGCGCTTTCGGTCAAGGTATTAACTCAACCTTCTTCAGACATAGACAATTTTAACAACCACACAACTTTACTTAAATACCCAATGCTTAATTAATAATTTGCTCCCTTAATTAATCCATTAAATATCTTAGCATTTTAAAGCAACAGCAAGCTTATAACTTTTACTATGACTATACATTGGTTAAATGAAAAGTAAAATAAATAAATGAATAATGTGCATAGTATAAGTAATATGTTCATGTATATATACAGGATGTATGTGCATGTAATATGCAAACTTGCTTAAATATTAAAATGTTAACATTTAAACTTTCCTTTGAAAGTGTTATTGCCTGAAATAATTTAACTCACCCCAAAGTTACAGTATCTATGCACAACACACTCTTATTCTGCAAAATCTCTCCAACAACTCCAATTATTAAAATCTCCTCATCTTATGCATGTCAATAAAAATTATGTATATATATATATGTACATATATATATGTACATACATATATATACCCATACATTTATGTGTGTGTATGTATAACAATAGATTATATAGCAATTAATAAATAAATAAATAAATAAATCTATATGTTAACAACCAAACAATCTCCTGTCATCCTTATATTGCATAAAAACATTCTATGTAAATATAGTTAAAATCAAAAATTAATATATAAAAGATATACAAAATGTTTAAATGTTATGAAAGAACTTGTACAAAATTAGTAAACAATATTAGTAAACAATATTCATAAACAGTACATTATGATACACAGCAACCAATAATTTTCTTATCTCCTTAGTGCCCTCAATTTTAAAATGCATTTGATTGATGCATACTCATTTAAGCCTGGCGGAATTTGGGCTAATGTTCTAATTTGCCACAATAATTCTTGTTCTTCGAGCCATAACTGCCATGGGCCCCCCCTAAAGTCAATCTTAACTTGTTGAATGACAGTGAATACAAAATGGTGCGTAGGATATTCATTTATGTGCCTAGCTAGTGCATTATTTAGATCTTTCTTCCCTATAGCATAAAGATGTTCGTACACTCTTTTCTTTAATGCACGCTCAGTCTTACCTATGTAGAATGATAAACATTCCACACAAAGGGCCACATAGACTACATTTTTACTTTCACAGTTAAACTTACCATTGATTTTATAATCATTCCCATTAATATGTACTTCTTTTCCTGGAAGTATGTGTTTACATTGTGGACACATTCCACATTTGGCCATGCCAATTTTGGAGGTCAAAGATTTGTTACTAGGTTTTTCCACTAGTTGTTTTAAGTTGATCCCCCTCCGATAAACAAATTTTGGCTTAGTACCAAGTGTTTTAGCTAACATATTATCTTCTAATATGATGTTCCAATTCTTATTAATAATACTCTTTATTGTGTTAAAGTCAATAGAATATGTAAAAATGAAATTAATCTGAAGTGTGGTCTCACTTGATGAATTAAAATCGTTGTGCATGGTGCCCCCTCCTAAAAGTGGCTTAAAATGGCCATCTTCTCTTTTAAGCACAACCTCATTCCTTATTTGCTCAACAAGGGCCTTTGGATAACCTCTGATGGTAAACTTCAAGCTCAAAGTGTCACATTCTTTTACAAAATCCTGATGATCAGATGTCATTCTTGCTGCCCTCACGAATTGTCCCTTCATCACACTTCTTTTTTGATGGAATGGATGTCCACTTGAGAAGTGGAGAAGGGAATTTGAGTGTGTCGGTTTTCTATAAATTTCAGATTTAAATCTGTTGTTGGCACTGTTCTTACTTAGTTTAACATCCAAAAAATTGATTTCGTTTTCTCCTATGGTATAAGTAAATTGGAGAAAACTTGTCATATTTGAGATGCTTACTATAAATTGGGGGATCAGTTCCAATGGTCCTTTCCAAAGAAAGAACATGTCATCCTGGTATCTATTATACCAGGTAACATTTTCTTGATATAACATGTTTTGGAACAAATGATTATGCTCCCAGTATGCCAAAACACTGTTTGAGAAGCTGCATCCACAGGGAGACCCCATGGCTATCCCAGTCCTTTGCAAATAAAACTGTCCTTTAAATGTCACAAAGTTGTTTAATAGGACAATCTCGAGTAGTGTTTCAACTAAGTTCATTTGATCATTTGATGCTTTTTTACTCAACATGAACTCTCTTGTCCATTCAATCCCTAGTTGTTGTGGGATAACGGTGTACAAATCCTTGATATCAACTACTAGAAATTTAAGATCCGGATTGTACACCAATTTATCAATACTCTGTAAAAAAGCCCAAGAGTCCTTACAAATTTGAGACTCACTTTTTATAGATTTATTTATTTATTTATTTATTAATTGCTATATAATCTATTGTTATACATACACACACATAAATGTATGGGTATATATATGTATGTACATATATATATGTACATATATATATATACATAATTTTTATTGACATGCATAAGATGAGGAGATTTTAATAATTGGAGTTGTTGGAGAGATTTTGCAGAATAAGAGTGTGTTGTGCATAGATACTGTAACTTTGGGGTGAGTTAAATTATTTCAGGCAATAACACTTTCAAAGGAAAGTTTAAATGTTAACATTTTAATATTTAAGCAAGTTTGCATATTACATGCACATACATCCTGTATATATACATGAACATACTACTTATACTATGCACATTATTCATTTATTTATTTTACTTTTCATTTAACCAATGTATAGTCATAGTAAAAGTTATAAGCTTGCTGTTGCTTTAAAATGCTAAGATATTTAATGGATTAATTAAGGGAGCAAATTATTAATTAAGCATTGGGTATTTAAGTAAAGTTGTGTGGTTGTTAAAATTGTCTATGTCTGAAGAAGGTTGAGGTAATACCTTGACCGAAAGCACTTACAATAAAGGTCCGTGTCTGTTTATTCTGCCGTGGGATTTTACTACTAGTTCTGTTTTTTGCCAGTTTTCATTTTGAATTTACTGTTTTCCAAGTTTGTGATGTCGTGTGGTAATCCTACTAACGGTCAGATTCATGGGCATGATGGGACCGAGTCTCAACCACTGTTTTCTCAGGACGAGGAAAACATTGCTAGCAACGCCAACAACTCTAATAGTCAGCGTATGGTACACGCTACTCATCACGAAGAGGATAACCCTGGTGATTCTTCTAGTGGTAACAGGTCTCCTATGGATTTAACAATGTTGGTCAACATGCTTTTGACCAAGGTTGACAAACTTACGCAACAAGTGAATGAATGCGTAACAAGAAATCAATCTGCTGTTCCGCTGGTGGTGCCTGGGAGTAGTTTCGGTGCTACGTTCAACAGCACGTCAACGGCATCCATTCCGCCAGCACAAAGGGTTACTGAAAATCACATTAATGAAGTACAAGTAACCGCTAATTCCAGCAATCAAAATTCCCATATTCTTCGAGATAGCACAGTGAACATTGCGAGGAACAATTCAAGTGTAGTTCAAAATGGGGCGAGTGATTCTGCCGTAATACCCTCAGTAACGAATTTTCTTGCCAAGAGAGATTTTTTTACAGCTTCACATGCTAACAACAATAACGGCCCGGGGAACAATGAAGATACATCGGTGAGTTCCAATTCTACTATATTTCTTGAAAAACTTAACATGTTTGATAGTAAACTGTATCGCTGTAAGAAACTGCAGCTAGAGGTGTCGTACCTCAAAGAATGTATAAGTTTAAAGATTGTCCCTAAAGGGTTACGCCAATGGCGTTACCCTGCTGGACTGATTAACAATTCAGTGTTTCATCAGGAACTTTTAGTCCTGTTTGATAAACAGGCTACAGAATTTTTGAATTCACTTATTAATTTCTATAATGTGGAAGTGGATTTGCTGCTGCAGGAGTTAACTGAGTTGGAATCATTCTTACAAAATCATTCTGAGTTTATCAGATACAGATATGATTACACCAGAATTTTGACAAGCATTGAAGCAGCAATCAACAAACTTGTTATCAATAAGCAACGTAAAATTGACAGAGATATAAAAGACTATAACAATCATAAAGCGTACCCCCCTCCCCCTTTAGGACAATCCAGATTGGGAGAGGTGGGGGCGAATGTTAACACAAACCCTCCACCACAGTCGATTCAACATGTTCCCAATGAGGTTGAAACGGAACCCATTAGGAGGAGTGAGCGCATCAGGAACCAAGGCACCCATATAAACAATAACAATGGAGGTTTGAACAACCATAACCAGAGTGAAGGGGGAAACACTGGTAATGACAACAACCAGGGTTTTCACAGGAGGAGAGATGTCTCAACTCCTGGCACGAGCAACAACAACAACAATTCCACAACCAATTACAGGGGGAGATCGCAGAGAAACAAGAAGGGGAACCAATGGAGGAGATAGAGAGTAGTGAAAATAATGGTCCTACTATCCTCACTAGTCAAAGAGGGGACTTTAAAATCTACAATTATACTGTCATCACAATTGAACAAAATCTTATAGATTTTTTCTCTAAGGGTCTTACATT
Organism: Protopterus annectens; assembly: GCF_019279795.1. Lineage (NCBI taxonomy): Eukaryota > Metazoa > Chordata > Ceratodontiformes > Protopteridae > Protopterus > Protopterus annectens. The sequence goes on along the minus strand of NC_056749.1, from coordinate 217,455,132 downwards.
TGTTCCAGATAGAAAAAGTGATATTGTTAACACAATTGTAGATTTGAAATTATATGTGCGTAAATTGAACTTGGCATTCAGATTTGGTAATACCCCTTCTCTCTTAAATACTCATAGAGTTTCTAGTGTCTTCAATCCCCCATTGTACAATACCTTAAGTATTTTTGAAAGGGTTTGTGAGATTGATTTAAGAACAATGCTGTCTTGCCATAGTGTTCCCAAAAGTACAAAAGTTAACATTTCTAGAGAAGAGCTAGAATTCATTTCCCTTCTCAATGAATGTAACATAAGGGTCATGGCACCTGATAAGGGGGGCGGATTAGTCTTTATGGATGAATACTTTTACAATGGAAAAGTATTAGAACATTTGGAATCTGATAGTTACTCACAATCTAGCCTTAATGAGGTTAACATGGCTTATAAAAAGATAAAAGGTATCTTGGAGGATCTTTTCATTCAAGGTACTATTGATTCCGATATGTTACAGTATTTGGACATGTTAGCACCTAAGATTCCCACCATGTTTGGCACGCCAAAAATTCACAAAAACTTGGTTAATCCCCCTTTCAGGCCTATAGTAGATGGAAGGGGTTCGATCACCTATGCCTGTGCCAAACTGGTGGATAGTATTCTTAAACCCTTATTAAAAAGTGAGTCTCAAATTTGTAAGGACTCTTGGGCTTTTTTACAGAGTATTGATAAATTGGTGTACAATCCGGATCTTAAATTTCTAGTAGTTGATATCAAGGATTTGTACACCGTTATCCCACAACAACTAGGGATTGAATGGACAAGAGAGTTCATGTTGAGTAAAAAAGCATCAAATGATCAAATGAACTTAGTTGAAACACTACTCGAGATTGTCCTATTAAACAACTTTGTGACATTTAAGGGACAGTTCTTTTTGCAAAGGACTGGGATAGCCATGGGGTCTCCCTGTGGATGCAGCTTCTCAAACAGTGTTTTGGCATACTGGGAGCATAATCATTTGTTCCAAAACATGTTATATCAAGAAAATGTTACCTGGTATAATAGATACCAGGATGACATGTTCTTTCTTTGGAAAGGACCATTGGAACTGATCCCCCAATTTATAGTAAGCATCTCAAATATGACAAGTTTTCTCCAATTTACTTATACCATAGGAGAAAACAAAATCAATTTTTTGGATGTTAAACTAAGTAAGAACAGTGCCAACAACAGATTTAAATCTGAAATTTATAGAAAACCGACACACTCAAATTCCCTTCTCCACTTCTCAAGTGGACATCCATTCCATCAAAAAAGAAGTGTGATGAAGGGACAATTCGTGAGGGCAGCAAGAATGACATCTGATCATCAGGATTTTGTAAAAGAATGTGACACTTTGAGCTTGAAGTTTACCATCAGAGGTTATCCAAAGGCCCTTGTTGAGCAAATAAGGAATGAGGTTGTGCTTAAAAGAGAAGGTGGCCATTTTAAGCCACTTTTAGGAGGGGGCACCATGCACAACGATTTTAATCCATCAAGTGAGACCACACCTCAGATTAATTTCATTTTTACATATTCTATTGACTTTAACACAATAAAGAGTATTATTAATAAGAATTGGAACATCATATTAGAAGATAATATGTTAGCTAAAACACTTGGTACTAAGCCAAAATTTGTTTATCGGAGGGGGATCAACTTAAAACAACTAGTGGAAAAACCTAGTAACAAATCTTTGACCTCCAAAATTGGCATGGCCAAATGTGGAATGTGTCCACAATGTAAACACATACTTCCAGGAAAAGAAGTACATATTAATGGGAATGATTATAAAATCAATGGTAAGTTTAACTGTGAAAGTAAAAATGTAGTCTATGTGGCCCTTTGTGTGGAATGTTTATCATTCTACATAGGTAAGACTGAGCGTGCATTAAAGAAAAGAGTGTACGAACATCTTTATGCTATAGGGAAGAAAGATCTAAATAATGCACTAGCTAGGCACATAAATGAATATCCTACGCACCATTTTGTATTCACTGTCATTCAACAAGTTAAGATTGACTTTAGGGGGGGCCCATGGCAGTTATGGCTCGAAGAACAAGAATTATTGTGGCAAATTAGAACATTAGCCCAAATTCCGCCAGGCTTAAATGAGTATGCATCAATCAAATGCATTTTAAAATTGAGGGCACTAAGGAGATAAGAAAATTATTGGTTGCTGTGTATCATAATGTACTGCTTATGAATATTGTTTACTAATATTGTTTACTAATTTTGTACAAGTTCTTTCATAACATTTACACATTTTGTATATCTTTTATATATTAATTTTTGATTTTAACTATATTTACATAGAATGTTTTTATGCAATATAAGGATGACAGGAGATTGTTTGGTTGTTAACATATAGATTTATTTATTTATTTATTTATTTATTTATTAATTGCTATATAATCTATTGTTATACATACACACACATAAATGTATGGGTATATATATGTATGTACATATATATATGTACATATATATATACATAATTTTTATTGACATGCATAAGATGAGGAGATTTTAATAATTGGAGTTGTTGGAGAGATTTTGCAGAATAAGAGTGTGTTGTGCATAGATACTGTAACTTTGGGGTGAGTTAAATTATTTCAGGCAATAACACTTTCAAAGGAAAGTTTAAATGTTAACATTTTAATATTTAAGCAAGTTTGCATATTACATGCACATACATCCTGTATATATACATGAACATATTACTTATACTATGCACATTATTCATTTATTTATTTTACTTTTCATTTAACCAATGTATAGTCATAGTAAAAGTTATAAGCTTGCTGTTGCTTTAAAATGCTAAGATATTTAATGGATTAATTAAGGGAGCGAATTATTAATTAAGCATTGGGTATTTAAGTAAAGTTGTGTGGTTGTTAAAATTGTCTATGTCTGAAGAAAGTTGAGGTAATACCTTGACCGAAAGCGCTTACAATAAAGGTCCGTGTCTGTTTATTCTGCCGTGGGATTTTACTACTAGTTCTGTTTTTTGCCAGTTTTCGTTTTGAATTTACTGTTTTCCTCTCTACATATACTCGCACATTATCTTGTTTCCCTCTCTACGTCGATCTTTTTCTCTACGTCGATCTTTTTCTCTGTCTCGTTATCTCTCTCCCATAGGAGCTGCGTTAAGTATGCAATATCACGTTAAATAATTAGTCTATACAGATATGGCAACAAACAAATTTTCACTAAAAAATGAAGCATCAGCATACTGCATTGAAAGCCAAGATGACTGCATGATTACATCAAATGAAAAAGCAAAGAAGCAGAAGTTGGGGGAAATACTATAGTTTAAAATAAATCGCTGTGAAAACTGTTCTCTATAGAGCTGTTCTTGCCATTTTTATCTTTTTGTTTATCTTTCATGCCAATCTTTGTAGACTTACTTGTATTTTATTTGCATATAAATATGTGATAGCATGGTAAGTGAACTAGTCCTCCGACCCTTTTCAGTCATGACTGCCTATGTGAAAAAGCAAATAAAAGGATGCAATATATGTAGACACACATGAAACATTATAATAATAACCACTAATAACACTTGCAGGTGTATAGATATCTTCCCAACAGATATACCATGTTACAAAGATATGTGAGGCAGTAAACATTTAAATATATATGCTACAGTGCATTAAATGTAAAATATTAAACGTACATCAGTCTCAATAGTCAGTGTTAAGGACCAATGAGACCTGCCATTACCTCAGGAAGCATAACACTTGTGTAAAAAAAAAAAAAAAAAGCAGGTAATCTTTTAGCTGTAATAATTTACATGTGACTATATTTACAAACAAACTAGTCTTAGCAAAAGGGAAATAAAATGGCAAATCTTATTTAATGATATTTGGAATATCTCAGAGCTGCCCAATGCATGAAAGACCAGGATGGAAAGAGAACTTCCAAGTTTGGTTTCACTTACATTCACTAACCACTCTCCTTGCCTCCAGAAATAACTTTGTAGTAAAACTTCAAACGAGTAATGTCTTTGTTAACAACTGCATACATATATTTGAGAGAAGGACTGAGTCGAGCCATTAGTGATAGTGTATATGACTTCATACTTGAGTTGCTGTATGGCTAGCAGGATTGATTAATTAGTAGTGTCACAGCATGACACAGCTTTTGGCTGATACCATATAACAAATTTCTCGACCTGATGATCTTAAGAATTACTTTGTTAGCATGTACCGTGGAACAAATAAGATTAAAGCCTTCCTGGAGACGCATCTGAGAAAGTAATCATGGACCACTCATTAAGAGCACGTAATTTCCATAAAGGGTAATGTTTAATTTAGGAAGAGTGAGAAGTTAATTGAAAATCAGGGAAATAGGAAGAGGCCAAACTAAAACAGGCAGAGGTACTGGCCCTTATCAGTTTTATTTTTCACACTGGGAGATCTGAAATTATGCTTTTGATCAGTGTGCATTCATCTTAAAATACTTTGTGGAGCTCCATGATTCAGTTGCACTTGACTGCAACTGATGTTACCCATCCTTATGTTGAAGGTACAATATTTCAAAGAAATGCAAAGCCAGCTACAGGGTGTCTTACTAAAGTCACAACTATGTACCCTTGCTAGAAGCAGAATATAATGTAAAGTTTCAATTCCCTAAATAAATCTCCAAATACTGCAGCATTAACGCATTCTGTTTCTATATGTTTATATTTTACTTTATTTTAAATGTGTTAAACATGGCAGAACACAGCTCCAAAAGGGCCATTTTCATGTTCACCCCAGCTCACTGGTATAGCACAGCAGAATTTGCTAATTGAAAGGGAACATTATGTGTGTGCTCCAAACCTGGCTGTGATAAAGCACCAAAAACCTGTATTAGTTAAGATGGAATCATATGAGCAATTGATCTTGACAAAACTGTGGCAGAAGAGAAAGTATTAAAAATTGATGACAGTAGAATGTTTATGAAAATGATTATTCACTGTACACCAGGGAGAAGAGAAGCAAATTTATCCAAGCAATCAGGCAATGTTGAGAGGCAGGTATGAGTTTCAAGTTGCTGTAGCCAGCTGTCTTCAAAGTGTTTTCTTTTCTCCTGGAAGATCAGAGTAATTTTTTAGGTAGAAAAGGCTAAGGAGGAAATTTAAAAATGTATCCAACAAAAATTGAGCTGCCAAACAGAAGGGGATTCTACTTCTCATTCTTCTGATAATAAAGCTCATACAGAGACTTTGTTAGTGAAAGCTTTTCCAATGTTTGAAAGGGAGATGCTTGAGAGAGAGAAAAAAAAAAACAGGAGTTGACTAGAAGAATCAGAATATCTTGGAAGTTGAACAGGAATCGAGGGTTGGGAGACAAGAAGACCAGAAACACTGAAATTAGGAAATGAATGTGACACTATAAAGAATCAATCACATTGAAATATGGGTTTACAAGAAAACGAGGTTTGGAAAGATTGGATTTTTGTTGACTTTGTTAAACTTCTGGGGGGACTGACAGGCATGTGCCCTACTTTATGTCATTTATGTTTGGAAGGGCACTAAAAGGAAAAAAGGAAGTAACTGCAAGTAAAACAATTTTGTTTTTAACAGTATTTGCATAACACATTTCATGATATTATATGTTATAGAGTTAAACATTTTTAGTGATTGTTGTGTGTGATAAAGATACTAAAGTAAAATAACACTTTTTTTCTTTTTTTTAGCTTTAAGAAATGTAAGTATTACAGTATAAAATAGAATAAAGACTAAACAAAACATATTTGAGTTAAAGGGCTGTAATCATGGGCTATTATAGCAGGGGTGGAGTGTAAAAGTGCACTGAATATAATATAATATAATATAATATAATATAATATAATATAATATAATATAATACACATAGAGTTGACATGATTTCATTTACTTTTACATAGCTGAATATCTAGATTAATGTCATTGACTTAATTTAATAACAGCTTTTTTTTAAGCAAGTGCTTCTTTTTTAATGAGAGACTGCATTGTTATGAGTAGTTTTCCTTTAGCAAATACATGTTCATTGTTAGTTAAGAAGTATATTCTTTTCTTATGTTTCATGGAAATAAGCTGACTAAATATGAAGGCAATAATGATTGTTTACTGAAAGAAATGTAAAATTAAAAAGTACAAGGATGGGCAGCTTAGTTAAAATAAAGTTTGGAATTATTGGAAGTGAATAAGAGATAGCAACTTTCCTGTTAACTGAATGCTTTAATGCATTTACTAGAACAATGTATAATTTACTTTTATTTAAAGCTAGCTAGTACATTTTTTTTCTTAAGGCTAAAAGTTAATGCTTTCTGAAAGCATATAAGCTTTTTTTAACATCTGGCAGGGGAATAAAGATGAGACAAAAGACAGCAATTAGTGTAAATAGGAGCACAGGCAGTAACATGCTTTAGCATCGATAACCTTAATTATGGGTTAGTTTATGCCTGTGGGTGCAGCTGTTTTGTTTTGTGACAATTGTTCCTATCAGGAGGTCTTCATTATTTAAAGATGTACATAGCTTTGTGTATTTGGTTTAAGTTAAGAGGTTATGGGGGGGTTTTGGGAGTGTTTGTGTTGCTTCTGTTTGAGGATTTTCATTAAAACAAAAAGTCTTCTAAAATGTGACATAGGTTCAAATGGAGATGAAAATAAACTGTATAAAAGATCGACCTGGCAAACATTAGTGGGAGCATGTAACACAAAAGCTGGAAATACACATTTTAAAAAGTGTCCTATATAATAGGTGGGAATAATGATTTTTTTATCATGATGTCTACATTAAACATATTATTTTGGAATGTGAATTGCCTCATAGGTATAGACAGAAAGGTAAGAATATTGAATTATATTAAAATATCCAGAGTACAAATAGCAATGCTACAGGAAACACGTTTGGAAATAAGTGAACATGCAAATTTGAATAAGAAAGGATTTCAGGATGGATATTCAGCAGAGTATTAGGGACTAAGGAAAATGGGAGCACTTATACTAATTGCTAAGGAAAGCCAATAGTGATTGAAGAGGAAAATATATAGAAATAGTTGATTTATGGTAGTAAGGGGCTACTGACAAAGGAGGAGGATTACACTCACTAGCATGTACTTATATTCCATCAAAAACTATTATGGAGCATAAGAAAATTTTAGGAGAAATAATCAGCTTTTAGCAGGGAATATAACTTATAGATGGCAACTAGAACTTGATTTGCAATAGTGAGGATGTATCTGGGGAAATATATAACAAAAGGGGTGATGTTTCTGAAGACATTTATGAAAGTATTTGATATGGAAGATGTGAATTCATTAGAATGAACTCTGAGAGAATTTACATATTATTCCTAGAGGTACAATAACTGGGCTAGGCTAGACAGAAAATATATTTCACATGAACATCTGCATTTAAATGAAAGCTTTGACACATCCAACGACCATTTTAGATCACACACCAATAACAAATAAGATAAAAATGCAGGGTAATGAAGCACAGATGAGATGCTGACTTCCCCACCTACCTGTCAAAAAGAGAAGAATTTAAGGAATGGGCAATGGAAATAATTTGAGTCATTAGCGAAGATAAAAATACCTTAAAAAGTTATAACGGAGATAAAATGATAAAGTAATATTTAAAATGGGGTAGAAATCAAACAAAATGAGATATGGTTAAGAAGTAACAAGAATCATTCAGAGGTACTAACAAAGAATTGAAGAATAAGGGAGGTCTCACAGAACAAGAAGAGGTGCAAATGCAGAATGCTAAAGAGAAAATCAAGGAGTATCTGGATAATAAGTATGACTTTAGAAAGATTGCTGGTAAGCAATGTTTTCATAACTGCAAAGCACAAACACAATGGCTTAGTCAACAGAAAAATAGAAAGGATTCTTGTGAGTCTTTGGGAGCCTATAACAAGAAAAATAACCAGATATCCTGTAGAGGTATTAAGAGAGAGTCCAGAAATTGTATGAAGATTTGTATTAAGCAGAGGAATGTCAAAGTCAAGAAAAAGCACAAATAGAAATCCTTATGGAAGATTTAGCTATGCCAAGGTTAAAGGTAGGGGAAGTTCAACAATTAGGGTAAGGCAAGAGGAGATGAAATAAAAATGGTGGCATATAATAAATCTGCAGAAAAGTCTCCAGGAGTAGATGGTATTCCTGTGGAAGTTTGGAAGCTAGAAGGGAAGAAAGTGATAAAAATCTGAAAGGTTTTGTTTAACAGTATTTGACAAGGAAGAGAAGCACCAACATCTTGGAAGAAAGCTGTTGTGGCTGTAATACCTAAAGATGGCAAAGGCCCATCAAACCCAACTTAATATAGGCCTATTTCAATTTTAAATTATAATTATAAAGTGTTTATGTCTATAATAGCTACAGGAATAGCACATTGTTGCCAAAATTGATAGATATGGATCAATTGGTTTTGTGGAGGAGAGGTAAACATTTGACAACATTAACAGAACAATGATGATCTAGAGGGAAGCAGGATATAAGAAAATACTGCTGTAGTTGTCAGGTCTTGATGCAGCGAAGGCATGCAACAGAGTAATCTGGGATATTATGAGTAGGGCAATGGCAGCATTTGTATTCCCTGATGATATATGAGGGAGTCAGAGGCAAAAATTTAATTGGGAGGGTTCCTCTATGAGAAGTTGTCTCTCAACAAAGGAACCAGGTAGGGGTGTACTCTTTCCCCTTTATTTGCATTATATTTAGATCTACTGACAAATAAAATAAGGGACTAATAAATTAAAGAATATAATTGGTAAGGTAGGCAAGAAAAGCTGGATTTATTTGTAGATGATAATACTTTGTACCTGATGAAAGCAAGTAAAGGACCTATCAGTGATGTGGAACATTCTGATACAGTTTCAAGTATTTTTAGGATATGAAATCAATGAAGATAAAACAAAGTTAATTCAGCAATACCTATATTTATGGGGGCAGGATAAAATGAAATACTTTGGAGTATGGGTTAAAAAGGATTTTGTTATGGCAGCTAAGGAAATGTGAGAAGAGACAAAACAAAAGGTAATACAAAAACCGAGAAAGAAGCTCTTTTTTATGGATAGCAAGTTACAAGTAGTGAAAATGCTTTTAGTCCCTTTAGTTCTATATACAGGTCTGGCATGTTTTTATCAACCAGAGGAGAAGTTGTGAATAGTAGTTAATAAAAATTTAAATGATTTTATCTGGAAGGGGAAAATGGCAAGGGTCAAGTAGATTAAGTTAATTCTTCCAAAAGAACAAGGTGGATTAGAATTACCTGACTTGAAGAGCTACATAGTTAAGGCTCATATACAGAATACAAGCAAGCAAAAAGGGATGATGATGAAGCATGGAGAAATTCAAAAAATAAGGAGAGAGCAGAATTTTGGATGCAGATTCTTAAGGAGAATAACAACAGTCATACAGAATATTATAATATAATAATATTATATTCATAAGGTAGCAGAAAGTATTCTAAGAACCAAGTCAATACAAGAATGGAGAAAGGTGATTCTGCTGATAGGGATGACTGCAATTAGGCATACATTTAATAGGCAAGAGGGGCTGGAGTTAGCTTTAGAACACTCACAAAGGAACCAATGTATTGGAAGAAAATAACTACAGAAAGGGAAAGGTAAACGAATGAGAAGAAGCCAAGAAGACATTTGGACTTCAGACTAGAGACCGCCTTCCCTATCAGGAATTAATAGCAGGTTATAGGCTAACAAAAAGGGATGGGGGAATCTTAAGTGAAATACTTGCTCTGAAAGGTATAATTAGTAGGGCATATAAACTATAACATGGTAACTATAGGAATCAATCAGAAGAGGTCAGAAAAGAGACTGAATAAGCAGTTCACAAGGAAACAATAGGAAGACATTGTATGGCTCCCAACTATGCAGCACAGTTTAGAAGATTTAGGGATTTTGCTTGGAAGTGTTTGATAGGTATTTTTATACCCCAAGCAGACTCCAAAGAATGTTTCCTCAAGTACATGGCAAATGTTGGAAGTGTGGTGGAGAAGAAAGAGATAACTGGGAACATATATTTTAGAAGTATAATGATTTGGCGGACTTTAAAGATTCTCTACAGAGCACTCGTCAGAAATATTTTGTGAACAAATCAAAAATACAAAAAGCCCTTTAACCAATCCAAATGGTGCTGACACACTAAAACCAGAGAATAGTAATAAAGCACACAACATATTGAGTGTTTTCATTCTTTTTAATTAAAGAACTTCATAGAACAAAAGCACTCAATACTTTGTGTATTCTATTATTTTTTTCTGGTTTTAGTGTGTTGGCACCACTTGGATTGGTTAAAGGGCTTTTTGTATTTTTGAGTTGTGTTTTATGCCCTTTAGGCTCTGGTGGTTTATTTTGTGAACAAATGGCTGTAACTAAGGAAATTATTTTTTGAGCTGAGATACAGGATCTGAGTTGCCAAGATAAAGTAAGGTCTTGTTAACATTACTTCTGGTGGCTATCACAAAAGCAATTACTAGAAAACGGAAATCAAAGTCTAAACCAAATGCATTCAATATAGTGAATACTGTAACACAGATAAAAGAAGTGAAAGTGGGATCTTTTGAAAAGGGTATGGAGAAAATTACATAAAAACAGAAAACTGTGGGAACAATATATGTAGAATAATGCTTCAGAGGAGGAGTGAGGTTTAAGGGAAGACAGGAATTGATCAATTTATATAATGTTGGATTGATGATAACTGTATAAAAGAATATATGTGATGTATAATGTTTGTAATTGTGAATATGTTAACATGGTTTGTTTCCTTTTATATAAATGCAGGTGTTAAAAATAAGCTATACATTGCAGTGCTTGAAAGATGAACTATATTAGTGACACATTTACTAAACTTTGATTATATAGCATATCATTGATAGGTTCATAGGTACCTGGTAGACTACAGATCTACCTAGCCATGTAGTCCCACTGAGTTTCTGCCCTTAGCAGTGGAGTATAAAGGCTCCTGTAATTTGCAGAAGTCTTGCATAACCCTGGGTGAGATAATACTTTAGTACTGTGTGAATGCCCTTTGTGTAGTAAGTATGAATAACCATAACCCTGGAGCAGGTATTTACATGATTCCCCTGTTCATAAGGTACAAGTGTGACAAACCTGCAATCAGTTTACAGTTTCCCACCCATGCATCCAAGTTATGCTTGAATAAAGTAAGAGGTGTATGTAACATCACATGGAGAAGAAGGTGGTTTCAGAAAGGTGGTATTGTCTGTGAGACATATCTATACCTCCGGCATGTTCTATTTAAGTTGCTATACAGATTGAGGTCTGTAGAGTCTGTGTTTTCTGCCACTAATAGACATTGAGATGTGTAGAAGTTCTGCAAGGGATCAGTCATTTGAGGCAGAGATTTCTCTTTAGCAGTATGTGGGACACTGAGAAGAGGGACAGGGATTTGAGGTGGCCAGGGAACTTTTGTGACTTACTCTCGAAAACACTGTGGTCACTCAAGTTGAGTCACTTGCTTGGACAGATAGATGCTAAATGGAGCATTATATTAAATGACTGGCCTAAAGAATTCAGTGCACATTGGAATGACCACCTCCTAAGATTTGGATACCATGCCCTTGCTCATAAGCTGTACTGTGAAGAACTTCCTAACAATAGGTGAAATGTGGTGGCTTGAATGACAACTCATTGTCTGCATATGTTCCAGGGTCCCTTACTACTGTGTTAATTTTCAGTAGCATATGGTTGATGATGTGAAGGTTGATGCTGTATGCCATTTGTGAACCCATGTAGTGAATGTACAATACGCTCATACTTTGAACAGTGCTTGAGAAATTGTCTTTAAGACACTTTTCCTACATTTTTGCAACAGACCTTAATGAAATTGTTCTGCAATTATCCTGTAGTCATTGCCTTCATTGAGAAAAGAGGAGGAATGACTGCTGCATCCAGGAAAGTGGCCATCAATAGTACAAGGTGAGACAGGTGGTGTTAATGTGAAAGTGAATCAAGAGAAGGGGGAGGTAGCAGTGCGTGCAGTCTGCCATCTGGTTACTGGCTCAAATATGTAAACAGCAAATTGTTACATACTAGTGCACTTACAGACAGCACTGCAGAGATCTTGTACTACAAAAAAAAACTTGTCAGGATTTGATATTTTCATACAGCTTTTTAACTCAAGGCTTTGAAGAGTGGGAGTGAAACAAATGAAAATGATAGTAGATAGGCTGCAATCATTTTAGTTATGACTGCGGTTAGGTACAGCCTTTTGCATCCATTGGTTTACACTTTTATACCTCTTGGCAGCACAGTTTCATAGGCATACACATGCTGCTGCTAGGAATGCTTCTTCTGCCCATCTTTCCATGATTTTTTAAATAATGTCATTTCACTTTGCAAGTAAAGGTAGATCATGATTATGGAGAACATGGATTGTGCTGCTGTGGGGTGAGGGGTTGTACTTCAAATCAGAAGTTAAAAAAAAAAAAAAAAACTTAGAAATGGGTTCATAGGAGAAGAATAAGCTAAATGACCTAAAGGGCCATTTCAAGCCTAGCCAATAACTCAAGGAGAGAATCAGACTCTGCACCTTCTTCACTCTATGAGGTGAAGACCTTAACCATTATGCCAAGCCCACCCAATCAGCTTTAGTTTGAGGAAGGTATGATCCCATCATGAAATTCAACAGCATCTTTCAACTGCATGATAAGTATTCACTCACTCAGCACGTGCCATGGTCCATAACAGCAGCCACGCCAGCAAGACTGCAATGTAAACATATTATATGCTTTCTCAACTACATAAATATGGCACCTGCTGATGAGCCCAGTGCTGTGGATTCACTCAAGCTGCTATTTGCCCAGATTGTCTTAGTTTGGCACTGCAGTGTGATGACCAGCACATTTGGTATCACTGAATAACCTCTCAGTTAAAAGTAGATGATCGGTTTGGCATTGTCTAGCAAAATGCTGCAGTCAGTAACAGTGAGTACAGAATCTCCTGCATCATTATCATCCACCTCCCATTACAACGTACAGCAAACATGTGTTGCCGAGACGTCATACGTTGATTTTGAGGAATATAAACCCCTATACATTATTTTCAAAGACATTGCTTTTACCTGAAGGTCTTTATAATATTTACATCTCCATCAAACATTAAAACAATTTCTGCAGAGATATAATAGTGATATAAATGTTCTTTAAGTGTACTTTCACCTGAAAAACTGTAAAACAATCTGACCTGCTGAAGACTATAATGCCCCTTTTTTGTCAGTACACCAATGTGTTATCATAAGTACTGAGGAATAGTGTGTTCTTCATGTAATCATTTTTTCTGCTGCATGTTTCCATTTGAAATCACAACATCAAAGTTTGCAAGCATGCTTCACTGTGAGTATCGTGGCAATCATCACAACCTCAAGGTCTGAAAGGATGCTTCATTGTGAGTATCCTGGTGATCATCACAACTTCAAGGTTTGAAAGGATGCTTCACTGTGAGTATCCTGGTGATCATCACAACCTCAAGGTTTGCAAGCATGCTTCACTGTGGGTTTCGTGGCAATCATCACAACCTCAAGGTATGCAAGCATGCTTCACTGGGGGTATCACGGTGATCATCCTTCAGTGTAGCAGCACTATTTGTGGTGCAGGAGTGCCCCTCATTATAACAGTAGCAGAAGCGATAGACTGCTCAGCAGCAGCAGTTGTGGTGTGGGTGTGCTGCTTGTGAGGACTGCACCAGTAGTGACAGAATGATCAGCAGTAGCTGTGGTGTGGGTGTGCTTCTTGTGATAACAGTACCAGTAGTGACAGGACAATCAGCAGCAGTTGTGGTGTGGGAGTGCTGCTTGTGAGGACTGTACTAGTAGTGACAGGATGATCAGCAGCAGTTGTGGTGTGGGAGAGCTCCTCATGAGAAAGTAGTGAAAGGATCCTTAGCCAAAGAAGCTGTGGTGTGAGTGTACTGCTTGAGAGGACTGCACTACTAGTGACAAAATGCTTAGCAGTAACAGTAGGGGTGTGGGAGAGCTCCTTGTGATAACAGTACCAGTAGTGACAGGACGATCAGCAGCAGTTGTGGTGTGGGAGTGCTGCTTGTGAGGACTGTACTAGTAGTGACAGGATGATCAGCAGCAGTTGTGGTGTGGGAGAGCTCCTCATGAGAAAGTAGTGAAAGGATCCTTAGCCAAAGAAGCTGTGGTGTGAGTGTACTGCTTGAGAGGACTGCACTACTAGTGACAAAATGCTTAGCAGTAACAGTAGGGGTGTGGGAGAGCTCCTTGTGATAACAGTACCAGTAGTGACAGGATGATCAGTAGCAGTTGTGGTGTGAGAGTGCTGCTTGTGGTAAAAGTACCAGTAGTGACAGGATAATTAGCAGCAGTTGTTGTGTGGGAGTGCTGCTTGTGAGGACTGTACCAGCAGTGACATGATGATCAGCAGCAGTTGTGGTGTGGGAGTGCTCCTCATGATAACAGTACCAGTAGTGACAGGATGCTTAGCACCAAGGAAATATATGACAGGAAGGGCACCTTTGCTCTGGTTCAACAGGCCACTGATATCTGCACTCAATATGCTTACACTTTCTGACTTCATGAAAGAAAGCAATGACCTTCAATTTAAGTGGCATGAAACATGCTACCATATGAACACCTAGACAATGAACAATCATAAAGCATTTCCTTGATTACAAATGATGGAGTACAACCTATCTAAAGCCATACATTGCTCTTCAAAAACAATGTTTTTTCATTAGTCAAGCCTCATGTATCTCCTTTACTTACATACATCAGCTCCACAGTTGTCCTATAGAAGGGAAAGGAAAACATCCAAAATATACCAAACACTGATCTTGCACAAACAAGTTCAGGGGTCTAAGCAGCATCAAGTAAATGTGATTAGGAAGTTAGCACCCGACTCTGTAACCTCTAACCAGTGGAAGGAACAATTCCCAAGTACTGACCTTAAAATGTGGCTCTAGCAAACAGGCATGCTTTGTTCATGTACACAATACAATTTAGATCCATGATAACTAGTCAAAATCTCACTTAACTTCACCCTTGGCCTGTCAGTAATGCAAAAAAGTGCAGATGAACACACTGCAGCTCAACCTGAATCAGTTAGTTGAATGACAAAAATTATAATGAGCCCTGCTGAATTAGTGGTTACCACTCAGCCACATGATAGGACCATAGACCGGTAGTCAGACACTGTATCAGACACCACTGATCGCAACTGATGTTTCCAAATATAATTTTGCAGTGCATGCTGAGACGCTCATAAGTTCATTAGTAGACATTAAGGAATTATTTTAGTAGACTATTTGTAGGCTAGCCACTGTAATTCCAACCATTTGCTCCCCTGGCTATGTGGGGGTGGGGGGCACTGCAAAATTACAGATCTGCATTTACTCAATCGGGTTATTTTTGAAGTGAATGAGGAACTGTTACATTTGCTATGGAATGCAAACTTATTCCAAAGGCAGGAGATTCTGCTGGAGAGATCATCACACCAACAGGTTCTGTTTATACTATAAAGTATAATAAAACAGTTTTAGAGAGCTCTAACAGATAAAAGTCTGAACTTGGCATAAAAGGGTGTAGCAGTGGGTACACCTGTTACAAATACATATGATAATACTGTAGTTGCATCATGAGAATGGAAATATGTTTTTAATAATGAGTATCCTTATGTGAGAAATATTTTATTTCATAAGAGATTTGTAGCTGATGTATTTATGCCCTGGGAATGTGCAAAAATATTACTTAATGATTTTGCTTGTTACTTAATGAACACTGTAGGATACTTAAAAGTGAGAAAACAGAAGATAAAATACACTTTTTGGATATTATGTTAAGTAAAATGGAACAGGGCTTAATAAATAATAGAGTATATAAGAAAGAGTTAAAAATGAACTCCTATTTACATAGATCTAGCAAGCACCCTTCATTTGCAATCAAGCATATACTAAAAGGGAAATAACTGCCTCATGTACACAGACAACCCTCTCCTCCTCCCAACAAATTCCAACACATGTGAGAGATGCAACCATATAGCCAAATTGGAGGCTAAGCTCTCTCAACTCAGTACTGGCATAACCAGTCAGGAGGAGAAGGAAACCACACTCACTACAATTCCAGTCTCACATAGACCTACCACGACAGCAAACCAAACACATAATCACAAAAAAACATACTCGGAGGCTCTAAATAAAGATCTGCCTAAGCAGCAGAGACCTCCAAAGCAGACACCCAAGCAACCGCTACCCCAAAACAAAACACGTGCAACACATATCTCACAAAGCCAGTGTGCCGAACAGTCACAGCCCTTAAGGCTAAACAACACACCTGATACACTTGTAATTGGTGACTCTATCGTCAGGCACACTGACGTCCTGCTCACCAGGCTGAACAAGGAGAAGGTCACGGTGAGCAGCCTGTCTGGTGCTAGGATCCGCCACATAACACAAGCACTCAGGTCACTCCAAGGCAAGTACAAATATGACTCAGTCATTGTCCATGCTGGTGTGAATGACCTGAGACGTACCTCCCTGGACTACATGAAAAGAGACATAGAGGAGCTCTCTGAGCATGTAACCCAGGCTGGTATGACCCTGACCTTGAGTAGCATCTTACCCTCACCAAGAATGATGCCACAATATGAAGACAAGATGATCAGTTTCAACAATTGGCTTAAGTATTGGTGTCATTCAAAGGGGATCCAATGCCTGTCAGCTTGGGATGATATGCATGACAAGCCACGATGCTTTGCTAGGGACAGCTTGCACCTGTCACCCCTGGGCTTTCGGATATTGGCAAAGGCTCTTGCTACCCCCATAGTGCCTTTTTTAGGCAAGGCTCAAAAGACAAACCCACCTCCATAGGTATCACAAGGGATAAGAAACTAAGAGTAATGCTACTCAATGCTAGAAGTCTAAACCTCAAGATGCACGCACTCGAAACTCTCCTTAGCATGGAGAACATCGATATCTGTGCAGTAACAGAAACCTGGTTCAGGACTCCCGAGAGCACCCCAGCACTACCAGGTTATACCTCATACCATGCTTTTCGGCCCCAAAACTTGGACCGAACCACAAAAGGAGGGGGAGTATCGATATTCATCAAAGATACCCACACCTCCAGGTTGGTGGCAAAGCACGAAGCATCAGAGACTATCCATGTGCAACTAACAGTGGGTAAAACTGCCTTACAGTTTATAGCCTGCTACAGATCACCCTCCCAAACCCAGGAACCCCACTCAGCCTTACTGAGAACACTGGAAAATATGAAGGTCTCTCCGAACACCATTATATTGGGCGACTTCAACTACCCAAACATAGATTGGGAGCATTACTCTAGTTCCAACACCTTTGCCCAAAGGTTCCTAGAATTCACAAACTCAAATGCTATGGAACAACTTGTTACCACTCCCACAAGAGGGGAAAACATACTAGACCTGATCATCACCAACATGGGGACTCTATGCTCCAGACCAGAAGTGTATCCCTCACTGGTAAGATCAGACCATAAACTGATCTCACTGGATATTCACATCCCGACCCCACCCCCTGCCCAGAAAACCACAGTGAAAAACTTCTCTAAAGCAAATTTCACACTCCTCAAAACCGAGGTGGAATCCTTCAAAGCCCCCGGGCCTGTGGAAAATACGCCCAGACCGCAGAATCCTTTATAAATGCATTCTATGAACACCTTCAGGAATGCATGGATCATGCAATCCCAAATAAAACCAAGACCCAATCCTCCAAAGGCAGACGACCTGTCTGGTGGACCCCAGCCATAAACAAACTATACAATAGAAGGAGGAAGCTACTACATGATAGAGCAAAATCCCAAAAAGGGAAGGCATCTCTGATCAGTATTAGCAAAAAACTAAGGGCACTCATAAAATCGTCAAAGGCCAGCTTCGAGAGAAAAATTGCACAGGACACTAAAGATAATCACAAGGCTTTCTTTAGTTATGTTAGGAACCTGGGTGGGAATTCCCAGATATGCTCAGAATTAGTCCAAAATGACAAAAAATACACTGATCCCACAGACATTGCCAACATCCTAGCTGACAGGTTCAGCGCAACCCCACCCCCCACCAAAAGGGCAAATATCTATCCCAGCAGAGTGCTGCCCCCCCCCGACATCTCAGATGCTCAGGTGAGAGCCGCCCTCTCCAAAGCAAAAAACACAGCATCGATGGGACCAGACGGTGTCCCAGGCTGCATCCTACATGAACTCCAAGAAGAGCTAAACCCAAACATAAAACTACTGTTCAATCTCAGCCTTACTACAGGATATGTACCCAAAGAGTGGCGTACAGCAACAGTGGTCCCTCTCCACAAAGGTGGTGCCTCAACGGACCCTGGAAACTATCGCCCCATAAGCCTGACTAGCTTGGTCTGCAAAGCTATGGAAAGGATCATCATGGACCTCATAAATAAAGATATTGGGGACCTACAGACACTGGATCCTACCCAGTTTGGCTTTGTTAAGGGCAGATCCTGCCTCTTAAACCTGGTCGACTTCTTTGAAACAGTCACCAAGGCCATTGACGAAGGGAAGGTGGTCCACACAACCTATCTGGACCTCGCAAAAGCCTTCGATACAATACCCCACTCAGGCATTATAGATAAGCTCACCAGCTTAAATATAAACCCCTATGTCACTAGATGGGTTGCAAACTGGCTCAAGGACAGAACCCACATGGTTAGAATTGCTGGAGCCATGTCAGACTCCAAACCAGTTACAAGTGGCGTCCCACAAGTCTCAGTCCTGGGACCTCTCTTGTTTGGTATATATTTTTCGGAGGTACAGGCCAACACGGAAGGACTGTGGCTGACCAAGTTCGCAGATGACTGCAAACTGGGCACCATAATCGACTCTCCAGCCAACACAAGCATCCTCCAAAAGGGCCTCATAGAAACAGACAACTGGTGCCAGAGCCATGGCCTCAAGCTAAATGCCAAAAAGTGTATAGTCATCCCCTTTGGCAAAAACAAAGTGCCCACAAATTACCACATAGGTGGTAATCCATTAAGTACAGAAGAAGTCATTAGGGACCTGGGGACCCAAGTTGATAGCAATCTCTCATTTGACAACCACGTGGCCAAAGTGGTTAGAAAAACATTTTATATAGCCCACCTAATCATGAAGGGATTCACATCTAGATTAGGAGAGGTCATCGTGCCTCTTTACTCATCCCTCATCAGGCCCATAATCGAGTACAATGCCCCTTTTGGGATGTACCTTACCAAACACCTGCAGCAACTGGAAAGACCCCAAAAGTACCTCACCAAGAGGATCAAAGGGCTCAAACAGATGCCATATGCTGCCCGGTTAAAGAAACTCCAGCTCTACTCAGTGGCATACCGCCTGCTCAGAGGTGACGGTGACCTGTGCCTGACGTATAAGGCCATGTCCAACCCGGAATTAAGGGACATGCTGCACCTCAAAAAATCCAAATCCCATCGAGCTACACGCTCGAGAGACTTGAACCTCAGCACTGAAATAAATAGGACATGCTGGAGGGACAGATTCATAACCCAGAGGCTCCCTTCACTATGGAATAAAATCCCAGTCCAGGTTAGGCAGAGTCCCTCATTGACTCTCTTCAAGAGGAATCTTGATGAGTGGATGGGAGATCATAGGTTTACCCCGGGTATCACTTCTGTGTCACTGTTAGACAGAGGCACAGTATACTAACCTCGAAAAAGGGCATAGCAAAATTAATTTAAAATGGGTGGCGAAAGCCAAACATACTCTGGCTAGGCTTATAAATGCCCTAGGGCAGATAGCCTAGTATGAACCTATGAACCTATGAACAAGGCTTTTTAGATTAAATACCAACCAAGAGATTTTCAGATAGTGTTGCTGCCTCAATGTAAAAGGTACCCTGGTCCAATTCCCCGCTGGGGTGCCTTCTGAGCAGAGTCTTCTTTTCCTCCCTGTGCTCATGTGGGTTTCCTCAGGGTGTTCTGCTTTCCTCCCACATGCCAAAGACATGCAGCAGATGGACTGGAGACATTAAATTGGCTACAGGTGTGTGTGTGTGCATGTGAGTGTGTGGTGTGGAAGACCTACTGTGGCAGGGAGAGCCACCCAGCGGTGTAAACCTTTGGTCTAGATGATTGTCACTGTTGAACTGATACACTGACTCCATGTGCAAAAATGAGAGAAGGGTTTTGTGGCTGGATGAATGAATCAGACGAGATGGAACAAGATTTTTTGTACAGAGGATATGATATAAAAGAAATTAATACCTGTAAAACACATTCTGGATAAAAAAAGAAATTATAGAAAAATCCTTTAGAGAATCAATCAAGAGACATGAGATATCATAACAAGAAGGTATGGATGACAACATCTAATAATGGATACACCAGAATGCTTTAAGATATTACTGCCAAACACCGACATATTGTACAGCATGTGTAGAAACTGAATGATATTTTACAAGAAATCCTATGTTCACTTAAAAGAATTCTCTACATCTTAAAATAAGTTTATGTTATAATGAAAAAAAGAATGTTAAGAGCAGAGAACTCGATACTGACATAAGAAGGGAACAGATCCATGCAAAAGTTGTGTATATTGTAGACATATAAATAGTGCTGCCTATTTTGAACCCCTGCTATGTTTAAATGTTATAATTTTAATCATTATGCTGTTTGTGATACATCAAATGGTATATATTTAGCCACCTACATGAAATGTTCATCATTTTATGTATGCAAAACTAATTCTAAATTAAAAGAAAGGATTTGCTCTCATTTACCTGAGATAAGAGGAGGAATTTAAATCAATCCTTTATTTAAACATATACAAAGGAAGGTACAAAACACTGTTTTAAGGTTTTCGTATTGGAAACTGTCTCTTCAAATTATAATAGAAGATTAGATATTTTTAACAAAACAGAAAGATTAGAATATAGATGGATGACTATGTTAAGAGCAAATTATAGTCCTCGGTTAAATATATTAAATATAAAATGTATTTTAAAAACTAGATCTTTAAGAAAGTGAAGTGTAATTGTTTTTAATTTCAATTTTACATATCACAACCAGCTTATGTCTTTTACACATATTATGTATATTTAAGTAACTATAGCTGCGGTGGTGGTGCTGCGGTAGCATTGTCGCCTCACTGTAAGACGTTGTCCTGTTCGATTCTCAGCTAAAGAGTCTTCTGTGTGGAGACATGCGTGAATAGGCACACCTTCGTTGAAGGTTGTGCATCAGGCCTGGCAAGTCGGTACGTAAAAATCTACTGCCAATCATTAGCGGACTGGAGTTCCGCTGTGGCGACCCCTAACCGGGAAAAGCCACAAGATACAACATGTATATTTAAGTAACTGCTATTTTTGAATCTGTAACACTTGACGCTTTTCTTCTTGAAACCTTGTTGAACATGGTTTGTGAAGCTTGTGTGTATTAAAGCTTTTGTCATGGTGCTCTGAGCGACTTTGCTTTGTTTATGCTGCAAAGTACATTTTACATCCTTGCTGCAGATATTTGTGGTGTTACCTGTTTTACAAATGTGCAAGACATCAATCAGGACATGGTCATGTGCCACTTTATAGGCTACTTGTCACACAAAAATCTGTCAGGGACAGAAAAGAGAGAGAGGGCTTTTAGTTCTTCCATGTGACTTATGAAGTACATTACAAAGAATTTAGTTGTAAGGAAACATTGAGTTTTTTCTAGTTGAGTGGTATGATTGGACAGATACATACCAAAGAGGACATTATATTCAAGTATGGACTTGATGAGAGAGAAGTAGAAATGGACAAGGACTTCTTTAGTAATTTAGTAATTACCTGGGCTACGTAAAAAGATTTACTAATGATAGCCAGTACATGGTGGTCAAAGGAAAGTGCACTGTCCACAAAAGTACCCACATCTCTAATGGTAGTATTTATTTGGTGGGATGCTGTTTATGTGGTAGGTGCATGGTTGCTCTCCGTTTCCCAAAGAGTACAGCAATGCATTTCTTTGCATTTAGCTGTAGTCCATAGTGCTGACGCCATGAATTAATGAACAATAAACCCTTTTGAAGCATATCAGTGTCTTCACGTATGCTGGTGACATTTCCAAGCTCTTGACTATGACACCAATAAGATGGATGAGCTAGAATAGTAATCCCTGCACAGAACCCTCGGTTATGGTACTTGCAATGAGTCCTC
Source organism: Protopterus annectens (assembly GCF_019279795.1). Taxonomy (NCBI): domain Eukaryota; kingdom Metazoa; phylum Chordata; order Ceratodontiformes; family Protopteridae; genus Protopterus; species Protopterus annectens. Next base: position 217,432,973 of record NC_056749.1, on the reverse strand, counting down.
TAGAGAAAAGAAATCTATCAACCCTGACTGTGTGGGTTCTAACCCTAAGCCAATTAACTATTCAAAAAGTTACACAGGGGTTAATATTCAACTGGCACAGTTTTTTAATAATGCCAAAGTTAGCAATAGTATTGAAAGCTTTAGCCAGATCAAAGTAGGCAGTGTGCATAAGTGTGCTTTCATTCAGTGCTTCTGTGTGACTTTCAGAAAGAAATCCACAAGGTAAGTAGAATTTACCTTTCACAATGATATGGGAGGTGAACTTGCTTATAGATACTGGACTATGCAGGAGTTGAAGGAAAATATCTTTCTTTGGTCCTTAAGTATTATCGCAACCAGATTTTGAAGGCGTCCTAAATGGTGAAGTTATAGTGACACGTAAGTACTGAATTATCTGCAGCTTTTTGACACTCCCTTCAGTCCCCATCGCCCTTCTTAATGTTTCAAATTAGTTGTCTTAAAAAGAAGTAGGACTACACCTGTTAAAGACCGTTTCAAACATCTGACATGGAAGGCTCGATCTTCAAAAGCACAATCATTTCATTGGCATTTAGTTTTTCTAGGCATGAAACACCCTACGTTTAGAACCAGTAATGTTGCTTGTCTTGGTGATATTATTACTGTATATGACATTAAAAGGCTAGGCAGCCCATTGCATTGTAGCAGAAATGATGTTGGTATGACATGCATGCTCAAACAGCACTCCAAATAAAATACATAAAATAAGTATCTGCCATAGTTATTAAGTACATTTACAATTGTAATACAGACGTCTGGCCTCTTCTCATCTTTGGACTGTTGTCAATATCTGTTATCTGGTATAGAACATATACTAATCTCCAGTCTTCCTACTCTTACAATATGCAACCATACCACATAAATGGAACTCAGTTACCTAGCAAAATGTTGGCATAGTTACGTACAATAACTCCAAAAATGTTAACAAAAAAAAAACTTTTACATTCACTCACGGTGGTAAGGATGCTACCCAGGAAGAGGAATTTTTCCATTATTCCTGGTCCTGGTTCAGAAGCTAAGTGATATAAAAAAGTATTTTGCAGCTGACACAACCCATTTCATTGTAAGATGAAGTACTATTGCTACCACTTAAGGAGCCTTCAAAATCTGGTTGCGATAATATGTAAGTATCCTTTCTTTCATTTCCAGGTTGATGTGTTTGAATAAATATGTTTACTACACCACTGGCAGCAACTACACTTAGTTGAGGGTCTAAATGACTGGTTGGTACAAAACACAAGTTAAGATGGAAAGCTGTTACAAAATGGAACCATATTTTAGTACCTATATAAATGCAGAACTTCCTGTGTTATTTATTGCAACAGATATCTAATACCTGCGTGAATGTGCAAAGGAGTCAATGGCTTTTGGTGAATGGTTAAAGTGACCACAGAATGTACAGGCAGCAGAAATTAAATTGTAAGCATCTTGATACTAACTGTTGAAGTCATTTATTACAAGGTTCAGAATATGTGAACACCATGGCACTATGGTTTGGTGATCAGCAACTTCATAACAAATGCAGCACTACCAGAAGCTACCAAAAATGCTTCCATGGACACAGCTGACCACACTCTGTAATCTTTTTTCTTGATCCCCTAATGAAGGCATTGAGCTCCAAGCTCTTCCTCAAACCCTGAAATGCAAAAATGTTGCTTGATAGTGAATTGTGAGATTTAGCCCTGACTGGTACTTGACACTGGCAAGTACTGCCATCAGAATTAGAGGCAGCTGGTGGTAATAATAAAGAGGAGGCTAAAGCCAAGGATGGAACAGTGACCTAAATAACCAGTAATGGCCAAATAATATGTAGTCTCCCCTTGGTCCACACGTGAAAAGTGGTGCACACATTTGTTTCAGTGAACCCATAACAGCCTAAACTCTCTTTCGGCTTTTCCCGGTTAGGGGTCGTCACAGCAGAACTCTGGTCCGCTAATGACTGGCAGTGAATTTTTATGGTGTCGAGTTGCCAGCCCGGCACCCAACCTTCAAAGAAGGCACACCCACACACGGCCGCACCTACCTGCATGTATGCAATATATAAGATACCCTGCAACTCTAACTATATGTCCGGAAGACACCCTTTTACGCTTAAAATAATACCACTGAACCCTAGTGGATTTTTCCCTGTGGTTTTCTCCTGGCCACAGTACAGGCAGCACAGGTTTGAGGACCTTAACAGATACCCTGCAACTCTATCTGTCCGGAAGCCACCATTTTAAGCTTAAAATAATACCACTGAAGTATGTGTCCCAGTAAATAACTACTACATAAGCTAATCTTTTAATTAATGCTAGACTTTATAAGCACAACAAGAATTTACAGTGTTTTTTTTTGCTAGTCACCATGAAAAGCAGACGCCAGCAGCTCCTATCCTTTCTCTTTGGTTACCCACTATCCTCATACTGTTTCTGTGTATATTCTCCTGTTCTGCACTTTACCCCTCCCTGAATTCATTTCTAGCCTCACTCATAATTGCTCTTCCTAGTGCACCTGCCCTATTTTACTGTCTTCAGACTCTTACATATTAATGTTTTTTTTTCATGTTTTGCCCTGCATTTAGCTGCTAGTAATATCTCTCTCCCCCCTGCAAACCCCTCTCTATTGTAGCTTATTTAACCATACAGCACTGGTTTTCCTTCAAGTAAATCTACTTGTGTAGCTTGAGGCCAGTGTCCTTTTGTAAGCTTACTACTGCTCATATTTTATTTCTTTTTATTTTATTTCTGGTGACTATACCATTAGAAACTTTATATCCTGGTCTCTCAAGCTAGTTTTTCACTATCTTTTCTGATTGTTTCTATGACTTCATCTTGACCAGGGTGCTAGCCCCGCTCCGTTTGCCCTCGCTATGCTCAGGCTCACTTCACTCCCCTACCCTACCCCCATTCCCACACTCCCCATTACAATTACCTTTACACCTAACTATCCCTCCCCTTCCTGTCCCACTAGCCACTCCAATTCCACTTCCTGCCTATTGCCACAACCACCTTACTAATCTGTCAATCTTGCCAACACCACTTCATCTATACCACTCTCTCTCTACCTACTCTATCTGACCATATTTTATTCCAACATGTATTATTTTCTAATATCTTCTACACTACTCCTTATTTTCTCTATCTCCAACTCTTACCACTCCAATCTCTCTGACCCACTCCTATGTTCACCAACTTCTCACTCATACAACATATATCCAACTACTTCATCTTTTACTATCTCCCCTAATATTTTTACTACCTCTATCTCAAGTCTATATAAACTATCCATAATACAGGTTTTTAAACCTTCCCACAAAGCTAAGTCAAAACTATACAAACTCCATCTAGCATCTACTACACACTCTCTCCTCACTAAAAACCTACTTTGATCTGGAGATATCCATCCCAACCCTGCCCCCTCTTCTCTCCCCAAAACTACCTCTACACTGCCCCCATCTTACTCCTTTAACAGTCACCAACCTCAGTCACAACAATCATCTCCATCCAAATACTTAACTATTTACTCAGTGAATATTCAGAGTCTAGCAAATAAAGTCACTGAGCTGCACTCATGGATAGCTCTCAATGCCCCTCACATCCTCTCCCTATCTGAAACCTGGCTCAAGCCACACATCTCAAATAGTGAAATACTCCCATCAGGTTATAATATCTTCCGATCTGATAGACCTGTAAAAAAAGGTGGTGGTGTGGCCATCCTCTACTCAAACATTTTTAACCTCTCACCACACCCTTCCCAAATTCCTGACTTCCTCCCAGCTGAAATCATCATCCTTAACTGCCATCTGAATCCCCACAAAAAACTTGCAATTGCCTCTATCTACCTTCCTCCTGGTAACAATATGCCCATTCTTGAAAACATCCTATCCTGGTTCTCCCACAACATACCATATGAGTCACTTATCCTTGGTGATGTCAACATTGATTGGTCCAAACTCACAACTGACTCGCCCCAACTCAGTATCCACCTACACGGCTTCCACCAACTTATAACATCTCCCACTCGCTTCCATAAAAATTCCTCTTCCAGCTCCATCATAGACTGGATCCTTACCAATTCCCCCCACCAATACCACAATCCCACCACCTTACCTGACTCCCTCAGTGATCATCTCACTACCAACATCTTAAGAAACTACTCCCATATTCCTAAACCCCACTTTATCAAAGACTGTCGAAAACTATCGACTTTCAATTCATCCCAATTTAACTCCATTCTCCACAACATAGATTGGTCCATTCTAAAACACCTCCCCCTAAATGATGCTGTAAGCACTTTCAATAACATCTTCATGAATACTCTAAACTCCTTAGCTCCCTCTAGGAAAATCAGAGTAAAATCAAACCATGCTCCCTGGCTCTCCAAAGAGACTAGGTCCCTTATGAAACAAAGAGATCATGCTTGGAAAACCTGAACTAAAACTAAACAACCACCTTTTCTTCAAAAATACAGGCAACTGAGGAACCTTGCAAAAAACATACAACTAATGACAAAAAGTTATACTGTAGCTCTGCTCAGATTAACAACAAATCCAATCCTCAAAAATTTTGGTCAACTCTCAACAACATCCTCTATCCTGGAAAGCCCTCTAATTCCTCCACATACCCTAACTCTTCCTCTCAGGAAACAGCTACCCTCCTGAATAAACACTTTATCTCTTCCATCCAAAATCTGGTAACCTCTAAGCCAAACACTACTTCGACACCCACCTCTCCAAGTCCCACTAACACAACTTTGTTTTCTTTTGAGCCAGTTCCCATTACTTGCATCAAATCTCTACTACTCAAGCTAAAACCTTGCTCTCCTTCCACTGACAATCTATCTCCTACATTCCTCAAACTTGCTGCTGACTCAATTGCCTATCCTGTATCTATACTAATTAATAAATCTATTCTGGAATCATCTGTCCCCACCCTTTGGAAATCTTTCTTCACTATCCCTCTTCATAAAGGTGGAAACTCCACTGACCCCTCAAACTACCGACCCATTGCCATTCTGACCTCCATCTCCAAGATATTAGAAAAATGTATTCACTCACAGCTTCTCAATCACCACCTCACACACCACTTACTTACCCCTACCCAACATGGATTACATCCTCACCACAGCACCACCAGCGCCCTCCTCTCCTTCACTCATATCATTGCAGAGGCCCTAGACAACAATAAACTCATTTCCGGTCTCTTCCTAGATCTCTCCAAAGCCTTCAATACTGTCTCTCATCCTCTACTACTATCCAAACTCGCAAATCTCCACCTATCCCCCTCCACACTTGCCTGGTTTAATAGTTATCTATCTGGCAGGGAACAATCTATCAAATGGCTCTCATCCTCCTCACCTTTCCTTCCCATCTCCACTGGTGTTCCCCAAGGCTCCATCTTGGGACCCCTTTAGTTTAACATCTTCACCAATGATCTTTACACCTCATGCAAAGAATCCTCCCTTATTCAGTATGCCGATGACTCCACACCTATATCCATCTCAAATAACATTCCTGAACTACACTCCCTGACCCAACAGGCCCTACTATCCACTGAACAATGGCGCTCTCTCAAACTATTGATACTAAATCCCAAAAAGACCAAACTCCTACTTTTCCTTCCCCATTCTCTTTCTCATCACAAAACCTCCTTTTTTTATTACATCTTCTAACAATACAAATATCCAACCTTATACCCACACAAAACTCCTAGGGGTCATTATCAATGATGAACTCAAGTTCAACCTACACATACTCCAATGTATAAAAAAAAACAAACCAGAAACTAGGTCTGCTATATCGGAACAAAAAATTCCTAACCCCTGAATCTAGACTTACCCTGGGCCAGGCACTCCTCCTCCCCTCCCTCTTATATACCGCCCCAGTTCTTACTAATACCCAGGCCTCCACTCTAAACAAACTGCAACAGACTTACCATAAAATAGCCAGATTCATTACTAACTCCCCATACAACTCACACCACTGCATTTCTTTAAACTCTTCAATGGCTTGAACTTCCCCAGTTTCTGCTATCTTATCAATTTCATATGCTACACTCTGTTCTTTATAAAGCCTCCTTCTGTCCATCTCTGTCTTCCTTAGTCTCCATCTCCATCCCATGCCAGACCCTCCGTACTTCTAACCAACAATTACTTAATATCTACCACCCAAAAAGGTCAGTAGGCAAACTACTCTACAAACACTCCCTTCCCATGCTTGGAACAAACTTCCCCTTGACTTATGTTCAATCTCCCACACTTCACACTTTAAAAATGAACTAAAAGCTTATTTTCTCAATTCCGGAACCTGCCCTTGCCATGACCCTACCTAGTCTTCCTTCCCTTTATGTACCCTGAAAAGGACCATACTTAGTACCTCATTACACCCCTCTCTCCAATGTGTCTACTATGCATTTGCACAATTTTATACAAACAAAAAATATTCATTGTTGACCTATGTAACTATATCAATATAAAATTGTTACTTAGCTTCTTTTTAATGCAACTTTAACTTTATGCATGTATCCCAACATATGTGAATCATTTTGCTATAACTGCTATTATATCAATATTGTTTAAAATTGTACTTGTTTTGAAATGTATTACTGGAGCTTTTCTCCCCGGGTCTCCACTGAAAATGGGCCACAAGCCCAGTTGGACAAACCCGGTTAAAAAATGTCAATAAATAAATAAATAAAATGTCTTTAAATTCACTTGACCCCGGGGAGGAGAAGGCGGTCCGGCTGAGAATTAAACCGGAGAACCTCTTGCTGTGAGGCGACAATGCTAACCGCTGCACCACCGCATCCTTCATAAATATGTTTGTAGAAGTGTGTGATGGGAAGTACTTAAGTCTGTTTAATCCTGGATTTTTATTTATTTTTCCAGTAATGTTACTGTGAACAAAGAAAAATGGCAACAGAAAGCAGCTACTATGTTTGAAGTGGCCTTGGTTATACATTATATCATTGACACTTGCATCATGGCCTGGAACAAGCAAGGGTCACTCCCAATGACATCAGCTCCTTCCAATATATAAGAATTCCTCTGTAGTACCTATTCTGTAACTGTATTGCCAAAGTCAGAATTCTCATCCTCTTACTTGCTGCATATCATCCCTCTACATCCATTCATGTAGGCCTGAATGGTCATCAAAGTTTCAGCCTAGCTCCTGCCCTACTCACCTTCTTCAGTGCCCAGTAGCTGGTCATTTAAACAGAATTAACAAGAAATTATTTTCTGCATTCTTGATTCTAACTTTGAGTGGTCATACATAGTTTTTGTATTTATGGTTCAAACCCAGGTGCCAGTATATTAATTAACCATATGGAACATGAGTCCACTTGACAAGCCCACTGAACACATGACCCTTCTCAAGGGCAATTCCAACACTATATGATTGTGGCTTGTTCATAATTGCATAATTTGCAAATTTGAGGGAATCAGACCCATAAACTACATGTTGAAACTCTTATCTAACTTATAGCATTAACCCTCTGAACTAAGCTGCTATTTATCTAAACATTCAAAATGTACAGTACACTTGCTGTCACTGCAAGAATTGTTTACTAAATTAAACAGTGGCCATTCAAAGTAAAAAAGTAAAAAAAATACATGCAGCTACTGGTGAGTGAAGCAGAAAAAAATCCTTCAGAAACAAGAGATAAAGGAATGAAATAATGACACACTAAGTCATGGCATAGTTATAGTGCACTGGGAGGTTTTGTTCTCTCAGAACTATACAACCATTTCTGGAATTTACTTTCTTGGCAGAAGCTTCACAATGGTTCCTTCTAATTACTTTGACTTGCTGCACTGAGTATTACCTTTAAACTCTACAAAATGCATTTTTTCAGCAAAATCAAATGATCTGCTGCCTTTATCACAGCAAGTGGCTGGCATCTAAGCTTTTGGTGCTATCTGAGCTAAGCAATGCATTGTGCTATAAATAACATCAATTTAAATTTAAGCAATGTTAAACTAAGTACATATTACTCTACAGTGACCAGGTCAATTTGGTCTTTACATGCCAATATATTTCACATTTCTTTTTTCAAGATGATTAACCAGCAGAAAATGTGTGCATTTTTGCACTACATATAGCATTATATTATTAATTGGTATCTTTGTTAAGACTAGGGTTAAGGAGTGTTCTAAATTATGTGCAACCTACATTTACTCTCGAGTTCAGGGTTGAATCTGGATCATGGAGTTATTTGGTTTAGGAGACAGACTGGGTATCCAGAAAATATTTCTTTCTGTTATTCCTGCTGCAACTTTTCCCCAGATGGAAAATTAATGACAAAGTATGGGCCGGGGTCTCCAACACCATGGCACATTATCTGACAATAGGTAGAGATATATGTAGCCATGTAAGGATGGTAGAAAAGTACGACTGCATACACCTCTAGACATGCAACACTGTCAACTTTATACGATAATCTATCAAAATTTCTCTTGACTTCACCCTGTTTTAATCTCTAGTGAAATTCAAGGTCAGTTCAAACTGGGAATGAACCTTAAAGTCAAACGTTCTTTCTAATTTGAACCTTAACCTTGTTTTGACCTGTTTCAGACAAGCAAAATAAATGCTGGCAAAAAAGTTGTTAAACATGGGCAATGCAACAGTGAGAGGCCCATCTCTAATCATAAAAGTGGAATGTCAGGACCATGTCCAAGGAGTTACATAGTTGGTCAGAGAGCAAATCAAGTGTCTACCTTCAGCTCAGTCTGTGAGGCTTTCCTCCAAAATGCATGTATTTGCTTGTGTCTATAAATGTACTTGGAGTTATCTTGCTTGCAAAACAATAACATCTTCTATTGTTCTCTACTGGTGAGTATGGCGAAGAAAGACCCTGAATGTGAGGCTGGCATGAAGTAGTGCCCCCTCCACACACACACACACACACACACACACACACACTGAAACTGGAAGGGATTGAGTAGATGTCTGAGTGATCATTAACGCCTTAATAATCATTAGGTGGTAAACAGGATGTCTAGATGGGTATAAGTCCAGATGACCGATGTGATACTGACTATCACATGGTAGCAGAAAGAGTCTGAGGTCCATAACTAACTTGGAAGAAATGCTAGTTATAATTTTCTTGTAAGAAAAAGTTATTCCTGGGTAGGCAATATCTGATATGATTCACTGATCCTCACCAGTATGGAGAGTAGGTAACTAGAAATATGGCTAATGTATGAATCTGGCCACCGATGGCTGTCAAATGAAGGAGTCAAACTAATTTCTTTGATGATGGGTATCACAGATTACATGTGAATTACATCAGGGTTGGAAGTTAGAGAAATTGGTACTGCTTACTGAAGCATGCTCTCTTTGTTGGTATGGGACACATCTGGGATAACAATCCATCCCTGAGACATTTTTAAGGATATTGACCAGAAAAAGCAACACATCTTAACTAAAAGTCTAGTATGGGTTATTGCAGTTCATCATGCATTTTAGAGAAAAGACCCTTCTGAAATGTGGAAGGATAATTTTCTGGAAGTCAACTGGCCTTTGCTTTTGTAGGAAGGTTTTGTTTTCTTTTGTAAATGACTACTGCCTAAGCTGCCTAAAATTTACCTCAGAATGCATGCTTACTTCAGGTTTGGGGTATAACTAATGTACATAACAGCTATCTTGAGATTGATAAGATAGATATTTTCTGCTGTTGTGTTATTGGGAAATCAATGACTCAACCCTCTTCCGAGTCATCTCTAACCATTTCTGCAGTAAAGTCATCTGGTACAGCAAGCATTAAGAGACGCTTCCTAGCTGGTCTTACTAGAGCAAATGTACAACAGCTTGGGTAGCTTTGGTTTGCCATTTTACGTGCATGTGCAGAAGTATTATCGCCTTCACAGGACAATTACTTTAGATGCACACACAACAGGGAATCAAATCTGACATTTATTTCTGATGTGTTCCACCAAGTTAAATGTAATGTGCTCAGAAGTTATTTACGGATCACATTATCAAGCCAGAGTGCTGTTACTGTAATCAAAGTTTACCTGACGCTGTATTAACCTTGGTTGCTTATTTGTAGCTTTGTGGTTAGCAAGTCAGCAAATATTCTTCTTGGCCCACCAGGTAGTGGTGTATTACTTGTCGGATAAATAAAAATCTGCATTCTTGCTGTCATCAAAACACAGCATGCTTATTTCTGATGTTAATACTGCTACTGTCACCAGCAGACAGATATGCAAGGAGGAGAACACCAGCCTGGTAAGTTTATGCCATAGTTATACAATCAGTTCTTCGCTGCTGGTCAGTGTATCCTTTGTAAAATGGAACGTTATGTCCAGTGGAAAGGTTCTAGGATATACTGCCAAAGTACATAAGGTCAAGGTGCATTTGATACATTTTTTGTAGGGAAGCTCGGTCCCCATTCCATGTGCAGGAAGATATACTGCCTGCACTCCAGCTACTTATATAAACAACTTTGGGGTTACTACACCTTGAGTGGGGTAAATAGAAATTTCCCCTTATAAGCAACTTAGATAAAGGATTATATTTTTCTATCAAAGGTTTTGAAAATGAAAAAAAAACAGCCTAGTCTTCTTTGACAGTATGACCTGATAACTAGTCTATATTTAGCTTCCAACATGCAGATATGGATAGCGTTACAATTAGTCTAGAAAAGTAAAAGTTGGCAAAAAAGTTTGGCCGGGTGTTTTGCTCTAGACTGAGTGTTGTAAAGGGTAAACATTCACCATGCAGAATTTCAGCCACTTTCTTAACTATGTTGCCTAAGGATTTACATGCCTTATATTTCTGTGATCCCTCAAAAAAATATTTCAGGAAAAATGGCTTGTAAGTGCTGAATGAAAGAAAGTAGCATCAAGAAAAAGAATATGTGCTTTAGCTGATAAAAGGGTAGGACTAAGATTCTTTAACTTGGTATCAGTTGTATCATCACCCTGTTCTTCAACATAATCATCATCTCCATTTGGCTTATCCTGGTTAGGGGTCACCACAGCAGAACAACGGTCCACAGAACAATTGGCAATGGAGTTTTACGGTATAGAGTTGCCACCCCAGTGCCCAACCTTCCACAGAAGGCACACACTTCACACCAAGGGCCAATTTAGTGTGTCCAATTCACCTACAGCATGTCTTTGGGATGTGGGAGGAAACCTGAGCACCCAGAGGAAACCCACATGACCACAGGGAGGAAAGGCAGACTGTGCACAGAACGCACCCCAGCTGAGAATCAAACCGGAAAACCTTTTGTTGTGAGGCGGCAAAGCTAACCGCTGCACCACTGCGGCTGCCCATTCTTCAACCTAACAATCCTTCTTCAAAACACATTATTCTCCAGCAGTGAAACCATAACTTTGTGGTGTAGATAACTCTGTGCACTTTCCAAACTGTGGAAATAAGACTCGTATTAATGCTTTATAATATTAATAATGTTTTTAACCCACTACTCTCTAACACAATTCTGTGTCGCATATTTTACAAACCAGATATGTGCAGGACAGCTTATTTTGCACTAAAGAATGCCACATATTCCATAAACCTTCAATGGAGTCAAAGCAGGGAAATAATGGTTGCCAATGTCTCTGGGCAGTATTAATGTCTGTGCTGTATCTGGTATGCCTGTCCATTCTGTTTAACAATGGTTGTGCTTGATGTGCAACAGCTGTTTCTCTTTCTACTGCCCCATGATGAATGGCTAGTGTAGATGATCTGCTTCTCTGCTGGAATTCTACAGATGTTCTCATCATCTCATTATGAAATCTGACTTTCTATGTACACCAGTACCCTTGGCAACACAGGTTTTCCTGTAACTATAGATCTCTTTTTCATCTTGCAGTGCATCCTCTCCTCTTCACTAAACACTTAGTCACATTAGTGGCACTTAATGAATGAAGATGCAGTTGCACTTAAGGACAATACAGATATGTGTTTTGGTATTTTTTCTGACACTGCTACATTTCTGTATTTATCCTTGTAAAAACATTATCACTTCTGCTAATAGGTTCTCCCTAGGTATCAGCCCTTGGATCATGGCAAGTTATGCCTGATGTGTCATGAATTGACTTTTCTGGTGTTATCAATGCTAGCTACAGCACATGAAACTTACAGCTGGTCCTCTTACTCTCCACTATGCCATACAATAATACTGGCAGGGTAAGCATTATAGCAAATTAGAGACTGTCCAGAGGTGTTGTGAGTTCCAACAGCACAGGCAGAAGATTCTCGAGGCCTATTAGTTCCTACAATTCTGAACCTGCAGAGAACTTTTGCACATATAAAATGAGTCTCTGTGGGTTTGGCTTGCACATACAATATTTTACTACTTATATTTTACTACTTATACTATTTCAGTATATTAAAACTGCGGTGGTGGTACTGCGGTTGCATTGTCGCCTCACAGTTAGACGTTGCCCGTTCGATTCTCAGCATGCATGAATGGGAATTCCTTCATTGAAGGTTGTGCGTTAGGCCCGGCAAGCCAGTACGTAAAAAAAAAAAAATCTACTGCCAATCATTAGCGGACCGGAGTTCAGCTGTGGCGACTCCTAACCGGGAAAAGCTGAAAGACACAAACAAACAATATTATTTCAGTATATTCTTTATTGTGTTTGTGAGAAAAAGTAATCCTTTATATTTTTCATTAATAACATATATTTTATTGACTGTTCTGTACTGTATAGTTATTTTTTTTAATTAGTTTGGGTCTTAAGACAAAGGAGAAAACTTTCTGTATTGCTGTTGCTGTTTTATTGTTTAGTTTTTATGTTAGAGAGGTTTAATGTTTTGTAAATTGAACTAATATAAAGCAGGTATTTATTACATATGCACCATTTCTTTTTTATTCTTGGGTTTCTTAGAAAGTTCAAGACTAAAAGTATGGCGCAAGAGAACTCTGTGGTTGTTCAGTCATTAGCTTCTGTATGTTGATGTGGTTATTTTAATGTGGTGGGTATTTATGAAGTTAAGCTGTGCCTCATGATCTTGGAACAAGACAGGCATCAATTAAATATATTGATTAGTACTAGTTCTGTTGATGTAACGTTTTGTCATTAGTAAATTGCACACATAATGTCCAATTCTCTTACTTACTTTATAGCACTGATTCCATAAGGATGACAGCATCCCTGACCAGTCGGCATTTGTGGGTGTGATCAGGGAAAAAGCAGCATATGTGGTCACTCTGTAGATGTACATGGCAAGAATTTTCAAGCAATTGATGTCAATGTAATAGAAGGTAGCAAAGAAATTTCATCAAAAGATTGTGTATCTCTATAAATGACATAAATTTTAAATACAAAAGTGCTAAATGTGATGCAGAAAAATATATTAAATAAGACAGTTATGGTAACCATGGAAATACATCAGAGCAATTCTATGTATATCATAACCAAGACAAAGAAACAGAGAATGCAGGGCTTGGTTGCAGGCAAGGACCACTGGATCAACCTCGTCACCTAATTTGCTTATTTTCAGTAATTTGTACGTTCTACTTAACCAACTGCATTTTTTCTTGCACCCTGACTGACCATTCATTTCTGCCTATTCCGTGCATTCCTGAATTCTGTTATTGATGGTACCATCTCCCCACAATGACTAGTGTAATAATTTACTAAAATCTCTGTGAAAAAATACTTCCTGATGCCTCACTTCTGCCTTTCACATCATTGTATCTTCAAACTGAACCCTCTTGCTCTCAGTTGTCTTTTTTTTTGTTAAAACTTGTATCCATTTAGTGTATGTGGATTCTGCTGAGGTGTTTAAATGTTTTTATCATAGTCCTCTTCGGCATTTTTCTTCAAGACCATACACAGAACATGATTACCTTGGGTGCTTGACTATGAGAGTGTATAAATCAAACCCAGAAAAATAATTTTCATTCATCTGGATGAGCCACTAACCTGTGACTGGCACACATTTAGGATTCAGCTGTGAGAAGATAAAAATGATTAACATGTTTTACTGGAAACTTGTTGTGTGCTTTCCATATAATTGCAAAAAAATACCTATTTACTTCTTTCTTTCTTTCTATTGACCATGAAGATCCAAATAGGCAAAGCTCATTTTCAGAGGAAGCCTAAGGAAAAAAGCTCCAGCAAACATGTTTAAGATACTCGTGGCAAAAACATTTTTTTAAAGAGATACATTAAGTAAAAGACTCCAGAAGAATTTTCTTCCAGCATCATCCCATGTTAATTCGTGCTATGTGTACTATAGAGTCAGCATAGTACACAGCTTCTTAAAGAATCATGGTTCTTGAGTCTGGCTGACATCTGTATACGATTTGGTCAAGAGTGTCAGTTGGAAGTATTGGCTAAAGAACACTAAGCCGTATGACCCAGGTCACCAAGTCACTGCTCATTCTGCAGAGAATGTTGTCAATTGCTTCTCTGGCTACAGCTGATGCTATCCTGGTAGTAGTAGACCAATAACAACAACTTCTGCTTACACATCGTCACCTGATCTCTGTGTCTCCAACTTTAGCTTTGTTATTGGAATGGTTACTCCTTTCCTTATACACGGAAATACCTTTTCACAAAAATGAGCCGTTGATAGTTGACCTCAGGTGGATGGATTAAAAACCGTGAGACATTTGAAGAATTGCATTATATGATCCTTGAGGAAAATTAAGTTGGCATTTAAACAGCATTTGCAGGTTGTAGGAAGCAAAAATGGCAGATTTGAGCCAAACAGTTTTGTTTTGCCATAAAAAGTCTGTCTATACACCAACAATGCTCTTCAGTTCTCTAATACGAAGTGTTGTTACCGCGTACACACTATGTGCTTTAAGTTTCACCTGTACGGATGGCAATTTTGTGACTTCAGTTCAATTAAACAAAAACCTCTGAGTCTAGTTGTTACAGAGTCTTATCTAGACAGAAAGATTAAATCAAAAAGCTCATATATTGTCTGTTGCTGTATTTATTTTGCAGCACTATCTTGCTTTTTTTTTTTTTTTTTTTTTTTTTACTCCAGTTGTTTCATTTCATGTGACAAGGGGTAGTCAAGTATAACTTGTACTCTGTACTTTATTCAGTTTCTTAGCCCATTGGTTTATAATTTATTTAACTGGCAGACCTGAGAAGCGCACTCTGGCACATGATTAAATATTATAATGAAAAAAGTCTTTCAGCAAGCATATGCAAAGCAAGCTTCTGTAATGGTCTGTTAGCCAATATTATAATCAATAGTCCCATAGGAAGCATAAACCAGTCTAGAGATTTATTTAACTGATGCAAATCAGCCATAGAGATGACACATTCCGAAGAGGTAAACATGCAGAATTACTGTATGACCTCTTCATACTTCAGAAACAGTAAAGTAGCAGTTAAAACTGAGCAAAAAACATTGGTTATTGTACAATTACCCTGGTGAGGGTTCATCCCTTACGTTTTCTCATGTTGTTTTGTAATTAGACTTCTTTTTCTCTCAGATGAAAACAATTAGAGCCATGACAAGAAATTTGTGGTCGGGATTGGTGGAAAAGAACATTCTAGTTATCATTACTAAAATGTAACCAAATAATCACCACAGTGGTGTCACTGCTGCCTTTAGCCACTGACTACAAGACTTTATTTTCTTCTGTGGTTTGCATAAAGGTTAGGGTATTTACCTTAAAGACACAAGGTACAGGGTTTGAGTCTCACATGGGGTAGTTGGCTAGGCTTAAAATGGCCCATAAGGGCAGTTAGCCTAGTATGACCTTATTAGCACCTATGTATACCTGGGAACTCCACTGAGCATACCAGTTCAGAAACTGTTGATTAAATTCCCTGCCATTAATAATCAATGCTATTTTCTGACATTTAAACTATGCCTCTAGACAGAGCTCCAGCATCTGTTACTGTCTTCATTGACTAGCCTCTTTTTTTTTATCTTGCTGATAGATACACATATCAGCACGCTTCTGCTAGGGTGCCTTACATTTAAGTGGAATGAATAGCTGAGGCTCTTTCACCTTCCAGTATTTAGTATCCATTCATCCTGCTTCCACATAGAGCTTCTCTTTCAAAGGTGTCAGATGCTACAATCTCTATAGGTTCTCTTCCATTCTCTTTACAACTGCATCATTATTCATGGTGTTGGCCCAGACATTCTACAATAAAACCCTTTCCAAACTCTTCCTTTCTTGCTGTGCAATGAGCTCTGGCTACAGTAAATCACAGAGTACTCACTACATTCTCATAACTCTTGGTTTTAGCTCTTTTATCAAAAACTGCCATGTATACATGCAGAGTAAAATCCCTAGAATGGCAGACTCTTCTGATTAAAGAGGTAGTTTAAAGTACTTCAAACATCTAAGTGCTTTCTGGACTTTACAGACATCTATTACAGCATAAATTCTTTGTATGTACTGTAGCTTTACATTCTTTTCAGCTCATACTAACATGCACATCTACAAAGAAACTGATACAAGGGGATGCTTCCCCCCTCCCAAACTGGAGGCCGGCAGTTTGGCCCCAACTGAAAGTCGGCAAAATGACATTTAAAAAGACTCATTCTGAACAAAAAACACAGTCTGCCAATGTAATGCTACTTGTGGATGCCCACACATGAACAGATATGGGTTTGACAGAAGGTGAACATGAACAATTCCCTGTGGTTCACCTTTTTCAAAGCATGGCCAAACAATATAGCTCAGCTGTACGATCAGGTCTGTCCAACTGTTAAATTCAAGTACGCTGTAACGTCACTTCCCCATCCCTTTCCATCCCATCATCCAGCATTCCAGAGTACTTATAAAACCCTCTTGACACTTGTGCTCTATTATTGCCATTCGTAAAGTATTTGTGTGTCCTTCTTTTGTACAAAAACAATATCACCTTAACTCAGCCTTCAATCATACTATATCCATATCTCTCCTAAGTCCCCTTTTGTTCACCTTTGCATCCTCCTTGACTTCTCTTCCCATTTAATCTTAACAATTTTGTGAACTCAGAATATATTTAACCTTTATTTTCACTCTTTTTATGTACTGATTACATACATTTGGATTCATTCCCCCATTTCACATTCCCTTCATCCACCTTTCCAGTTTTATTAACTCTACACTGTATGCTTTCCACCGGCACAATCTCTTTCCTTCTGTATCTATGAGAAAAGAACAAAACACTATAGAAGTAGCCTTTCTAGTGTCTTGTGTAATGTAGCCATTTGTAATATTTTAGTCCACTTTCCCATATACCACTACACCATTTTAACTTTTTACAAATGCCATTTTACACAGCATTTTGTGATTCAACCTAGAGGACATTATAATGTGCAGATGAACTGCTTTCTGTGTCTTCTATAACACCACTTCATTAACATGAATATTTCACAGGATCCCCCCCAAAAAAAACATGGCCTCCTTTCACATTTCCAGTAAGCGCCAGTTGCCATCTGTCTCCCTTTGAACCACACCACACATATTTCAGTATCATCAAGGAATAGTCTAATCCTATTACCCAAATGACTTAGACAAGTGACATGACACCAATATGTTTCATAGGACTAAGCCTAGTAGTAAACCCTGTGATAGCTCACTGGCTTAAAGGTTAATGAGAAAATCCATCCCCAAATATCACCCTCCAACTCAGGGAGAGGTTGGCATAATGGTTAAGGTGTTTAGTTCCCTGATACAAGGTACAGGATTTGCTTCTCACCTTTGAGGGAAATTGGTTAGGCTTAAAATGGCCACATGGGCAGCTAGCCTAGTACTTACCTATGAACCTATTCCTGTCATCTAGTTTTATTCCCAACACATTATTTTGTAGCCCCCTTTTCCACACCAAGCAATCTCTTGCTAGAAATGTTTTCAAATGTTTTGCTTAAATCCACATATATTCCATGTCTGGTGCTTCTCTAAACATCGCGGTGTTGCCTGATGAGCAAACCCTTATAATAAGATCTGGTCACACAGACTTAGTAAGCAGACTTTACATCGATTTTTTAGGAATGACATTTTTGAGTGAAATACTATTCCATGGCAAAGTCTCAAAAGGCAAATGCTTTTGGGAGGATTTCTTGTTAAAGCCTCCTGGAAACCTGTTCCCCTTCAAAGTAATACTGCACATCTCTGACCGACTGACCAAGGAAGTGCGAGTTGTTGACTGATACAGTGAATCAGGAAAAGTGCTGCACAGATACAGCATTGGTTGCTCAGTGCATTGCACACACACCTTTGATGCTAGAAGATTAGATATGACCGTGCCTTTTATTCCAACATCAAGAGCTTGCATTCATTTTCCAGTACTGACAATGTAGAACAGTATCTGGGCTACTGTACTACCAAGTGCCCCATCCTTCAGATGACATGTTTAGAGGAGGTCCCATCTGCCTGAGTTGGTTGCAGCCCAGGTGCATGTAAGAGATCCCACAACACTTTTCGAAAAGAGGAGGGATACATCATTAAAACAACAGGTACATATATACACACACCACAGTATAATCAAAACATTGGATGCCCACTTTGTTTTGTGCAGTTTATTTGTAGTTTAAGTGTGATGTGTACTTAAGAATAGCAAAAACAGAAGTATACTATTCAGGGCTCTTACAGTTCACTTCAATTGTCAGTCTCTTAGAAACCTTACACTCCACAGGTAAATTCCTGGTAATTCACCTTTAAGTAGTACAAGAGAGTTAAATACACAAATTCTACTGCTTTGCAAGTGAATACATAGGTAAATCTACAGCTACTGGATATGGTATAATCAAACACTTTCCACTCTGGGTTTGCAAAGCCCTCTATGAAAAAGGCTAATGTTTCTTTCTCTATTTTTCTGGCCCTCCATTTTGTATAACAAGGGGGTGTGTCCTCCTCTATTCAGGGTATGTGATTAACATTTTCTTCCCAGATTGGTCCAAGACTACAGCTACACAAACATACAGCAGTCACTAGGAGACACTATACTATAGTACAGAAAATTAAATAAAACAATGTAAACAATAAAATGATAAAGTAGTACACCAATAAAATGTACCTCACAATATATATAACTCAACCATTTGCTTGAAACAAAATAATCAGAAATAAACCCTTACACAATAAAATTAGATAATAAAACTGGTAGATCAGAAATAAACTTCATTCATCCTGCACGTCTTCTACAACCAAAAGTTGACTTTCTTCAACAGCTCCTTCACGGCCCAATCCTTATTATATAATAAGTATGTACAACTTTGATTCCACAGAAGCCAGAAACATGCCTTTTCTATTTTAATCTTCTGTTCTAAAGGAAAATTATTGTACATCCTATATAATATATCTGAAATATCATTAGAAAATCATTTATCTCATTCTGTCAGAAATTCTTCAATGTTTACCCTCCATAAATGCCTGCATTGTAGTTTCTTCTACCATACATCTGTACATAACATACATGCATAATCTTTCTCCCCTCTGCTTGTATTTAATCTTTACCTTGAAAAGAAGCTTCCCAAAAGAATTATTCCAGAAAAAAGATCAGACCATTCACATGCATGTCTATATTTTACCTGTATTTTATGATAATCATTATGTTTTCTTTCTCCAAAACGTCTTATGCATCTAACAAAGTTACTCATAGTGCCATTTTGCCACTCTCTGTGATTAGGTTCTAATGCTAAAATTATTTCCCACATTAATCTTTTTTTATATACAAGATCGATATAATTCCTGTTTCTATAATCTCCTCTTTCTTGCCTTAACTTTTCCTACAAGCTGAAATATTTCTCAAGTAGCACTCAATCTAACAACCCCAAACTTATATCCATAACTTTACCTACCATGAAATATAAGTAGAGATAAATGAAGTAATATATAACCCTAATCTCACAATTTCTGATATTATTGTAAATAATTGCATGCCTTACAAGCTTTAATTTCAATTCCCACAAAAAGGTAAATATTACCAATGGGCACTCAATAAAAGTACAACTGACTAGGAAAAGGTTTTGAACCCTGCGTACTTGACACAGGAAACAGCACCATTAACCCACTTTACTAACTGACATGCAAGTGTATCAAACATTTTTTTATAAATGAGGATCTCAGACATTATTCAAGACGTGCACCAGTTAGGAGTTACAAGGAAAGGGACAGGGCACATATAAGCATACCTCTTAATTTCATAGTGCAACAAATCTAGGCAGAGGCAAAATTATGGGGGACAATGATACAGCACATATTCATTTCTCTTATATAAATAAAATAGTCACTACAACGGCTCTCTATTGAAATACCTGCACTTGTAATGCTGAGTTCCAACACATTCAAAATACAAAAAAGGCAGGAGAAGAGCAAATATCGGACATCTCTCCTCTCTTCATATATAAAACCCTGAACTTATACATACGAACTCCAAGACTGCCATACCTCAGAGAAAAGGATATTCTCTGAGAAATGGCCAACTCAGACAATGTATGCAGTCTCCATATTACATTACTCACTAAAGCAAGTCCAGACAATAAATAAATGGTTACCCACTAGAATAACAACTTTTGCACTCACATACATTGACTGAAGGATATGAAGTGAGAAAATTTAATGTTTGGTATTAATAATTGACTGTAAAAGGTGACACTGGGGACTCTCTGACAACAAAGGGACAAATATGGGGTATGTAGAGTGTGTGCCTGTATGTGGTTTACTGTGTGCATGTGATTGGGAGAGTGAATGGCCTGATGCCTCTGCTAACACGATGCATGGGTCACCAGTGTTAACTACTGCAGGAAATTCTGATCTGTACCTGCAGTAGTTAGCAGCAATTCAGAGGCATGCAAATTAGCCCTTAATGAGGTCAGATCTCATTATGGCTAATGCATCTTTGAATCATAAAATACCATATTGCAGAAACAATCCTCTTTACTACAGCTGTTATTGCTGAAGATGGGGCTGTTTTTGCATCCTCAGGTGTGTCTTATTTTACATCCTTGTATTTCTTTTAAAATAATTAGAACAAACATAATCAGTCTTAGTTCTGATTTCCCACTTTGGTACATAAAGTCCTTATTTTTCTCAAAATACAAATTTCTCCATGACTTAATTTGTCTTGATCCATTTACCCATAAGCTTTTTCAAGTTACAGTTCACATCAGAGCCAGATCCAGCACTAGGTGATCTAGGCAGCTGCCCAGTACTGGCTGGGGGGGGCTACTACTTGCTTTAAAATATTTGCTCTGTTGCTGGCTTTACAAAATGCTTCGTTAAGAAATTGCGATGATCTCTGTGCTTGCATGGAACAAAGATCTGATAAATGACATCCGTGTTTGCATGGAACAGAGAGATATCCAGCACGTACATCTGTATGCACAGAGATCCAAAAGATGATATCCATGCTTGCATGGAACCACAGTACATATAAACAGAATTTAGGTAAAGCTCTACTTTGTGCATTGCATCAGCAAGCAGGATATTTTGATTTAGGAACAGAAGCCAGACAACATTTGAGTCAAGTAAATGTTTTTAAGCTGTGCGACCCTACAACAGGAGATTTGATTATTGTAGCAATGGAATAAGGTAGTTGTGTGTGTGTGTGTGTGTGTGTGTGTGTGTGTGTGTGTGTGTGTGTGTGTGTGTGTGTCTAAAACACCCCAGGTAGAGACACTTTATAGAAGTAAATTGCTCAGAGTCAAACCCTGTATCTTATCCATAAGGATCAAGAGTCTTAATCCTCCACACTAACTACAAGGCTTCCTTCCAAATTTCTTTCTTTCTTTCTTGTGGACTGTAGCCTGACAAAGTCAGTCAAAGAGTTTCACAGTTTTATTGATCATTTCATAGACTTTGATGTAAAATCTGTTTTGTTAATTGTTTAAGTCTTTCAGACTAGTCTTTTCTTATCTTTCTCCAGTTTTGCAGAACAGCTCTGATATTTTGCCTCATATTTATGCTCTGTCCTGCCCTACCTTTGAACAAGTCACTTAACACGACAGTGCTCTGGGGCAATTGGAAATTTGGCTTAGGCTCCTTAGTGGACCCCTGGACTGGAAGCCTGGGCACTCACACCTATGAACCACTGTAGTTGTGAAGTAAGGGAAGGAAAATAATTATAGTAAACAGGCTCTCATCATATCAGCAATGTTCTTTGGATGTGATCTCTGGTTTACTTGTTCTATTGAATGTTGACAGCGTATTTATTATCTAGCTATGAATAAATTTGATAGCACAAATTCTATTACTTTATTGTCAATATTTTATCTATGAATACATTTTTATTTAGCTTATTTTTTGCAGGCACACAGGTATGAAATGCGGTATGTTTGGACAACAGTTTGTCTAACATTTACTGCAGATGAATAAGGCTATGAGTTGTTAGAACAGCTGCTTCCTGTAGTACATGGTTTGATTCCACCAGACTTCATTTATGTTCTACGTGACGGCGGAGTTATATCATCAGACAGTACTCCTGGGCTGCTCATAAAAAGGACACGTGTCCCACGGGCTGTCCCATACTGCTAGCAAATGCATTACACATTTGTCTTTTCAATTCCTGTACCCTTCACAGAGATGCTAATTTGAATCTTAGCACGCCTCTTGTAGTTTAATGGATTGCCAGATGCATTTTCACTAAATTTGAGTTTCTAGGAAAGGTAAGTTTACTGTTTTACATGCTAAGAATGTTTTCAACAAGAGAATGTTTTGTTTTATTTAGGAAATGGCTGTCAAAGTTTGTTCTATAAAATATGAAATAAAAGTTTAAATTAAATCGTATCTCAGTGAAAATTGTAAAAGGAAAGAGCATAGTATGTATACTGACTAGTTTGAAGACTGCTCATAGTAATTGTGGAGAGACAGCCAAGTAGCTAATTCATAGGTTCATAGATTAGTACTAGGCTAATTGCCCTTGCGAGCCATTTTAAGCCTAGCCAATTATCCCCTGTGAGACTCAAACCCTGTACCTTGTGTTTGTAAGGCAAACACCTTAACCATTAGGCTACCCTCCATTGGTATGATTGGCAAGAGCCTTATTCATTAACCTGCATAAGGTTCGCATTTGTCCATGATCCGTCTCTGTTGACTCTAGAGGTGTATGTTGCAACTAACCATTCTTCTAGTAGGTCAGACCTGTATTGAATGATGTCACATGGAATACTTATTCATGATGGCAGAGAAGACATAGGGAGGTCAAAAATGAGGTGTAGGTGTCCTGCGAGGATTTAAACCCTCAGCCCCCCCCCCCCAAAAAAATAGTATGATGTATACAGTAATATTTTTGATTTTTGTATGACTTGTTGGCTGCTGTCACATTTATATTGTCATTTAATTGTTTTGCTTTATTCGCTGCACTTGAGAATAAATTCATTAATATGCCTGGATTTTATAATGTAGTCTGAACATGCTGAATTTTGTAGTCTAAACTTGTTGCATTTTAGTAGTACATTACTTGTAATAACTTTACAACCTCCGACTACCACCTGCAAAAAGGTTGACATTCGTCAGGTCATATAGTCTGCATGATAATTGTGATACATCATTCTTTACAAGATGGGATTTTAAAAGATTTTAGCATTTAGTTAAAACTATTACTTTGCTAGTTATCACAGGGGACTAAAGATCCAATTTGTTAATAAGCTTCTTCTTGTGGTAAGGGTACAGGGTTTGAATCTTACCACCCTCATTTATCTACTGCGTCACTTAACCATACAGTGCTCTGGGGCAATTGGGAATTTGGGATAGGCTCCTTAATGGTCTCCAGGACTGCATGCTTAGTAACTATAAACCTGTTGTCATTTTTTGCCAGACACTTGCTCTTGCCCAGCTGATCTACTTCAGGAAACATTATGGCAATATCATCAGCACACCAATTTTTAAATGTAACATACGCAATGTATTCTTCAGTAACAGCAGACATTGCATTTATAGATGAAGCGCTGAAATGCAAAGTTGTTTGCTATCAGCAACCTTTTTATTAGTAATGATTCTCTTTAAGGTGGAATTATTCAGGTGATTTTTACTTCTGCAGAGGTTATGCGTATTGGCTTTACATAATTTATAAAGTGGTTAATATCTCTTATGCTCTCATAAAAACTTTCTATTTAAACTGTACTGCACATGGCTGGATCTTATGGTATGATGCTTGCGGCAGAACATCACTGCTATCACATACCTCTACTACAGTCTCTAGTGCAAGACAATCCATCCAATAGTTTCCAACTGCCCCACATTTTGTGCAGATTGTTACACAGTCCTTCTTACTATAGCCCCTTCCCCAGACTGCATACAATGTTTTTTTTTTACAAAACACATTTACTAAATATTCCAAATCACAACAGGAGAAACAAGCTTTGATGCCAGTAAAAACATCTGTTATGCCTATTTAACATAACAGCATTAAGCAAATTACACATCTAACCATCTTTTACCAACAAAATTTCCACAGGCTTCCCAATACTGAGCCCCCAAGTATGTCTCTCATCCATAGATTTACATATTGCTTGATTTTTTTCAGATTTCCCATAGAGATATAACTCTAATTACATAGTTTCAATATCTTCCGTCCTTAACTGAATATTCAGTTAGGATTAATTTGTAAGTTGAGCCACTCACTAAATATGCATATGTTCCTTATTCCAAATAAAACTATCACAAAGTTCAAAGCTAGCCACTAACTTCACAGATTCAAATGTCATATCCAAGAAAATGAGAGAGAGAGAGAGAAAGATTCCATTTAAATATGGCACACCTTTATTGGACTGCAAAGCCCAGTGGTTTTGCTTTTATGTGAACCCAAGGCCGATTAGGAAAAGTAAATGCCTTCTTTGTCCTGCAAGCATCCTGCTGCATAGCTGCACTGTTAAGATCTCATTGTCTGCAAATTTGCTGTCTCTTATCCTTCACTCTACATCCTGTGACTCTTTCACCTCCGTATGTACATTAACAGGAACCATCTCACCTTTTCTCTGGCTCATTTCTGACCTCAGCATCTCTCCTGTTTCTCTGTGATGATATATTCCCATGGGAATACCCATTCTTCCCCAGGCCCCAACTCATCTCTCAAAAATAAGTTTTTCATTTTCTAAACTTCTGCCCTGTACCTCAGCAACGACAAAGTACAGTTTTGTACCTACCATAAATGTAGATGTCCGAGAGGAATGCATCTGCAGTCTTAACAAATGGGTTGTCCTGTCGTCAGGCAGCCCCTCGGTCGGCCGGATTCCAATGTCTGGGTCTGGCTTCGGCTGGTGTCGCACTTCACCCGACGTCATTGCGGCAGTTCTTCGGGTATAAAGGCATCAGCCGACGCCATTTTCCTCAGTGTTTCTTGCCCCAGATGCCAGGTGCCCTCTTTGTTGGCTAAATTTGGATAAATGCCAAAGTTTCCAAATAGTAGAGAGCAAACACACAAAATAAACATGTATGTACATATATACAAACAAATACACCATAATAGATCCCCCCCAAGCTAGCTGAAGATTGGTAAGTACCCTAGGAGTACCTCAGAGGGAAGGAGGGTGGGTAATCCTGACTGCAGATGCATTCCTCTCGGACATCTACATTTATGGTAGGTACAAAACTGTACTATGTCCTTCAAGGATGCATCTGCAGTCTTAACAAATGGGTAGAATACCATAGCTAAACTAGGGAGGAGGAAATGAGAATAGATTATGGTGTAGTCAGGATCCCTTGCAAAACAGCAGTGGCAAAACCAGCACGGGATCTAGAGTATAGAGGTAAGTTATAATGCTTGGCAAATGTATGCACGGAGGTCCAAGTAGCAGCCTCTATAATGTCCTTGGTAGCCACTCCTCGTAAGAAAGCTGTGGTAGTGGCTGTGGCCCTTGTGGAGTGAGGCCTGATGTTCTCTGGAGTTTTCTTTCCATGGTAGGAGTAACAAAATCTAATGCAATTTCCTATCCATTTGGAGATTGTCTGTTTAGAAATTGGTTTTTCTTCCTTTCCTGTTGCATAAGCTACCAGAAGCTGGTCAGTTTTTCTATTGTTTTTTGTCCTGTCCAGGTAGTAGCATAATTGTCTGTGTACATCCAAGGTATGCAAGAGCTCTTCTCCCCTGTTCTGTGGATTGGGGAAGAATGTAGGAAGGTGGATAGCCTGATTTAAAGAGACTCTGGATACCACCTTAGGCATGAATGTAGGATTTGTTCTCAAGGACACTCTATCTTGATGGAAGATCAGGAAGGGTTGTACTGCCATTAATGCCTGTAGTTCAGAGACCCTTCTTGCTGAAGTTATTGCCAGCAGGAAAGCAGTCTTCCAGGATAAGTATTGCAATTCTGCTGTAGCTGCTGGCTCGAAAGGAGGTGGAGTCAGCTTTTCTAGCACAAAGTTCAAGTCCCATGCTGGCAATGGAGGTTTCCTGGGAGGTTTTACATTTTTAATTCCCCTCAGAAACTGTCTGAGCAGAGGATGCGAGAAGACAGGAGGATTCAAGCTGTATTCTGCTGAAATAGCTGATGCATATATCTTGATGGAGGAATAGGACAGGCCTGTATGGAAGAGCTCCGCCAAGTACTCCAGGATGTTGGCTATGTTCACCAGTGTCACATCTTGCCCCTTTGCAGTACTCCAGATGAGATATCTTTTCTATTTTGCTGCATAATTCTTTCTTGTTGAAGGTCTACGAGCCTCCAGGATTATGTGTTTAACCCTTTGGGATAAATTTGGGTTAATTGCTGTTATGTAATGTTCCAGGCAGTTAGCTGCAGAGTTTTTAGGTTTGGATGCAGTATGTTGTAGTTGTTCTGTGTCAGCAGTAATGGGATCAGGGGCAGTTTCCATATTTGTTCCCGGGACATGCTCCTCAGCAGCGGATACCAATGTTGTCTTGGCCAGTCTGGGGCTATCAGGATGATCCTCGGACGTTCCTCTTTGATCTTGAGAAGCACATTGTGCATCAAAGGAAGTGGTGGGAATGCGTATGCTGTCAGGCTTTTCCAACTGAAGGATAGGGAGTCCACCTTCCAAGCAAGTGGGTGGTAAGTCCTTGTGCAGAATTTCTTCAACTGGTGATTATATGGGGATGCAAACAAGTCTATTTGTGGTAATCCCCATTCTCTTGTGATGGTTTTGAAAATGTCCGGATGCAGCATCCATTCGTGGGCATCTGTTATAGTTCTGCTTAACATGTCTGCTAGAATGTTTTCCTTCCCTGGTACATAAATTGCCTGTAATTGAATGTTGTAGCTCAGAGCCACATCCCATAGGTCCAGTGCCAGCCGGCATAGGGGGTATGAGTGTGTGCCTCCCTGTTTGTTGATGTACCACATAACTGTGGTGTTGTCTGTCCTTATCATCAACTGGCCTTCTTGGAGAAGAGGTCTGAATGCCTGGATTGCCAATTTTACTGCCATCATTTCTTTTAGATTTATGTGCAGATGCAGCTGGGCTTGAGTCCATAGGCCTTGAATGCACTTGCCCATCATGTGTGCCCCCCAACCGAGGTCTGAGGCATCTGTCATGATAGTCTGTCTTGGTTGACTTTTGCAGAAGGGCAGTCCTGTGTTTGATTGACAGGCCTGAGCCCACCATAAGAACTCTTGTTTCAGGCATGGGATCATTGGAATTTTGGTTTCTAGGCTGTGCTTGTGCTGAGACCACAAATTTTTTAGGTACCACTGTAGCTTTCTCATATGAAGCCTGGCATGAAGGACCAGAATTATGCAGGATGCCATGAAGCCTAGAGCTTGTAGCACTTTTCTTGCAGTTAGATGGCTGTGCTTTGTTAATGCCAAGAAGTAGAGAGGAAGTTGCTCTTTCTTTTCTGCAGTTAGAAATGCCATTTGTTTTGATGTGTCCAGTTCTGCACCCAGAAAGGTTATTATTTGGGATGGAATCAGCCTTGACTTTTTTGTATTGACTGCATATCCCAGGGCTTGTAGCAGGTAGATGACTCTTTGTAAGTCTTCTGTTAATTTGTTTTTGTTGTCCGCTTGTATCAGGCAGTCATCCA
The DNA here is from genome assembly GCF_019279795.1 of Protopterus annectens. Classification (NCBI taxonomy): domain Eukaryota; kingdom Metazoa; phylum Chordata; order Ceratodontiformes; family Protopteridae; genus Protopterus; species Protopterus annectens. The sequence goes on along the minus strand of NC_056749.1, from coordinate 217,405,121 downwards.
GGTAGGGATAGATTTGAATTCCCTGAAGTCTGCAATGAGCGATTACTGATGCCAGGCATTTCGTGAACACTCTGGGCGCAGTAGATAAGCCAAAGGGCAATGCTGAGAATTGATAATGCTCTGATCCTGCAAGAAATCTGAGGTATCTTCTGCAAATTGGTCTTATGGGGACGTGCAGGTATGCCTCCTTGAGATCTAGAGTTACCAGCCAAGACTCCTTGCCCAGCATGGGAAGCTGCTGCTGTAGGGTCAGCATTTTGAATTTTGGAACAATGAGGAATGTGTTTAAAGCGGACAGGTCTAGAATAGGCCTCCATTTGTTTTCTTTTCTTGGTACCAGGAAGAGCCTGGAGTAAAATCCCTTCCCTTGCTCCATAAATGGTACCTTTTCCACAGCTCGCATTCTTAGTAATTGAGATATTTGTTTTAGAGCTTCTGCCCTTTGAGAAGGTGGAAGGTTTGGCATTCCTCTCTTTCCGGGTAGTGTATGGAAATGGAACCTGTAACCTTTGTCTATAGTCTGCAAAATCCATTTTTCTCTTGTAATGCAGTGCCAGTTTTTTGAAAATAATGTTAGCTTTCCGCCTAAGGGTGCTTCCAGTTGTTCCCTGGTAGGCGGTGCCACCGCCAAGTCACTGTGATTGAGTTGTTGTAGTGGTGGTAGCTGTATCCATGCCTCGGTTGTTACCCTGCCACTGGCGACCCCTGTAGGCACCCCTGGATTGGTTTCTGCCTCTAGAGCGCCTAATCCTGCCTCTTTGTGCCTTAGAGGAGTCTGGAAAGGACCAATTCTTGGAGGGCCAATTCCTGCTAAACCTTGGAGGTTGAACTTGTAAGAAATCTTTTACTGTTTGCACAGATTTTGCTTTCTCTTCCATCTTTTTTAGTACCTGCTGTGCGGGGGCACCAAATAAATTGACCTTATCCATAGGTGCATCCAAAAGCTTAGATTTGACATGGTCTGGTAATGCCTGTTCTTTCAACCATGCATGCCTCCTGATAACTGTGCCAGTCATGGCTGATCTAAAGGAAGCCTCCAGTGCATCATAGCCACATTTTAAAGAATGGTTACTAACCTGCTGTATGTTATGTAACATTTCTTGAACATACTTTTTATCTATAGATTCTTCAGAGGACAGCTTTTTAGTCAACTGGTCAAGCATAAACTCTTGATATTGAATCATATGAAATTGGCAGTTCAAAGCTCTAGCTGACAAAGTAGCAGAGGTGTAAACTTTTTTACCTCATCTCTCTAAGGACCTGGATTCCCTTTCAGAGGGGAGGGGGTTTTTAGAAGAAGTAGCTGCTACAGCTTTAGGGCCCTGGGAGATAGTCTCTGGATCTGCAAAAGGGGCCTTATATAAGTGGTGATGAGTGTCCGGGACCCTGTAGCACCTATCGGGCTTAGCAGGAGCCGGAGGTAAAGTATCAGGAGTAGTGCAAGCATCATTAAATGCATCATCAACAACAGATAGAACTGGAGGTATAGCTAAAGGCCTATGCTGTGGCAAGTGTAGAAAGGTCCTAAGCCTTTTTCTAGAGTCTGAGAAATCTTGGCCCTGCCACTGAAATTGTTCCCTCATAGCATGCAAGGTTTCCCCAAAGGAAAATTCCTCAGGAGGAGAGGCTGAAGGGATGGACTCCTCAGCATCAGAGTCTTCGTAAGGAGAATAAGAAGCCTCAGGAGGGTCTGTATGTTCTGAGTCATCAGAGGAATCATCTGTGGCTACTGGCTCAGGGGCTCTGCTCTAGGCCTCTTTTCTGGAGGAGGGAGAGAGGCCCTGTCTGGATGAGGCTGGGATCCACGAATTAAAGAGATGAGATCCTCTGCCAAAGAAAGCATATGGGAACTGGTGCTGGGCCTGTGAGAGGGGGGCTTGGCAGGCCCAGGTTTTGAAGCTTTGGCTGCTTTAGCCCTGGCAAAGGCCTTAATAGACATAGCTGGAGGAGGCCTAGCAGCTCCACGTGCAGGGGTAGAAATATCTAGGGGAATGGTGTCTGATAATTCCTGTGAAATCGCAACAGAAGGTTGGATTTCCGAAGCAGTTTCTACCAGGATAGAAGAGGCCTCGGTAGAAGGCAAGTTATCGGCTGAAGAAAGAACCACTTGCTCGGTTTCGGCCGAAACCGAGACACTCGCGGGTTGCTTAACCGCGGTTTCGGCCGAAACCGTGGACCGCGAGCGTCGGTCCTTTTCTTTGCGCTTTTTGGTTATTTGCATAGTCGGAGGATCCGACGGCATAATGTAGGCAAAATCGGTGCCGAAAATCTGTTCAGCAAAGTCCGAGCGACGTTTAAGCGTCCGCCGGTTAAAAGAAGCACAGGCTAGACAAGCTGCTACGTCGTGGTCTGGGCCTAAACAATGTATGCAATAGGAGTGGAAATCTTTATGAGGTATTTGTTTCCCACAAGATAAACAGTTATTAACTTTCTCTGACATCGGCTGAGGCAAGAAAGAGTCCCCAACGGGGTACTTAGCTTTATAGAAGTCTTCGAAGTAGTATTCGGTAGTAGTAATCTCTGGATCTGACCGACCGGCACTTGCGAACAGCTTCTGCTTCGGGCGCCACGCGGCAAGAAAGACTGAGGAAAATGGCGTCGGCTGATGCCTTTATACCCGAAGAACTGCTGCAATGACGTCGGGTGAAGTGCGACACCAGCCGAAGCCAGACCCAGACTTTGGAATCCGGCCGACCGAGGGGCTGCCTGACGACAGGACAACCCATTTGTTAAGACTGCAGATGCATCCTTGAAGGACATCTTATGATAGTATAACATCAGACATTTCACTGTTTTCATTTCTGAAATCAGTTTACTTACTGTCCTCTCAACCACCATGTTAAAATCCTCCCACTGTTTTCTATGCACAGGAAGTACTATACAGTACCATCCGTTAAGAAGAAAAGGGGAATTTTACCAAGGTCAGTATGAATGTCACTTTGATCTCCCCTTAAAATGGCCACACACCTAATTTGACTTACCTGCTTAACAAAAATATAAATAATAATAACAATAAAGATAATATAAGTTGAATAATTCATGCCGTGACTTAATATACAGCTTTTGATTAGCTGTAACCAAAAAGTATTATGATAAAGAATTTAGAACTGATTTCGAAAGCTGTACTCAGCTCTTGGACATTTGCGCTTCTCTTTCCAGTGTGATTAAATAAGCAGCTATGTGGTGAACCACTACTCTCCATCTTAACTCATTCCCTCCAATAAAGCTCTGGAAGTTTGCTGTGCAACCTCCAATGGGTGGAACCTAAGCTTTTTGACAAAATCAAATTATGCCCCCACATATTAAACAAATTCTCTTAACTCTGGAACCATAGGGGTTACAAAAAAGTGCACACAACAACTTATTTGGCACAAACTATGTTTATAGTAGTAGTATTATTTAGGTTCCAGGTTTTAAACTGGATTTTATAAGTCACAGTAAACACAGTAACTATTAAGTTTGTAATATAGTGTAAACAACTTACAATAGCTCAGCAACCACTCAAGTTACACTCATAGGTACTTTTCTGTTATCAGGACAGCACTTCTAATAACCGCTTTGAGTGCTTGGAATCTTAACACGGTCATGTGATCTTGATGCTGTTCGTGTGAATATATGACATACATCTGCATTTTTACTCTGATGTAAGAGATTCTTGGAACAGTATTTAAAAAGTACTTTACAATCAGAAGGTGAAAACGGAAGAGTATTTTAAGAGGAGTTGTCATATCCTAGCAAGCCTGTGAACCCTCATTGAAACATCTGTCCAGGGGGAAGCAAAATACTCGACTTCAGTAACTGTGAATTACTGAAAAGTGCCAGATGCTTCCCTAAATGTATTGTCTGGCTTTGATGTGCCTGACGTGGTGGTTTCACGCAGCACTCACTGTAACACACACACACGACAGGAAATAAATCCGTTTTTTTAATTTTTTTTTTTAATTTTTCCTTTGTCGGACAGTTTCCTGCACTTTTCTTGCCTGACGTGCTGGTTTCACACAGCACTCGCTGTAGCACACGCACGACATGACAGGAATTTTTATTTTTTGTTTTTTCCTTTGTCGGACAGTTTCCTGCAGTGTTTGCTTTCCTGGACAAGCGATCATTGATAATTATGCCAGTAGCGAAAAAGCAAAAAAAAAACCTGGCTGTTAATGTAGTTATTATTTCCCCTGTAGTTCTCCCACACAATGTTGCGCATCCCAATTGCATTGGAGGTATCTAGTAACACTCTTCAGTAGGTGTGTCCTTCATTCTATTCACAACTGTTTTAATAAATATTCCATAGAACAGGGTGCGGTTTGTTTGGAGAACGGTAGCAACACTGCAAATAAAAAAAAAAGATTACAACGTAATATAAAGTCCAAATCACAACAGCAATTGCAAGCGCTTGCTAAGATTCCAAGAGCTAAAACCGCTCATTACAAGTGTTGCCCCGATAACGGAAAACACCCACTCATACTATCAGCAACATTTTTTTAATTCCAGCTGAGAGAATTTATATGAGGCTAAGCAGTTTTGTCTGTGCTACTTGGTTGTTAAAATATTAAGAAAACATGAAATTTATGATAATACAAATATATTTTATATGAACAAAAATTAATATCTCTTTACCTCCACTAGACAGAGGTCAAATATTAATACAGTTGTGTTTGCCACTGAGTAAGCTTTAAGATGAAATATTTTACTACTCTGCATGTAATATTGTTTTCTAATAATTAATGCAAATACATCAGGAGGATGTACCTGCAGAAACAACTGGAGGCATCTCTTGGAGGTAATGAGTTAAGATACGTGAACACAAATGTATCATGTATCCTGCACAAAAAACTACTTCTGAACCTGTGAATCTACTACACTATGTATAGTTCATTGATACGTCTTCAGGGCAGTCCTAACTCCTGCCACTTTATCTTTTCCTTTTGCAAATTAATGCCTACACCACCTCTCTCTCTCTTTCATTTCAATAGTGTTGCAGCATAAATAAAAATGCCATTTAACAAGTAATTACCATTTCCTCTGACCTTGTATGAAATCTTCTTTTCTATCATTACTGTCCATATGCAAATATATATTAATAAAAAGCTGTACTGTTTTTAAGAGGTATTTTTGCTGCTGTGTATTTCTACCTTTATATAATTTTTAATGTCAGCTTTATTATCTTTGTTGTATTTCTCGGGCTGTGGCTGTTGGGTCTTTTGTTGAGCAGGCCATACTATACCAGTTAATAAACATAAATAAGTGAAGAAACGTGTCACTCTCTTTCTCAACGACATTCTTTATACAATCATACAGATAGACAAGCTGGACTGGAAAGACCCAAGATGCGTGTAAACATGTTGCTGCCTATCTACAACAGAGCATGCTTTCAGGAAATCCAGCAATCTACTCTAAATAATCTTTTCAATTACTTTTCCTGGAACAGAAGCGAGCCTACCAAGCAAAGAATTTCCCAGCTTCTTTCTTATCTCTTTCTAATGCAAGGACTTACTATCACCATTCCCCGGTTATGTGGCATTGTTACTGTTTCTAAATGGATACTGTGCAGTTTAGCCACTGGTTTGCCAAGCAATATTGCACTGTCTTGGAATTTATTCCCTCGAAACCGTATGTCTCATCTTCACAAACCCCAAATGTGCCTTTCCTCATGGCACCTGCCCCATCATTTTTCTGTAAATACCAACATGAAAAAATCATTTCACATTGCTCTTCTTATATTATCAAGTGCAAGTGGAACAATTATTTTGCCCAAACATCTCCTCTCGGCATGTTCTTCTGTATGGCCTCTGTGGTATACAAAATGAGCTCTGTTATATTTTTATAAATTTGTAACCTTATTCTCCTTTGCCACTTTTCTCTTCACTGCTTTCTTACTTTCACTTACTTCCTTTATTTCTACCATTAGACAGTTTATCACTCCTCTTTTTTTACATTTAATTTTTATTCTGACTGAAAAGTGCGCAACTTTTTTGTTTGTACTGAGCTCCCAGCCACAACTCTGAACTGAGATACCAGACGACTAGAGGCTTTTGAGCTTCCAAATAAAAAAACATAAGCTACCCGTTTTTTTTTTTTTTGCTTATTTATGCTATTTACTGCACTTTTTTATTGCCTGCTGCCTCCTTTTATACTGTATCAATTTACTGTGTACTAAACTACACTGTTATACTGAAACTGCCTGTAAAATCAAATTTTAATGCCGTTTTCACTTTTTACAAGGTTTTTTGTTGTTTCCACTGTAAGTATTTACTGGTATTTTTTTTCACTGTTTTAAAAGCTATCTGTTCTACCTGCTCTGGTTTTCCCACCAAGCAGTACTTAATTAACTGTTTAAATCATTCTTTAGAGCCTCCTGGCTAATTTTCTGCTGTTTTAACCGTTTTTTTTTTTTTTTTTTCAGTGTCCCACTGCTATTTGCCTGCTGTGTTAAAAATTCTCTGGTATTTCCCGCTGAAACTAGGGTAGCTAGTAGCTGTAGCACAGTCGAGATCCAGGACTGCTGCTTCTGGAACTGTTTTAACCATACTTTTCTGGCCATCTTGGATTGGAAGGGGCCTATCTGCACTTTTGTGAGAGAATTGTGTTTGATTGGCACCTGACTGATAAAGGAAAGCCAGTCTAGGGCTTGGATTAAGCATCTTTATTGGTCCTTTTGAAGTTTGTTAGAATTTTATTTTCAAGTTTTAGCTTCTGCTATTTAGGCCCTGCATCTGAGCAGGTTTCTGTTTGTTTGCATGTTGCACAGCACCATGCACTGCTGCACAGCTGTGCACCAAAGCCAGAAAGCTAAATTTAATGAATTTTCCCTTAAAACCCAGACAGAAATATCCATTCTCTAAGCTCCTCCATGACAGTTTCTGAAAAGCCACCCCTAGTGATAACAGACTTCAACCTAGCATTATAGACTGTTAGTGCCTTCTGTGTGAAGTCTGCATGTCCTCCCCATGGTTGAGTAGCATTCGAAAGACATGCGTGCGTAACTGGGCATGCCTTCATTGAAGCTTGGGCATTGAGCTGGTACCTCAGCGTTTCGTAAAAATCTACTGACAATCATTAGCGGACCGGAGTTCTGCTGTGGTGAACCCTTACTGGGAAGACTAACCTTGTTTCTCCTGACAAACTTGTTGACTTGGGTCTCTTGAGGCAGTGTACAAATTGCCTCATGTACACAAACAACCCTCTACTAATAACACAGTGTAGTACAGTCTGTGAGAGATGTAGTTACACCAAGAATCTAGAATCCATGCTTTCACTCAAAACAGTAACACGGAGAAGGTTGTCAACTCACCCACCACTACATATTCACATAGTACCACTACTTATACACACAGTACGTATCAAACATGTAAATTCACATATGTGGAGGTTCTTTCAAAAAATGTACCGAACACCAGATGCCTCTGAAACACAAGTCTGCTCAGCTAACACAGTCCCAAAAGCACCCATGACATACAGCAACATGAGTGCCTCACCCACCAAGCCTGTAAGGTGTAACACTCAAAAACAAAGTTTTCTTGTCATTGGAGACTCAATAATGAGTTTCTTGTCATTGGAGACTCAATAATGAGACACCGGATGTCCCACTCACCAGGCTGGACAAGAAGAAAGTCACGGTCAGCCGTTTGTCCAGTGCCAGGATTCACAAAATCATTCACATACTCAGGGCTCTCAGCAACAAGTACTGTTATGACTCTGTCATACTTCATGTTGGTGTGAATGACCTGAGAGGTACCGCACTGGACTATAAGAAGAGAGACATGGTCGAGCTCTCTGAGTATGTGTCCCAGGAAGGTATGTCCCTAGCCTTGAGCAACATACTTCCCTCACCTAGAATGATGCCACATTATAATTATAAAAAAAATGACTGATTTCAATACTTGGCTTAGTTTTTGGTATCATTCCAAGCAGACCCAGTTCCTGTCTTGCTGGGAAGCCATGGTCGATAAACCTTGCTGCTTTGCCAGAGATGGTTTGCACCTGGCACCCCTAGGATTTCAGATGCTGGCAAAGGCTTTTGCCTCCTCCATAGTGCCTTTTTAGGCAAGGTCTCAAAAACAATATCACAGAAGTGAAATTAACCAATCAGAAAAAAGGGGCATGCTGCTAAATGCTAGGAGCTTAAACCACAAACTGCACTCCCTGGAAGCACGTCTATTACTAGAAGATGTAGATGCATGTGTAGTCACAGAAACCTGGTTTAAGGCCTCAGAGAATATCCCTGTCCTGCAAGGCTACAATGCCTTCCACACCATTAGAACATAAAATGAATGTGTAAAAAGGAAAGGAGGGGGTGTTTCAATCTATATTCGAGATAAAGTTACCTCTAGTTAGACTGGACAACTCCATGGAGTTACTCCAGGTTCAGTTTACAGTAGGTAAGACACCCATTCAAGTCCTAGCCCATTATAGGTCCCCCTCCATGGGTCACAACACCCATGAAGACTTAACCAAACTGAAGACTATCCACATTTTACTAAACACACTAGTTATGGGGGATTTCAATTATCCCACCATCAACTGGGGAAACCTACTCTAGCCCAAACTCACTAGCAGAAACGTTGCTTGACTTTGTGAATCCATACCCTGGCAAGAGGAACAAACATTCTAGATCTGGTTCTCAGCAACATGTCAAAAGGTGCACTGCTGCAAATGTTGGACCCTCATTAGTTAAGACTAACCACAAATCAGTCAACTTTGAACTGACACTAATACCAGAACTCACAATAGGGTGAAATCAGACTAAAAAACTTCACTAAGGCAAACTATACTCTCCTAGGTGAATGTATAAATGCATTCCAAGGCACATCCCAAACTGAAAATATTAACTGTGCCAAAGCTTACACTAAAGCCCTGTACAATCACTTGCACAAGTGTATAAACTCAGCTGTACCATATAGAATCAAAGCCAAAGCCCCAAGTAAAACCAAGCGACCATGGTGGACTTCCAGCATCAACAAACTCTATAACAAACACAAAAAAAGTTGCTGTCCAAGAAAACAAAGACAAGGACTCAACAATGGAAAAGCACCAATCTCAGCCTTAACAGGTAAATAAGACAACTTGACAAATCCTCCAAGAGCTCCTTTGATAGATGCCTAGCAACTACTGACAAGGATAACCAATAAGGCCTTTTACAGCTATGTACATAACTTAAAGCAGAGGACCAAAGCATGTACAGAACTGGTGGCCAACGATATCACACACACACTGACCCCACAGAGATAGGGAACCTGCTAGTGGATAGGTTTGGTGAAAATTTCACCCCGTTATTCCCTCCTAACTTACAGCAAAGCCTCCCCCAATCTTACCCCCACCTTACATATCTGAAGAGCAGGTCCTCAAAGCCCTGTCCAAGGCAAAGAACATGGCCTCTATGGGACCAAATGGCACCCCAGACTGTCTTCTAAACAGACTAAAACATGAACTAGCATCACCACTAAGTACCCTTTTCAATCATAGCCTAACCATAGGCTTTGTTCTTGGGGAATGGAGAACAGCTACAGTTATTCCCCTCCTCAAAGGTGACCTAGTAACAGACCTGGGGAATTACAGACCCATAAAGACTGACCAGCCTCATCTGTAAGGTATGGGACGTATCACTATGGAACTCATAAAGATATAGGTGACCTCCAAACCCTGGATACTACCCAATTCGACTTTGTTAAGGGCAGATCCTGCCTGTTAAATCTAGTAGATTTCTTTGACAGTGTGACCAAGGCCACTAATGAGGGTAAATCTGTGCACACAGCATACTTCAACTTGGCTAATACTTTCAACTCAATTCCACAGTCAGGCATTACCCATAAACTTAGCAAACTGAATGTAAACCCCTTCATAGTAAGATGGGTTGCCAACTGGCTCACAGATCAGACACACCCTAACAAAGTGGGTGACTCCACATCAACCAGCAGACCTGATACCAGTGGGGCCACAGGGGTCAGTGTGGGGCCCCCTACTCTTTGGTATATACTTCTCAGAAGTTCAGGTCAAAACTAAAGGGTTGTCGCTGAACAAGTTTGCAGTCGACTGCAAACTAGGTGCGATCATTTAATCCCCACATGATGTTAGTATACGCCAGGATGGTCTCACAAAGACCAACAACTGGTGTAATAGTCATGGTCTCAAACTGAATACAAAGAAATGCATTATCTTTCCCTTCAGCACAAACCATGTCCCTTCACACTATCAAATCAATAACAATACCCTAAGCACCCATGAAGTGGTAAAGGACCTGGGATCACAGGTTGAGCACACCACATGTCTACCATTGTAAGAAAGCCTTTCCATGTAGCTCACTTGATTAATAAATGCATCACCTTGAGAGCAAAAGTGGCTATAACCGCCATATACTCGGCACTTATCCGACCCATAACTGAGTATAACACCCCATTTGGTATGTGCTGTATTAAGCATCTACAGCAATTAGATACACCTCAGAAGTTTCTAACAAAGAAGATGATCAAGGGCCTCCAGAGTGTGCCTTACATGGACTTACTATAATCCCCTGTCACTGTACTCTGATTCATATAGTCTTATACCTGGCCTATAGAGCAACCCAAGACCCAAACCTAATGACCTTACTGCATATCCGTAAATTAAACAGGTGAAGGGTTACCTATTCCAGGGACTTAAATATGGCCTGTGACTTAAATAATATATGCAGGAGGGACAGATTTATCTCCCAGCAACTGCCATGTCTTTGGAGCAGGCTACCAATTCATGTGAAACACAGCACCTCTATAACACTGTTCAAGAGGAACCTGAATGAGTGGATGGGGCACCATAAACTCTTACCAGGGATAGTGCCCACAGCCCTCCTGGACATGGGTAGTCATCAGTAAATGCAATCTTGGGTACTGACTAGTACCTCTACTGTATTACATTGGGTTGAAATGACTAGGCTTAAAATTACCTGCAGGTCAATAGCCTAGTAATCTCCTATGATCCTATGAACATTTACTTCATTGGGATCCTTGTGCCAACATGTTGATCTGCTGTTGGCCAGAGTTCCACCTCGATGTTACATTCTCCGTTACCTGGTACAACTTCTTTGGGCTGAAGGCCACCATCTGGTGGAATGGAGATAATTTAGGTAACTTCAACAGGCAGAGAGGAGATAAGATTTTTTTTGGTTATAGCCATCATAAGCACTGGGAATGTTTTTTTTTTTTTTTTTTGCTGTGAGTCCTTCAAGTCCCTGGTTTACAAATACATGGTTTAGGCAGGTATACATTGCATGCAATGATGGTATGAGTGAGTTACAGTACACATCTGATGATGATTCACCCACCAAATTACATTAGTACTCGCATTTCATCGTAGCTCCAATTTCACTATCACAGCTTGTGATCTGGGCATGTCCAAGCATGGCCGCATTCCCACTCAGTTGATAAAGATGAGTAGGAAATGCAAAATCATGCCTCATCCTCCAGTACCATTCAGTTCTCCAGAGACAGGCTAAGTGAGCCCTGATCATCTTGGTCACATGTAATGCATCATCCCTCTGCACCATGGATCTGACTTACTAGCTTCCTAGTCTCCCGCCTCTGACTTAGTGTCATTTCCCAGAAATACTCTTTGGATTGCAGACCACAATGTAGCAGAGCTACGTATTCACTGCGTCCTCATTTGTGAGGAATATAACAAGACCATTCTCGTTCTATTTAGGAACCGCATTCATTGTTTTAGTCCAGATTCTAACATAGCTTTCGTGATTTCCTACTCTGTGGTCAATCCCCAGTGACCTGCTTGAAGTTGAAGGTCACCCATGCTACCATCTTATTTATAATTACTACTGCCCCTTCACATTTTGTGGTCATCCTTCATTTAAGCATCCTGTGGTCTATGTGCTATATACAGTCACCAGGCATCCTTTCTTTTACCTCCGCCAGCCAAATCAAAACCTCATCATATGCTGCCTTCTCTTTTCCATTCTGTACAGACTGTCAGAACCACATTTTCTGGTGCCCTTTTCCAATTATATACCTGCAACTTGGGCAATCGTATATTTCAATCTGTTCTTTCCATTATTTTTGTCACATTTAACAAGTATAGCATATATGTGCATACAGTAGTACATATATATGTACAAGCATGCAAATGCACCCACCCACACACATATCCAAACATAAATAAAAATGCAGTTGTGAGTGATCCCGGTTTCATTTCACTGAAAATGGAAATAGATCCACTCTGCTATCTACAGGTTTTGTTTTATTTTTGCAGATTACTCAACCAAGATCCTGTTTAGAAAGGGACACTGTATCTAAGTATTAAAGGTTGCTGTACTGTGAAAAGCAAGGCTAAAATATCAATCTACTTGTGTTGGATTGCATACTGATTGTTTGACAAGAAATCAAGAAATGCATTCTTTAATGATTTTGTTTTTTTTTTTTTTTTTGAAAAGTAAATATGTTAAGTAAAAAGCTCATTCCAGTGACTGCCTTGTCACAAACTACCCTATATACCAAAATACGTATAAATACTCCCTCTATATATACAAATATATGGGTCTATGTTATAAGTTCAAAAGACTGAAAAACAAAATATCTAAAATTAAAATATCAAACATGGGAATTTGCCCCTTCTCCACTGTTGTGCGATCTCGGAGATGGAATATATAATTAGCAATTGGTAGGGGGGTGGCAAATAAAAATGCTTTTAATATTGTGAGTTTTAGATATTTTAATTTTCAGTCTTATGACAGCACGTTTACATCTATAAATACATGTGTGTGTGTGTATGTATGTTCATAGGTTGGTACTAGGCTATCAGCGCTAGGGCCTATACAAGCCTAGCCATAACAATTCCCTGGCTATTTCTTCCCACACTATTTACTTCCCTGGACCCCTGTCTAGCAGGGCGACTGACGTGATCCCCGGGATGAATTTCCTTGTATGTATGTACATATATATATATATATATATATATATATATATATATATATATAGAGTGTGTGTGTGTGTATATATATATATATATATATATATATATATATATATATATATATATATATATGTATATATATGTATATATATGGTTTAAACTGTCTAAAGCACATCTGATAAGTTTGTTTTTTTTTTTTTCTTGGTGGTAAAAAAGACAAAGCACAAAATCTTGAAAGCTCATTTCACCGAGTGCTTAATTGACTGAATGCTCATTTGTTTTAGTGTTTGTATGTATGATTATTAAAATGAATGTTTGAATGAAAAGGTTATAGTGCTTGGTATGTGTAAGAGTTCACGGATTTAAGGATTAGTGTTAGTGATAGGCTAAGGGTTAGGTAAGGAGATAGATTTATTGTTTTGCACATTTGGTGTTGTGTGTGTTCTGTGTCCTTTTTCTCTTGTGAAGTGGTATTGTTAGGGAAAGGGATTTTAGTAACGTTATTTGTAGGGTTAGGGGCAGGGCTACAGTTAGCACATAAGTAAGGTGGTCCTAGGGGGCAAAGACAAGTATATTTATATGTAATTCAGATTCCCATTAGTTAATTTTAAAGGCTCTTTGTAAAGATTCAGGAGCTTTAACACCAAGCTTGTGACCTACTGGCATTAAAGAAGCTTAGTGGTCATTTTAACATTCCAGCATTTCTTAGAAGCAATATATGCATTGTGCCTGGAGCTCCAAATTGGGGGAAAATAAAAGGCTCGTTAAGACATCAGAAAGGTGTTTAACAATCTTGTATTAAGTACCCTTTACTTCTGCTATACTCTAGTCTTGTGCTACAGCACTGACAGCAGTCAGGAACCATTTCAGAAAAGTAATGGGAAGCTGTTATAAACACTTCATTAAGACATTTTTTAAAGCTGAGCAAAAGAAAAGAAAAAAGTCTTAAGGAAGAGTTTAATAGCTTTCACCTCTCATCTGCACTCTGTGTGGCAACAATAAGAGTGCCACAGTTTCCAAGTTCCTCTGTTATTCATGTAGTATATGCACAAGATGCAAAACGGTTGCATTATATTCTATAATAAGATCTATTTTATAAGCTTGGTTTGATTATTTGTATATATAATACCCAATTTTGGCAAAGCCCATAGGTTGCTTAAAATGTGTGTGGTTTCAAAAAGGCAAAAGAAATGTGTTATATTCTATGATGAGATTTATTTCATAGGCTTGGTGTTGTTATTTGTGTGTATAACACACCATTTTGGCAAAAACCCATAGGTTGTATGATGAAAGGAGGTACTGCCAGCACAGCTCATTGTAATTTTGAAAATAATTACATGACATTTGTGAATATCAAACTGATTCATACAAGATGCTGGTGTTACAAATGTATTAGAACTGCATGCCATGTGTATAACAAATTGATTTGTACAGATGCTTGTGTTAGGAAGGTATTTGCAAAGTGCGTGTGTTTGAAATGTATGCACAGTGTGCCTTACTGAAGAGAACAGAAATGTACATGCACTATTGTAATTGTTTAAATGTACATGTTTTGACAGAGGAAACTGGAGGGTTAACCTCAGTCAAGCAAACTTTAGTAAAATATCTGAAATTAAATGACTTTATAGGCTAGGCTGTAAAGGTGCTATCTCAAAGGTTTCAAGGTAGCTGGAGACCCAACCTTTATACTAGGAAGCTTTCTGTATTGTCTTTGGGGTGAACTAATTACTACTCTGGAAGTGTGAAGGTATGCAACTGTTTTATGACTCCCAACACCTGCTAAAGATCTGAGCAAAAGCCCTTGTGTATGTATTTTTACAGGTAGGTGTCAAGTCCTGCCATCTTCCAACAATGGGGGTTTTGCATGGGAACTAGAAGACATGATGTCATCCTGTAAGCTATCCCACCAATAACATTTTAGTTATTATTTTGAGAAATTTCTTTCAGAGACTGAGCATTCTGTATTCTGTCTTGAGCTTGACATTAACAAGAAGGGCCATTCACCACATCATCTGCCTTGCTCTATTAAGTAAGTAGGGAATAGTAGCTCTCTTAGTTATAGTCAGAAATATAGCAAAGCTTAGTTTAGATACTGTTTGTCTTTATTTGTCTGAGCCTGTCCTGCAATGTTATTTTAAATATGTCCTATGATTTTGAACTCTGATGTCATTGTGAATATATATTTAGTATTGTCTTGTTTTTTTATTATTTATTATTAAATATATTTAAACATTTAATTGTGGCTGATTTTGTAGACATATTTAAGTTTGGAGACCACTTGCATATTTATTTGGTGACACTGTGTGGGCCACTCCCAATAGCCTTGCTCTTGGTCAAACTACCATTTGTATTACTATTAATATTACACAGTAAAACTGGAACCATTTGTTAAGGGCCTTAAAGTAGCTGGTGTGGGGTTCTGGTGGCAGTGGTAACTACCTTATAGTCTGGGAATAAGGGGGCATACCTAGCAAACCTGTGCCAGCCTTTCCCAGGGGTGTGTGTGTGTGTGTGTGTGTGTGTGTGTGTGTGTGTGTGTGTGTGTGTGTGTGTGTGTGTGTGCATGTGTATAAAACAAATCTCCAAGAGTGTGCGTGTGTCAGCTACCTGGGCAGGGACATGAAGGCTTGATGGACAGAGAGAGTGTTGGAGGACTTGGCTTAGATCCCTGGTTAAGAACTCAACTCTATAGTTGTGCCAGTGGGGAGTCTTAATGGGGATCTGGAGAAAGAGGTAGAAACCAGCACTAGACTGACTGTGGTCTCTGTTTGCTCTTAAGGGAAAACCGCACTTGATGCAGAGAGCTGAATCTCAAAAAAATATGTGTGTTCCCGTTATCCTCTACGTAAATGTTCCCCACAGGTGCTAGTACTGCGGATTGAGGCTTCTTGATTACTGAGTCCAGTGGTGGGTCTTCACAGGTTCCTTAACTGTATAAAGCATTACATGTACCACATTTCAGGCCTGACATTCCCTCTATGAGCCCAGTTACTGATCACATAGCTAAATATGTTGAAGCAAAAATAAAATATATTAGCTTGAGATTACACACTATCACTAAAGATTATATACATTTACTGAACCTATTTCTCATTTACTGAGTATACTTCACTGTATAGAAACTGAGAAACATGACTTACTGGTTAAGACAGGAATTAAGAAACTGCTGTCACATGTTCCAAACATAAATGCTTGTAAAATTAAATATGGCTGTATCGGTACCTGTATAGATTAGGTCCGTCACGTAGGAAGATCAATAAAAGCAGGGACACACAAGATGCATATGAAACAGCATTAAGATCTCGAGTGAGTGACAATAGGGGTACAACAATATGGGTAAAAATAAATTGGTGAAGAGATTTTTGTCAAAAACAGCCCTTCAGCTTTAATATTGCTAAATAAAGTTTTTTTCAATTATACTATGATTTTCTACATTTTTTATTATACTACAAGAGATGTGGAGGTTTAACATACTGCAGTAAAAAATATCTGCTGCCCTGGAATGGAAGCTATTGTCAATTCCTGATAACAAAGGAAAAGCAGGTTTACTATCCAATTCCCAAAGTAGTTTTCATCCAATGTCTGCTATCTAGGTTTGCATACAGCTTTGAAAAAAAAAGATGCATCAATACACTTGCTGAAGAAATGCTAGCTTTTACATTTCTGTTTTCATTACAATACTTGGATAGTTTACTTGGATTGTCTCCGACTCTCCTTAGCCTAGATAGCCAGTTAGCTATTTTAATCAAGGTGTTCTTACCATTCATAACAAACATGCAAATGGAACACAACAAACTGAATCCAAATCAATATTTTAGCTAACAATAGATGTCAAAATACTTATGACCTGGTCATGCCTGTAAAAAGTATTACCAGAGTAAAACATCACAATCTCAACTTAAGTATCATGAACTGAGGAATAAAACAAATGTATCTCTACTAAGTGACAGTAGGAAGGATTTTCTTTAATAAGAAAGAATAAGAATTGCAAATCCAAAACTTATGGAGCAATACCGTACAGAACAGCCCACTTAAGACATCTACAAACACAGTAGAAGCTTTTAACATATGCAGTCACATTATGTAAGGACAGCACTACCATCCCCTCTTTTGCTTGCACTCAAAATACTCTTTTAAATGCAGCAGCACCAATTTTTCTTTCTGCTGTCCCAGCTTTCACAATACACATCCACTGTCCAAACTGAAATCTACCTCATCAAGTACTGACAGCCTATCTGCCATCTTAATGCTTCAGCAGAAGATACTTCTTATTCCATGCCTGCCTATGCCCATATTGACTAACAAATCCTTTTACAAAAGTCATGTCCAAAAACTCTGGAAATACTCCATTACTGAACTACTCCACAAGGGTGGAATATCCATGGAATCGTTGCCCAACAGCACTACTCTCTCCCCTCTCAAACATTTCCCAAATGTACCTTAGCTTGAATCTCTAAAATGTCTGTGGCTTCCTACTACCATCTCTACTCTTTGTCTTTATAATTTTATGTACATATTACTTTGTAGCCTACATGCAAAATGTGTATAATGCTTATGTACTAATATTCTGTTACTTTTTTTTGTAAACTGTGGAGCTTTTCTCTCCAGTCGTCTACTGAAAATGGACTTTTGTTTTGTTGGATTATCTTAGTAAACCAATGAAAATAATAAAATAAACAACTCGTAACATGTTTAGATGTTCAGAAACTCCTCTTGGAGATACAACATGGCTTTCATTACAGTACAGCATGGAACCATTCCCTGCTGACCTTCATGGAGTATATTTATTCCGATTTCAATAAAGATCAAACTTCTGGTTTACTTTCTTAAATTTATTTAAGACACTCAAGACAGTCTCCTATATTATACTAATCACATGACTAAATGATCCAGACTTTGGGTATAAAGCTATAACATGGTCTATGACTAATCCATACAGTGGACCTAAGCCTAATTCTAGATGGAACATATCTATGCTAGGGTACACCAAATGTCAATATTTGCCCCTTAACACTCTTGTGAATAATATTTATACACCTTACCATTTAATACTATTCGTTCACTGCGGTGGTGGTGCTGCAGTAGCATTGTCGCCTCACAGTTAGACGTTGCCCGTTCGATTCTCAGTTAGAGCGTCTTCTGTTTGGCGACATGTGTGAATGGGCATTCCTTCGTTGAAGGTTGTGCATTAAGCCCAGCAAGCCAGCACGTAAAAATCTACTGCCAATCATTAGCGGACCAGAGTTCCACTGTGGCGACCCCTAACCGGGAAAAGCCAAAAGATACAACAACCATTTAATACTATTCATTCAGTATGTGGATGATTTAGCTTTACTACATTCTACCAACACCACTGCTAAACTTGGCAGTCACCTGCAGAAGGCCTCTAAAATTCAAGAGAAGCTCACTAACTCAAGCACAGTCAGCATGCCAAAAACTTAAGTCCATGCTGTTCACAAATAACCTATCCCATTCAGCCTCATCAAATGTTACCTGTACTCTGTCCTTTTCTGGTATTAAGATAGAATTTTTAGGTTCATAAGTGATTACTTGGCTAATGACCCCATGGGATCCTTTTAATCTAGCTATCTTTCCCAAAGGTAAGACTCAAACCCTACATTTTGCTTTTGTAAGAACATCTTAACCATTATTCCAACCCCTAACTCCCTCGCTAACCATGTTAAAACTTTTTAGATGTTACCATTGATACACACTTGTGGATTTCACGGTGGTACAGCGGTAGCATTGTTACCTCACAGCAAGAGGTTCTCCCGTTCGATTCTCGGCTTAGCTTGGGAGTGCCTTCTGTGTGGAGTCTGCATGTCCTCCTCATGGTTGGGTAGCATTCGAAAGACATGCGTGCATAAATGGGCAAGCCTTCGTTGAAGGTTGGGCGTCGAGCTGGCACCTCGGAGTTTTGTAAAAAAAATCTACTGCCAATCATTAGCAGACCGGAGTTCCACTGTGGCGACCCCTTACCGGGAAAAAGCCGAAAGGCAAACAACACCAACCACTGATACACACTTGAGATTTGATCCACTACTGGCAAAATTACTTTAAAAAAGTCAGAACATCTGTTTACTGTGTAGAACTAAATCATTCCTAACAGAACAGCCCATGTAAGAATCACCACAGCTCTCATTTATCTGTTGCACAACATCCTTTATGCTTACTCCATACTTACATTATCCACATCTGTGTAAGCTAAAGGAAAGTTATAATAAAATAGCTACATTTGTCACTAACCTTCTGAACAGATCATGGTACTACTTTACCCTGAATAATACGACACAGCTTGCTTATTAATTCTTTTATGCAGATCAAGGCTGTCCACCAGTGAAAGCTGCCCTGCTATCCAATTAGTTCTAAACCATTAAGTTCTCATATTGAGCTTTAAACCAGAATCACTTAAACCCATCACACCAAATCAACCTAAGAGTTACTGGGAATATTTCTTATCTTCAGTACATGTGCATAATATTTGGAAAAAATCTTCCACGTGATCTGAGCAAACCTACTGAAATATTTCAATTTAAAAATGTTCGAGTTTCAGCTCATCTCACACTGCAGCTCCCATCTTGATTTTACTTAATCTCCTCTTCTGTTTTAACTTCCTTTCCTGATAATGAAACCTAAATGTCCCGCTTAGCCTTAGCCCTGTCTGCCTACTCTAATATCCCTCTGTCCACCTTTCCTATCCTCTCTACCCCACCCACACTTTCACTTCCCATTCACTTTGTCTGCTATTCTACTCTATTTATAGCCCTATAAACTAATACGCTCAAGTACCCAGGTCTTGATTACGTATACTGCTTATATATCAATCCAGGCTGCTCTGTCCTTTACTGTATATAGTGTGCAGTGTGTCTGTGTGCATATATGTACATTTCATTATTACATTTTTACATTTGTTTTATCGTAATTTACTGAAACTCATTTGACTGAAAGCACATTTGACTGAAACATGGTTGGAAATTGTAAAGCAAAGAAACAGTTGTACTTTTTTCTCATTACTCATCTGTTGTATGACCATGGAATTAGTATATTTAAGTAAGTGGAGTGGGAGCAAAGACCCCCCCCCCCCATATGTATGGCATAGTAAAGTTTTCAGTCAACTGTGATCCTGTGAAATGAGTTTTTAGTGAAATGTGTTCAGTCATTTGTGATCTAGTGAAATTGTACTTCAGTCAAAATGACTAGCTGTACGTGTACGCACATGCGCGCGCTCACACACACACACACACACACACACACATACATATATATATATATATATATATGGGTCTACTACTAATGCCCGAAACGACGATTCCCCGACGGAAAACTCACCGACGCCAGATGACCGACAGGTAAGTGTACCGACAGGGTGATTTGCCGACAGCGGAAAGACCGACAAGGGAATGTGCGATCGCGACGCGGTAAGTGTGCGATGGTGACGGAGTTAGGAGCGGTCAGGTAAGTGCTCGAGATTGTGGGATGTCGGGTTAGGCTGTGGGAAAGGTGAGTGTGTGTTCGTGTCGGAGGTATGGTTCGGGTAAGGTAAGTGTGTGCTAGTGAGGGACTGTAGTTTAGGGACAGGTTAAGTGAGTTAGGGTTAGGGTGCAGGTAGGTGATGTGTGCGATAGTGTCGGAGCTTGGGCTAGGGGTGGGTTAAGTGAGTTAGGGTTAGGGTGCAGGTAGGTGAAGTGTGCGTTAGTGTCGGAGCTTGGGCTAGGGGTGGGTTAAGTGAGTTAGGGTTAGGGTGCAGGTAGGTGAAGTGTGCGTTAGTGTCGGAGCTTGGGCTAGGGGTGGGTTAAGCGAGTTAGGGTTAGGGTGCAGGTAGGTGAAGTGTGCGATAGTGTCGGACCTTAGGGTTTGGGTCAGGGCTAGTGTCTATGCTATGTAGTGTCGCGTGTTGTTTACGTTCCGTGTGTCGGTGTAATGGTGTTCGGTGTTTTGCGTTGTTGGGTTTGTGTGATGTCGGTCATCTGGCGTCGGGGAGTTTTCCGTCGGGGAATCGTCGTGTCGGTAATTAGTAGTAGACCCATATATATATATATATATATATATATATATATACACACGCACACACATTGTGTGTGTGTGTGTGTGTGTGTGTGTGTGTGTGTGTGTGTTATATACAATCTCACAGTTGATAGCTCCTTCATCCCTTACATTCCTGCCATGCACCTATGGACTTTCTGGATCTTTCCTGTGTAAATAACATGCTTATTTTTAAGCCTGACTCTGCTGTATAACCTAATGTTTACATTCTGCCCCTTGCTGTGCATTAAAAGTATCATTCATATGAAATGCATCTTCTGATGCCAACTTTGGGATATTCTTATACTGTGCACTTCACACATTCCCATAAAATGGCATTTAATAAAATTACATTATGTATGTTTGTGGCTTTTTACCCACAAGGCTTTTTCTGAAAATGGACTCTATCCAGTCAAACTATCCCAATTAATAAAACTAAGCACACAAATGACTGAGCCTTTCTTTTTTCTGACAAACACTTTTCAGGGAATTGGCTTTGTCAAAGTAATGACTTGGAGAATCACATTTCTGCAAACTGTCATGTGAAACAACCACACACTGAAAAGGGCTTCTGGAGAGATCACAAGGCTAGTTTTGGTACATTAAGAAAGTGATACAGGAAAGAAAAGTCAGCGGTTTCTTTCACTTGCATTGTTTGCCATCAATTAATCTGGAATTTATTGTTGAGCCTGCAGTATGGAAAACAGTGAAAAAGATACTGCAGAATACTTTTGTTACTTGTTGCAATGAGCTGTACCTTCTCCATACTCCTAAATAAAGTCATAACCTTAGTACTTCCATACTCCTAAATAAAGTCATAACCTTAGTACTTCCATACTCCTAAATAAAGTCATAACCTTAGTACTTCCATACTCCTAAATAAAGTCATAACCTTAGTACTTGAACAATATACTAAAAACAGCTTCCAGCTGCGATTCTCTAAGATTGGTGTAGAAGACCTGGGCATTGCCAGTGTTCCTGTCCCTTAAAAGCCCAGGCTAATATCTTGTAGTGCTCGTTTGTAAACAAAGAGTTGTTGATGGAATGAAAATCAAATAAAGTTGTCTATCGTTCATCTGACTTCTATAAGGTCTGCTCTTTCTGTCTCCTTGCATCAAACAAACTTGTCAATTACTGCATTTCATTTACTCAGTAAGTTGTACAGGGCATTGTTCATAAGACTTTCTTTTTTGATACAGGGTGTGAACAGGACATGAGTCCGAGCGCAATAGACATTTCAGAAAAGAACATAAATGAGTGACAAATGAACCATAATATAGAAAGTAATCCATTTGTACCTTTGTAATGTCATTAATTAGTGGACAGTCATGAAAACATTATAGCTTTTCCTTGCCTCACCCAAGCACACTGCACAAAATGGTGAGATCAATGCACAAGATAATGTTTCTTGTGCTGACAATCCTACAGTAGTATTTTAAAATGACCACTGCTGGCACCCCGTCAGGTAAAATATATATTACACAATGACCATGTGGTCTGTGCCGATAGAGAAGAAACAGCCAAGTGACAATGACAGGTGTCTGAATAGATTTGAACAATATTTATTACCACATGATCCAACTGGTTATTCATTCATGTTGCAATTTAACAGTACTGGCATTTATTCATACCTTTGCCAGTCAGGAGAGAAATGTTTAGAACAATCACTAAATCATTTACTTTCTAGTTTGTACCATATATCACTGCCACCAGACTTGTTTGTGACTCATCATACAAAGACTGTAATGCTGGAAGGAGAGCAGACATATTTTCTGCGGACTGGGTTTCTACTACAGCATGGTGTTTAGAACACCACCAACATACAAGAGAATGAATAAGAGCAACCAAAATCTGTTTAAAAACTGGTATACAAAAATGAGTGGATAACTCTGGTAACTCACAACTGTACTAGGAACTTCACTGCCTTTCCTTCAACCAAATTCCTACCTATACTGGACGTGTGAAACCATAGCGTGCAGTTGGAAGCAAACAAAAATATAACCCCCACTCAAACCCAAACCAGATAAAGCTGCTGTTGTGTATCTCCTTTCTACATTTCTGTAGCTGAAATTTATGGTCCACAAGCCCTTACGCAAAGGTACAGAATAGCCAATACCTTTTTTCATAGGGAGAAAGAGTTGTGTGCGCTCTGGAGACAAAGTTTCTCTGGAAAGCTGGACAATATACAAGTCACACAAGTTAAAACTAGCATGCAGAACACAAATTACAAATATCATTAATGGACAATATCATAGATTGATAGAAAACAAAAGGTAGAAAAAATTTGCTTCAGACATACTTTCTTTAAAACATAACTAAACCAGCAAAGCTGAGGAATGACTAACATTGTAAGTCGGATATACTACACTAACTGTTGGATAGGCTGCATCTACATGTTATATTTTTACCTCTCTACATGTTACATTTTTACCATTTCACAATCTTCTGTTCTAGTTATAAACTTTTAGTGATTGATCTCAGAATGTTATTCAAAGTTTATCTGTTTTCAATGACACAAATCTCATAGGAGGATCACTACAAGCCGGTGAGATGAACTTGCTCAAAAAAAAACAGTAATACCCCATACATTGTGTGGGTCAACTTGATAGCAAAAGTCTTTGTTTAAAAAAGGAAATAAAATAATTATATGAAGTATAGTGCTATCCATTGAAACAGTTTCTTAATAAATTGATAATTTTTCTTAATAAATGCACTAGATAACTAATATTTATGTAGCTAAGTAAATGAACTTTCTGACATGCATTTTTCTAAACATATCACTCAGCTTGAAAGACCTCAGAAATTCATAACTAAAAAGATCAATGACATCAGACATCTTAGTTATCAGGACAGACTGGCAGCCCAGATCTTAGTCTAACCTTTTGAACCACAAAAGATCTAACTCTCTTTGATCTCCTATTCCTTCACAGAACAAAAACTACATCAAATATCCAGTTAAAGTGACTAAACCTTCATCAGCAAATAAATAAGACATGTTGGTACAATTTTGAAATCTCAATATATCCATCATATCTGGAACAAACCTCTTCTGTGTGCCAAGAAGCATATCACTCCTTGCTACCTTCAAGGTAAATCTAGATAATTTGGATGGGTAGCCTCAAGGTTTCCCCTTGGCTGTCTTGCCTTGTCCTGCTTAGAGAAGGAAAGCACATAAGAATAAGAGGTTTTAGTTTGGTTTATAATGGTCTTCAGGCCAATTACCTTGTACTTACCTATTAACCTATGAGCATTGACATCTAAAATGTGTATTACCCTGCATCTCAGGATGCAACCGGTTCTACAAATGGCATGTAGCATGACATCACAGTGCTGCATTGTTTTTCTGAGGGAATCCTACTGACACCTTCTTGTAGTATACTGCACTTAATACATTACTGAATCATCCTCACTTACCTTGTAGTATACTGCACTTAATGCATTACTGAATCATCCTCATTTACCTTGTAGTATACTGCACTTAATACATTACTGAATCATTCTCACTTACCTTGTAGTATACGGTACTTAATACATTACTGAATCATCCTCACTTACCTTGTAGTATACTGCACTTAATACATTACTGAATCATCCTCACTTACCTTGTAGTATACTGCACTTAATGCATTACTGAATCATCCTCATTTACCTTGTAGTATACTGCATTTAATACATTACTGAATCATCCTCACTTACCTTGTAGTATATTGCATTTAATGCATTACTGAATCATCCTCACTTACCTTGTAGTATACTGCATTTAATACATTACTGAATCATCCTCACTTACCTTGTAGTATACGGTACTTCATACATTACTGAATCATCCTCATTTACCTTGTAGTATACTGTACTTCATACATTACTGAATCATCCTCACTTACCTTGTAGTATACTGTACTTAATGCATTACTGAATCATCCTCATTTACCTTGTAGTATGCTGCACTAGATACATTACTGAATCATCCTCACTTACCTTGTAGTATACTGTACTTAATACATTACTGAATCATCCTCACTTACCTTGTAGTATACTGCATTTAATACATTACTGAATCATCCTCACTTACCTTATAGTATACTGTACTTAATACATTACTGAATCATCCTCACTTACCTTGTAGTATACTGCACTTAATACATCACTGAATCATCCTCATTTACCTTGTAGTATGCTGCACTAGATACATTACTGAATCATCCTCATTTACCTTGTAGTATACTGTACTTAATGCATTACTGAATCATCCTCACTTACCTTGTAGTATACTGCATTTAATACATTACTGAATCATCCTCACTTACCTTGTAGTATACTGTACTTAATACGTTACTGAATCATCCTTACTTACCTTGTAGTATACTGTACTTAATACATTACTGAATCATCCTCACTTACCTTGTAGTATACTGTACTTAATGCATTACTGAATCATCCTCACTTACCTTGTAGTATATACTGCATTTAATACATTACTGAATCATCCTCACTTACCTTGTAGTATACTGCACTTAATATATCACTGAATCATCCTCATTTACCTTGTAGTATGCTGCACTAGATACATTACTGAATCATCCTCATTTACCTTGTAGTATACTGTACTTAATGCATTACTGAATCATCCTCACTTACCTTGTAGTATACTGCATTTAATACATTACTGAATCATCCTCACTTACCTTGTAGTATACTGTAATTAATACGTTACTGAATCATCCTTACTTACCTTGTAGTATACTGTACTTAATACATTACTGAATCATCCTCACTTACCTTGTAGTATACTGTACTTAATACATTACTGAATCATCCTCATTTACCTTGTAGTATGCTGCACTAGATACATTACTGAATCATCCTCATTTACCTTGTAGTATACTGTACTTAATGCATTACTGAATCATCCTCACTTACCTTGTAGTATACTGTACTTAATACATTACTGAATCATCCTCATTTATCTTGTAGTATACTGTACTTAATACATTACTGAATCATCCTCACTTACCTTGTAGTATACTGTACTTAATACATCACTGAATCATCCTCATTTATCTTGTAGTATACTGTACTTAATACATCACTGAATCATCCTCATTTACCTTGTAGTACACTGTACTTAATACATTACTGAATCATCCTCACTTACCTTGTAGTATACTGTACTTAATACATCACTGAATCATCCTCATTTATCTTGTAGTATACTGTACTTAATACATTACTGAATCATCCTCATTTACCTTGTAGTACACTGTACTTAATACATTACTGAATCATCCTCACTTACCTTGTAGTACACTGTACTTAATACATTACTGAATCATCCTCACTTACCTTGTAGTATACTGCACTTGATACATTACTGAATCATCCTCATTTACCTCGTAGTATACTGTACTTAATGCATTACTGAATCATCCTCACTTACCTTGTAGCATACTGCATTTAATACATTACTGAATCATCCTCATTTACCTTGTAGTATACTGTACTTAATGCATTACTGAATCATCCTCACTTACCTTGTAGTATACTGTACTTAATACATCACTGAATCATCCTCACTTACCTTGTAGTATACTGTACTTAATACATTACTGAATCATCCTCATTTACCTTGTAGTACACTGTACTTAATACATTACTGAATCATCCTCACTTACCTTGTAGTATACTGCACTTGATACATTACTGAATCATCCTCACTTACCTTGTAAGTATACAGTACTTAATACATTACTGAATCATCTTTATTTACCTTGCCTCACATTTGATGCATTTGAGATTTTAGGTCAAGAAGTATTACAATCATGTCAAATCTGGCACAGTACATTCACAAAAAGTCTATGGTTTAAACTTGCCAAAGGCTTACCTAGAACCTGTAAACAACATTAAAAATCCCAAATTTGATACAACGGCCCAGAAGCAAATGGAGCAAGGAATGGACAAAATCCATTTATTTAATGCAGTCTGTCCTCAGCCTAATTCTGGACTTTCATCAAATTGTCTCTTTTCTTCTAGCTGTTTTTGTGAGAGTCTGACAGCAGGTAAAACAGTGGTTTCCCATCAAGCAGTGCTATAAAAATGTAATGTCTGTGTTGTTACTTCTAGGAAAGGTTAATATCAGTATTGGCAGCTTTAGCATCAGCAGAGCAAGAAATGTTAGAGTCAAAGGAGCCTCAGACATCTAATTCTGTTCAG
This sequence comes from Protopterus annectens, assembly GCF_019279795.1. Taxonomy (NCBI): domain Eukaryota; kingdom Metazoa; phylum Chordata; order Ceratodontiformes; family Protopteridae; genus Protopterus; species Protopterus annectens. The sequence continues at coordinate 217,378,004 of NC_056749.1, read as the reverse complement.
CAACACCGGACTTTCCACAGTGCAAGGTTACTGCTTTACACTAACCTATAAAAATCTATGCTAGCATTTATCCTCACTGCTTTGAGTAAGCTAAGCAGCTGAACCTGAATGCTAAAATAACAAGCAAGACACATTTTATACATCTTTCTATACTTTAAAAAATATTAAAATACTTTTTATCTCCTCAGCAGCTTTGACATTGCCATGATTAGAAAGGTATTTATTAAGGTGGACCTTTATCTTATATCACTTACAGCAGAACTATACAGTAACAAAAAGAAAAAAAAAAAAAAAAAAAAAAAGAGGTGCACCTTAAAAAGTCAGCTTCTTCTTATAAATAGCAAATGTACTCGAGGCCATATCTATGGTGTTCAATTTATTTAAGTTACTTACAAGTTGTGCAAGTGGCCAGTGTGAAAGAAGTTAAAATGCTACCCCATAGAACTTATCCTTTTAAATGGCATATTACATTCTAACACAGAACACAGTAGAAATAAACAACCAGTTGCATGAGTTACACTGTGCATCCTTGTATTTAGGAATCTAAGGGATGTAAAAGGACAGCTGAAAAAGGGGAGGGTACAATGACCCCTGCTAAAAATTGTTGTAGTATTTTCAGTTGGTGTGCTGAACCCATGTTCTGAACTTATTTTTCATGTATACATTTACTACTACTTCAGGAGTAAGAAATTTGGTCTTTTAAATGTTTGTTGTTTTCAGTAGGATGTTGGTTTCAGTCTAATGTTTTCATTCATTTAATCATCAATATTTTTATAGGTAGCTGATGTTTGTTAATACTATCTACATGGGTTTTCTGGCTTTGGAGATGTCATATGTCCATGTACCTGAAATATCCTGTTGATGGTGTTGCAACAGTATGGGGTTTCAAGGCCACTGATTCATGTCATGTGTTCCCTGTATTTTAAGATACAATTGTCTCTGTATTGCCAGCATTAAGCTGAACATGTTAATGGGAATAAAGGGCTTTAAAACAGTTCTGCAATCTCTCTCATCCTGCTCATAATTTTCATGGACATTATATGACGATTCAGCAGAGGTATACAGAGCATCTGTTTTTTTGGGATGAGAGGTTTGCACCTTTGTTGTTATTAGCCTGAAGTGACTGTCATCTTGATTGTGAGCACTGGAGCAATTTGTTGTACTGCTGACTCTGAAGCAGCTGGGATGAAAATCAGTCCTTCCAAATGAGAGATTGTGGTTCTCTCCTAGAAGAGACTGGATTACTTTCTGTATGTTGGGTGGATGCCTCATTATGAAGAGCTTAAATACGATGAGGCAATTGTTAATGATTGGCTTGTTCATGAATGAGGGTACAAACAACCGAGATGGACTACCAGATGAATGTAATACTAGCACTGCTGTGGTCCAGTAATGGTTGGGTCTTAGTTGAAAATCCTTAATATAGTGGTCATTTTGTGTTCCCATCCTCACCTGTCAAGAGTTTTGGATAATGACTTAAGTGATAAGATTATGCATTTTTCATTCAAGTAGCAGAAATGCAGTTCCTTTGACAGCTTCATTGGTGTGGATAAACAATGCCCCGAATAAGACCTACATAATCCAAGTTCCAATAGCAACTTGGCACCTGTTAAAATCGATGTATAAAAATTGAGGAATAATGAAGTAGAACCAATGCACCTCTCCTTACGGGGAGGGATAATGAGCACGTGTCAAAGCATACCGTCTGCTGCAGAACCATCACTTGCAGAACCATCGCTGCAGAACCATCGCTGCAGAACCATCGCTTGCAGAACCATCGCTGCAGACAAGAGTCGCTTACAGTGGCAGAGGGCAGGGCTTTGGATGCGTTATATGTGGAGGTGTGAACAATACAACACAAGTCTTTCACAATTCCCCTTAGACACCATGAGCACACATGAGAATACAAAGGCTTACGTAAATATTTTTACTCCTACAGCCAGAATGACAGCTCTCAACCCTGGCTTGTCCATCTCAGAGACTCAGCAAGCAAAAAAAGCCCCCTATTAATGAAGATCAACCCATGAATCCCTATCTTCAAGAATAAACTGGACGATTGAGAGGATACCCATAAGTTCCAACATGGGATCCAGGCATCAAGCTCCCTAATTGCCCAAAGGCCAGAGCTTTCTCAATAAATCTATGAACAAAACGAAGTCTTGTCACATGTGACATATATCTGCTCAAGCTTGTTATGGTCATAACCACATGTTTTGCTTTGCATGTGGAACACAAATAAAATTTCTTATGATACAACAAACTGGTTCCCTTATTTGGCTACAAGTTCCGGAGTTGCACATTCATTATTATTTAGGAAAGGCTGTTAGAAGACAAAGAATTGCAATTTGTGGTATCTGAATCAGAATGGTACTAATCCCTTCCACTTCAGCTTAGCTTCTGTAACAAAGTCCATTTTATAATATCAGCATATAAGTTTAAGTCTATTAAATCCTCTTCAATGGAGCTCTGGAAGTGTATAACCTAACTTGCAGTGGCTGCATCATCCATCTTTTAACAAAATCAAGTTATACCACTGCAATTCAAACATATGTTCATAGCTCTAAATCCATAAGTGTTACTAATGAAGTAAAACTGCTCAGCACAAACAAATCTTTACAGTGGTAGTGTTCATTAGATTCTGGATCTTAAAATGGATTGTATAAGTCATAATCAAAACAGTACATATTATTTTTTGTTATGACCTGTAAATGACATAGCATAACCTCTGAGGGTACATACATACTATCAGCAGCATGTTAATCATCCAACTCTGATGATGCTAAGTAATTCTGTCCCTAATGCTTGGTTGCATAGATACAGTGAGACATGGGGAAATTATGACACAAAGTATGCAGTACAGAACAACATCTATTACCTATTTATCTGCACTAAATAGAGGTTAAGTATCAGTACATTTGTGTTGCCCATCATGTAAGCTTTAGGATGAAATCATTCAATAGCTTGTATCTTGCATAGTTTTCCAATAAATGTAATTATGAACAAGGAATTTTGTTGCTTGGAGGCATTATTAGGATGATCCCAGTGAAACACCTAGAGGTGCCCCTATATTTAATCAGTACCTACAAACAAACACCATTATATTACATAGTAAAACAATTGAAACAAATTAACAAGAAAACAACAAAATCTACAGCATGAAGATTAGAAACCTGGCTCAGCAATCCCTTCCTGTTGAATGCTAAGAAAACTAAGTTATTACTTTTCACATCAAAACCTGTGTCTTGTATACACATACAAAAAATTATTCATTACCTCATCAAATAACTCTCAAATCGAATTCGAAAGCTATTTGATGTTATTATAGACAACCACCTACCGTTTGATATTCAAATATGGCAAGTTAACAAAAAAACCCACAGAAAAACTGGATTCCTATATCACAGCAAACACTCCAAATAGGAGTGCCAAAAAAAAAAAAAAAAAAACAGTAGCCACTGCAGGTTTCCTAGCTTCACTACTATACTATGTTTTCGTTAGTATCCTTACGTTCATCACCAACCTATCTGCTAAATCCCACCACTGCCTAGCCTTAAAATGGTTAGACTGGCTAGAACTTCCATACTATCTGTCTATCACCCATTTAGGAGTTGTTCATAATATAATCTACAAACCTCAAAACTCCCCTGCACTCCAAGCCTTAGGGGAATTTTACACCCCTGCATGATCACTATGCTGGACAAGCAAGTCCTCATTAACCATAACCAAAACCCTCAACTGTGCTGGTCTGTTCCTATGCTCATACGAAGTCTCCAAATTCTGGAAGTCTATCCCAGATAACTTTAGGCAACAAACCAATGAATACAGATTCAAACAGTTGCTAAAATAGCACTTTAAAAAAAAAAAAACGTGGTTATGTTCTTGCACCTACCTGGCTAGGCTATCCTGGTCCTTAAACACCTTCATTACTCCTATAGACCTTAACAAGGAAAATTTTCAATGTAATTGCCTTAATGCCATCTTGTAAGTCCATAAGTATGTACTAGGGTAATGACCATTGAGGCCCTTATAAGCCTAGCAGTGCAATCCAAATGTTACCACAAATTTGATTTATACAAGCGGTGATTTACTAACTGCCTCTCTTCATCAGAGACATATGCACCAGACCAGGGAGGAATTTTCAGTTACTTATCTATTAGGCCAAGTTGCACTTAAATGGGGATAGGGAGGATTTCTGCTTCACATGGATGAGGAGGCCTGCTCGAGAGAATGTGAATTCTCTGAGAAATATATCTCAGTCTCTCTCCAACATGCCCTGTTTATATCACAAGCAAAATTTAGGTATTTTAATCTAGTAGTTCAATGCTGGTTGTTTGCCAGGCAAAGATCACCTGTCAGAAGTCTGTATAATACAAAGTAAAGAGATATGGCTTTGATGCAATCAGCATAAACATTATGTTTATTCCCTGTATTTTTGTAAGGAATCTTTGCTGATGTTCCAGTTGCTGCATGTGCCTGGTCAAGTACATGCAGAAGAGGGCATTATAGTCTATGATGGGTCTGATGAGGGCCGAGTTCAGTGGTACGATGACCTTTCTGGACTTGAATTCCATACCCCTGCTTATAAAGATGAGCAACACCGAAGGACTTTCTTACTACCTCGACTCTTACTGACACTTTCAGTGTCTCTACCTACCCAAATGGCATGTTTTTCCTTCCAGTAAAATTCCAACTCATACTCACTACCTTCTATTGGATCATAGGTAAGTATTAGGCTAGTTGCCCTTGAGGGCCATTTTAAGCCTATCCAGTTTCCCTTTTTGTACTGAAATTAACCTATCCCATTTGGTTAGAGATTGGCCTTACCCATTCCATGGTTGAAAATTACATATTACCCCTAATCAAAATAACTAGGATCATACCATAGAAATTTGAGGGGAGCTGCACATGGGATAAAGCATTTAGGAGCTGCCTCTGTCCATTAGCAGTACAGGGGGCAGTAATGGATAAACTTTCTGTTTCTCATCCATAGATCCAAGTCACACTTGGATATGGACAGGGATAAACTTTGTTTTATAAAGATGGGCAGTCAGTTCCAGAGCAGCAGTATCCTCTGTGAGATATACCTGTCACTACAAACCATTCTGTATCTACCTCAATTTCACTACAACTTTCTTTTTCTATATATGACCTACAAATGTATATACTATTCACCTTTTCTCATCGACTCTATGCTTTCTACTTATATCTCCCACACCAACTCTCTTAATTCACCTACTAATAAATGTAAAATTATAATTTGACATTTTAGGCCTCACTGTATATGCCAAACTGTCTTGCATAAGTACACAATGACTCTATATTTTACTGACTGCAAAATTTTTAGCTGCCTTTTGATTACATGTCCATATTTTAACTTTCAGCTTTACATTTTTCTCTCTTGTATAAAATTGCCTCTTTCATTACTGAAGCTTTTCTCCCTGAGCCTTTGCTGAAAAGTGGCTACCACAGCCCAGTCAGACAACCCCATTTAACAAAAGTAATACATACATACATACATAAATACATTTTATTTATTTATTGACATTTGGTAACCGGGAAAGTCCACTGAGTCAGAAACCTATTTTCAGCGAAGGCCCAGGGAGAAAAGCTCTAAGTACATTTACAAAGAAATAATGCAGTACAACATCATATCAGAAAGTATTTATAGAGTATAAAGGTAGTTACAATATTAGTATGACAAGTATTTATAAAAAATATCAAAGCATTTAATTCAACAGTATTCGTATCCAATGTTTTTAAGCCATACAGTTAAACAATTACAAAGTTAGCATTACTCTGTAGAGCTGCTAATGCTTTATAGAGTAAAATGCAACAATGAATATAGCAAATTGTATGCAACTGTGATGTAGTACATTGTCTTGGGCCTTTGAAAATCAGGATACAACACAAAAGTGTACCTTATGATTACAAAGGATGCCTAATTTCACACTGAAATCTATATGGTCTAGGAAGTGGTATAGCAAACATTATGCAATTGATTACCTAACAATGTCTTGTTTGTTGATGACTATGGCCTGTTTTAAAGTGGCATATGAAGTGTACAAAATGGAAAGTGAAAGCAATCCCATTCAGAGGCAGAAGATATTCGTACTGAGCTGATAGCACAGCCTGACATTTTTGGAGAGGATCAGTACGTCAGAAAGTTTATTTCGGCTTTTCCCGGTTAGAGGTAAGAAAATAAAAGGAAATGTTCCATATGAACTGCTTTTCCTTTCCAAGTAGATTTGTAAATACTTCCACTGTGTTTGATTCAACAGCTTCCTCAGGAAAATGATTCCATGCCCATAGGAATATCTTTATTTTAGGTTACTTAAAGGCTCATAAAACACAGTTTCATCCTTAAACTAACAGTCAGCCTTTTTCAAACAAGACCATGCTGATGAAAAAGCAATTAGACAAAAATGTAATGTTGAAAAATGTAGTGTTGCTCTAATGGCTTCCAGCACATGGTGGCTGCATTGCTGGACCCTTTATTCTGCAGTGATTCATCTTCTTCCAGTAACAGTACCTGTAGCCATAATTTACTTCATTGGTAACAAAGGTGTAAACGGTCTCCAGCCTCATATGTTGTGACCGTGGATGTCCAGTAACCTGAGCAAACCAATTCAAGACGCAATGCAGCAGCAGCCTGCAAAATCCAGCAAGAGTCTGGGAAATATGTCTTGGTGGTCATGCTTTGTGAATATTTATTTAACCTTAAGTGCACTGGCCTGAAGACAATTTTTAGGTATGACCCAAGCCTTTAAGCCAACATCTTACAACAATCTATGCAGTGATAACAGAAAGTTGTTTTAAAAAAGTTATAAGCTACAGACAGTAACTTAATAAAATTTAAACAAAAGTAAGAATCTTAGAGCATGGCCAGACATAATATTAGCAATACAGTATTACTTACACATTTATAAAATTTACAGAACAGACAGCAAATCAACAGAATTATTGATACTAAACATCGTTTAGTCTTGTCTAGGTATACTGTAGCATTTACAATTGTCTGCGATGAAGTGTTTCTTTAAACAAGGTAAGATCATTAGTACTTCTCAACTTCCAAAGGAGGGTATTCTAAGCAGCTGGGGAAATTTTATAAAAGATTCTTTTGGGTCAATAAATCGTATAGATTGGTCCATAAGAACAGCACTAGAAGTACTTTGGAATGTATTCTTTCGTGGTGAGCAGTATCTGTCATACTTTACTTGAAAAATACTTTGTTCAAGAAGGATATGTTCTTTTTCTAACTGGTGGTCAGTTGATTTAATATATCATTGTATGTTGATGTTCAGTACTGAAACATAGGTAAATAAATCTATTACATTCTCAATTTCTTCTAAAATTGTAGTACTCTTTAATGAGAGGAGGGCAGTGATAGGTAGTGCATATTCTAGTCTAGATAAAAGGACATTAATAGCAATTCCATGTCTAGTATCTCTGGTTAAGAGATGCGAGATATTAAAAGCTACTTTTAGCTGGGTTAATACTGCAAGTTAAAGCACAGGTGAGAGAGTTAGATATAGAGTGAGTCTTAAATACGTCTTCTCAGTTGTAACAGGTAATTTAATACCACAGGTGTTAAGAATAAATGTACAGTATTAGCAAGACTCTGTGCAGTTCCAAAAATGCATAGTAGTGTTTTTTGGATGTTTAGTGATAGTTTGTTCTATTGATACCCAGTTTCACAAAAGTGCCAGGTCATTTTGGAAAGAAGTTGATAGCTTTAACAGGACTGCTTACTCTTATAATAAGTATATAAGTATATAATCTGCATTTAGTAGACATCTCAGATCTGGCAGCTGCCATGCAAGATCAATAATCATCTCAACTCTTCCTGGCTATGTTCCTGCTCTATAACCTAACATCTTCACTCTCCTTATATGATTACTAAACTCCTATGTCTTTTGCTACTAGTGACTGATGATATTTTCTCCATATTTATTTTTATCTTCACTTGTTGATTCTGGTACAATAATACTGATCTCTGTTTTTACCACTCTGATTGAATTCATTGAATTCTGCTTTAATGTATATTTTCTGTATATATTACTGTAATCAAACAAACTAGATTCCTGCTTTTATGTATATATTCTGTATATGTTACTATATTTACAATCTGTAACACTGTTTCTGCTTATGTACTAATTGTTTATATTTTTTTCTGTATCTCATTGGAGCTTTTCTCCCTGGGCCTCCACTGAAAATGGGCTCTTTTAGGCCCAGCGGACTTATCCCGGTAAACAAATGCAATAAATAAATAAAATAAAATTAATGAAAACTTCACAGAGCAGCAGTCTTAGGACAGACCCTCATGGGACTTCTGCAGTGAAATTGGCTTTGCTTTATCTGCAGCAGTATGGTTGGTGAACACAATAAGTAATCAGTTTGAAAGGTAGTCTGAGAACCAATGATAGACTCCAGGAGAAAAGAAAAAAAAAACAGTTTTGCAATTTATGTAATAGTAGATTATGATTTACAGCTTCAAAGGCCCTTATCAAATTGACAAATGATTGCTGATATGTAAACTGTATTCTGTGCAACAAATGTATGGATATCAGATATGTCTACCCTTCTGCAGCTTAATATAGTGGCATTTGGTGCCATCAGTTTAGTGTCCACCAAGAAATGGTTTGTTGGCTTATTAAAAGCTGAATATGACATAATGAGCAAGGTATGAGAGGCAGTATTTAACAACAGACCCACACATTTATATGGAGAAGAAAGAGAGGAAACAAAACTTTTTCAAACTGTGTCATCCTTAGTAGGCAATATGTAGTAAAGGTATAAGGAAGTATGTCCGGCACAAATATTAAAGCATAAAGCCATTGGTGACCACAAGTGACTCAACATTAATTGCTCAATGAGCTCTCTGGGTATTTATAGTCAGCTTTCCTAAGCCTATTTCCCGATTTATGTGGTCTCAGCGTATTCTGATATCTGAAAGCTTACACATTTTATAAAATTCAATGTTTTAATGAATTGGGTTCACTAAGTCTCTGTTTTCGCATGCATATTCACCAAACTTAATGTATTTGTTTTTTAATCAGTCTTTGTTTTTATTACAGTACTAATTCCCACTCGCCATACAAGCGTAACATCTAAAACAATTATAGCTCTCACTTCGCCCAGGTCATATTTATACCTCACTGATTTTAGCACTGAAATGGCGCATTATTCATCTATGCATCAATTGATCTAATACAAAATGGACATCTATGATTTTATTGCATTTTAACATTTAAATTTAGTAACTTAGGTAAGAACAAATATATAGCTGCTACTTTGCATGTGATGTAAAATAATACTTAGCCAAATAACCACCAATTACAAATACTGCAGATATCAAAATACTGGAAACTGCTGAAGTTACAAGCATATTGTAACCAAGCTAAACATACCTACATAAGTTTGGAGGTGTGCAAATTTGAAACATAAGTATCTTACTAGGACAATGGCTGAAAAAAAAACTGGCAAAATGTGTAAGCATTGTACTAAAAGTGATTACACATGCTGACCACAAAGTCATAATTTTGGACAAAACTGTACAGTGTCATTGGTGGTACACTGTTAAAGTATCATAGAAGGACTGTTGGAAAATAGCCAAAACTATTAAAAAACAGTAGATTTACAAATAACTGCTGAAAACCTGTGAAGATTTGCTGCAGGCGAGTGTGACTTGATTGGACTGCAGCAATTATGTTAGTCTGTGGTTCAACAATACCCACAGAGGAGGAAGATGATGGTCCTGCAACTTTACGACATAAATGCAGATGAGAAACAGTTGAGTTAGAAGGTATGCAGTGTAAGGTTTAACACCAGGATAGACATACAGATGAACAATGGTTGCTCTCTGCATAGGTATGCAGTGTAAGGTTTAACAGCAGGATGGACATACGGATGAACAACGGTTGCTCTCTGCATAGGTATGCAGTGTAAGGTTTAATACCAGGATGGACCTATAGATGAACAACTGTTGCTCTCTGCATATATCTTAGGTAAAATAAAAATAAAAAACATTCTGACCACTCAGCAAATTGGAAAACAAATGGAAACTGGAGCAAATGACCAAATCTATTTTAAGACGCTCTAACTGAAAAGACACACTTGCATGCAGCTGATTTTTCAGAGTGTTTTTACTACATGTTTATTGAATATATTTGATAACACATAATTAAAGACACATTTAATTGGTTAATGCTGTCTGTACAATTTGTAAATCTTTATTATGCTATTCACATCATCAAAGTATGGAGAAGTATTCTCTAGGACTTTGAAACTCAAAAAAATAAGAATGGAAATAAGCGTGAAGCATGAAAAAAGTTAATTGGTTTAATATAAATTGCATTACTTTAAAAATAAACTTGAAATTCATTCCCTTAGACATCTGTTCTCTATTAAAAAAATAAGATTCTTCACATCACCACCCTTCAGCTTTGAAATACTTCTAGCAGAAGTAATAGCACTTAAAAAAATGTACTGAATTAAAAAAAAAATAAATAAATAAAAAATACACAGGATGTAACATTCAAAACCTTTACATTTTATGCCAGGAAAGAGACTGCAGTAGGTGTGTGTGTGTGTGTGTGTGTGTGTGTGTGTGTGTGTGTGTGTCCATATTTGTAAATATGTATAAGAACCGATAGGAACCTATATAACATGGTTTCATGAAAGGCAGCCAAGACTAAACAACAAGCCACAGGGAAATTCTCTCAGTATACCATGAAATGTTCAGTCTGTGAGCTGCAAACAAATTTAATTCCTTATATTTCACCTTCATGCTTTGTAATTGTTAAATTAATAATTTTATTTATTTGTCTTTTGTTAACCGGGTTAGTCCACTGGGCAAGTAGCCCATTTTCAGTGAAGACCCGAGGAGAAAAGCTCCACACAAGGATAAAAAAAAAAAAAAAAAAAAGTAAACTATACAATACTTTGAATACAATTAAAAAATATATACATTCATGCTATGTATACAGAAAGAGTACAACAGATCAAGTATACATCAAAAATTCTAAAAAGACAACAGCTAAGATAACAGGAGGTAGAAACCCATATGTTAACAATAGGTCTTGTTAAAGAAGAAAAGACAAAAATAGGGTTAGAAGATGAGAGGAAGTATTAAATAGAAGGCTAGAGGTAGAGGGGAGGGAAATAAAGTTTAGTAGAAGTCAAGAATGTAAAGAGTGAGAAGGAAAGTGAGAGGTGTAAAAGAAAAGATAGAGAAAATATATGAATTAGGTAGAGAAGTAGGTCAGCAGTACAGCTGAGGAACTAGTGTTAGACTTAAGAGTTATTATTAGAATCATGAGCAGAAAAACATAAAATATGAAGCAGAAATTGAAATAAATAAGAAGTTAGGTAGGGTGATGACAGGTGCAGGTGGTAGAGTTAGCAAGGTAATTCTTCAACTCTCTTTTGAAATGAACAAAAAATTGGATACAACGTAAATTGGTAGGAAGGTTATTCCAAATTTGAGATATAGAGCATTTGTAAAGTAGTCTGTCTATTGTTTTGTTCGGTCTATAGGTGTCACGTAGCTGTTAATTAGTGCTATGAAGGGATTGTGAAGGCCTGTAAAGGGATATGAGGGGAGACAGGGAGGGACAAGCTGCAGGTTTGAAAAGCAAAAAATGAGTCATCTGAAGTTGAGAAACTTGTAAAAGCTGAGGAAATTCAAGGCACTGAAGTTGTTTTAGGGCAAGGCAGTGATAAGATTTATAAGGGAGGTTACAGGCAAATCTAGCTATCTGGTTGTAAGTTGTACAAATTTACTTAAAAGATTTGTTTGAAGGTGGGTAAATATAGGGGAAGCATAGAGGGGACAAGGGGAAGGTATGCTTGAGCTATTAGAGCCCTTGAGGTAATGGATAGCAATTTTTTTTTGTATACAAAAAGCCGAGTTTTTGATTGGTCTTTTTGATGGATTGTTAGATATGAAGGTCAAATTTCAGTTGATCATCAATTGCGATACCTAGAAGATTGGTATGGGAGTCAGCATGTATGACCGAGTTGTCTAGAGAAGACAGACTAAAGATAGTTTTAAGGTTGGAAAATTATTTTGGAAGGAAAAGAAGTTTAGTTTTTTTTAGGATTAGGAATTAGCTGGTTATTGGTTAGACAGTATTCTATAGTGTTGAAAGAGGTCTGAGTGAAGGAGAGAAGATCAGTAGGGTTGTCACAGAGTGTAATGAGGGTAGAATCATCAGCATACTGGATCAGAGAGGTGTTGCAGCAGGCAGAACAAAGATTGTTAATAAAAATATTAAAGAAAAGGGGGCCTAGAATGGATCCTTGGGGTACTCCTGTTTGGATGGGTAAGAAAGGCGAATAGCTGGTCTGCCATCTGACAGATTGCTGTCTGTTATTAAGATAGCTAGAGAACCAGAGAGTGGTAGATGCAGAGAGATCAAGTTCAGTTAGCTTATTAAGAAGCTTAGGGTGGGAGATGGTATCAAATGGTTTGTAGAGGTCAAGGAAAATGCATGACACTAATTTATTATCATCTCTAGCCTCTGCAATAGTTTGGGTGAAAGATAAAAGGGCTGTGGCTGTGCTGTGGTGGGGCCTAAATCTGTGTTGAGAGGGAGAGAGCAGGTTTTCCTGGAGCAAATATTTAAGAAGTCGCCTGTGAATGCATTTCTCTAGGATTTTGAGACAGGGGAGAGGATGGCTCTAGGTCTACAATTGGAAGGGTCAGTTGAGTTACCTCCTTTATGAAGTGGAATAGTATAAAAGGATTTTCAAATGTCTGGGACAGAGGCTTTTTTCACAGAATGGTTGATAAGGATAGAAACAGAGTAGCTGAAGAATTGACAGCAAGTTTGAGAAACTGGGGGGGTTGTCAAAGGAAGCAGAGCAAAGTTTATGTAGATGAGATTTTATATAAGCAGTGGAAACAGGATGAAGGGAGAAGGCTGAGTGGAAGCAGGTGATAGAGAGAGTGGGAAGTTTTGAACATTTGATGTTGGGAGGGATTAGCTTGCGGATAGTGTCAAAGAAATAATTATTAAATAGGGTGGCTATTTCAAGAGCTGTTTTATTTGGGTAGGGGTTGGGAGTAGCAAGTTTCCCTGGATGAATTAAAATTATTCATGGTGTACCAAAAATTTTCAGGGGTTTGTGTGGGAATATTGACCTTTTTGATAGACGTTTTTTTTTTTTGTCTTGGACTATACGTTTTTTGGTAAGGTTTCATAGTTCTTTGGGAAGAGAGATGGAGATTTTGACTTTTACCACTGTTTCCAGGTAGTGTCTCTAAGTTTCATGGTAGAAAGGGTAATTTGGAAAGCCAGGGTGCAGAGTTAGAGTTGATGCTAATTTTCCTTATGGGTGCTATGGAGTTTAATATGTTTAAGAAAGTGTTATTAAAATCAATGACTGCATCATTTAGAGGAAGATTAAATAGGTGCAACCAGTTTACAAGAGAGAGTTGGTAGTTAAAAGTTTCTACATTAAAGTTGGACATATTACGACAGTGTCTATAACGTTGGGTTTTAGAGGTGTGAGAAGATGCTCTTAGTATTGAGATAGGAAGATAATCACTTGAGTCTGGTAAAGTATTGGGACTATAGTACTGATTAGGATGAGAAGTTAAGAGCCAGTCAGGAATGGGGCTGGAATTTTGACTGAAGTGAGTAGGAGAAGAGATAAGTTGACTGAAGCCAAAAAGCTTTATACTAAGGCTAGGGGAGTGAGGGGACATTTTATTCCAATCTATATTGGCATCACCTAGTAAGATTGTTTCATAAGAAAAATGTTGGGAGATCCAAGATAAAAGAGATTTAATAAATGGCATGTTGTTCCCAGGAAGAATATAAATAGAAGCTATTGCAAACTTCTTATGTGGGTTAAGGTGACAGTTGACAAAGATGATTTCAGCAGGTGAAAAATCTGGGAGGATTAGGGAGACAGGGGAAAGGTTAACATTTCTGGAGTACATGATAGCAACACCACCCCCTTTTTTACATGTCTGTCTTGTTGGGATATGCTGTAACCAGGGGGTAGAGTTTCAAAATTGGTGATATGAGGTTTAAGCCAAGTTTCAGAGAGAGTTAAAATGTGGGAAAAATGGTTAGCTATCCAAGCATGTAATTTAGGAATGTTATTGGTAAGACTTTGTAGGTTAATAGAGTAAATAGATAATGGTTTGGTTAGAGAGGATGGTAATAGTTGACTAATAGTTAAGGTGGAGGAGGTGGGATAGGAAAAAGAGGCTGGACCAGGATTAGAGTGGATGTCCCATCTGTTAGGAGAGTAATATTAAATAGAATGGGTTTAGTGAAATAAAAGTAATAGTTAATGGGGTTGAACTTAAGTTTAGAGGATGAGAGATGAAGTCAGAAATGCTTTCATTCATGATCATGAATGTAGGAAGTAGTACAGAGAAAAGGTGAAATAGAGACATTTAGGTTATTAGAGAAGGTGGAAGTGTGTTGGAGAAGAATGGGTGATAGAGGAGGGTATGAAAGGTAGGAGTGATCAGATGTTAACCGAGAGAGGAAGAACAGACAGAGATGGAAAAGGGAATGAAGTAACATGGCATTGTATAAAGTGGTTGCACTGATAGGAGGAGAGTGTGACGTGATTATGAAGAGAATGCAGTATATGTTTAGTCTTTCGGCTTTTCCCGGTTAGGGGTCATCACAGCGGAACTCCGGTCTGCTAAAGATTGGTAGTTGATTTTTATGTGCCGAGTTACCAGCCCTGATGCACAACCTTCAACGAAGGTACGCCCATTCATGCATGTCTCCACGCAGATGACGCTCTAGCTGAGAATCGAACCGGACAGCGTCTTACTGTGAGGCAACAATGCTACCACAGCACCACCACCGCGAGTTGAAGAGAATGCAGTATATAAGGTATGAAATTAAAAGGAGGGTGGAAAGGATGAGTAAGTTAAGAAAAGTAACAATAATAAAGCAGAGGTATAGAGAGGGTAAAAGAATTGTGCTAAACAGTTATTAGTTAGCGGGAGGGACGTTAGTTAGGGCAATAGAGGGTAGTAGAGAAGAGGAGCGTGTGGTGAAAAAAAACAGGTATGAAATGATTGGATAAATGGAGAGGGGGGAGTCTCCTCACAGATCAGAGTATAAATTTAGAGCAAGTAGGGGTGGATAATAAGTCAGATTCATGGATCTGCCATCAGAATAGAGATTTGTTCTAAATGGTGCAAGTTAGAAAAGTTAACAGTAAAGGACCATCATAACTTTTGAGATGAGAGAGAACTTGAATTTTTTATTAAACTTTTAGCAGGAAACTTGAACGTCTTCTAATGGCTAATACAGGAAATGTAAGATGCTTCCACACTGAAGTGTAAGTCAACCTGCTAGAAGGCTTTGTTCTTCAAGAGGAATCTGAATGATTCCACTATCTGGCTGCTGGTATGTTATTGACACTTAGGCAATAGGTGAAGACTGGATATCAAAGATCCTTCAGCAGATTGTTCTTGTACAGGTAATGCTGGTAAGATCAAGTCTACTGCTTCATGGCAGTATATTAGGGTGCCACTGAGCAAAAAAATAAAAGCAAGCAAGCAGCTACCTTTTTTAGAATGCTTTTTATTGAAATTGGCTTTGTAGCTCTGTCCCTCTGTGGTCTGTCATGTTCTCATGAGACAGTGGAAAAAAGCAGTTTCTCATAGACAAGGGACGCACCCACAAAGACGTGACAGAACCATTAAGAAACAGAGCAGAATGCACTGTACTACAAGTGGTGTTAAACAAAAACATAATAATATAGGACTGAGAATCCACAGTCTCAGACACAGACACACACATGCGCACACACAAAATATGCAGTTCTATGACTGAATAACTACTAAATCAGAGCAACAAAGATGTGACAGAATCACAGAGGGACACAGTGGGCTGCACTGTACTATGAGTGGTGTTAAAGACATAACAATACAAGGGTGATTTTTATACTGTGGATTCCTGAGTCCCAAAAACACTACAATATAAGACCACTTCTTGCAGCAAATGGTTCCTGCTGTCTGTGATCACATCTCCCTACATAATTTCCTCTACACACATGTACACACACACACAGAAACACAGAGTCACACAGACAAACACAGAGTCACAATACAAGACTGCTTCTAATCATGTACACTTTTAGATTATTATTCACTTGAGAAAATGACAAAATAAGTGAGTGTGAATTAATATACATTTTCTAAAATAAAAGAAAGCTCCTCTGTTATGCTATCATGTTCCTCACAAGACAGCAGAAAAAAATCCCAAGTTTCTCATTGGCATTTTTTCCACTGTCTGGCTAATTGTGGAGTCTGCATGTCCTCCCCGCGGTTGGGTGGGCATTCGAAAGACATGCGTAAATGGGCGTGCTTTCAGTGAAGGCTGAACATCGAGCTGGCACCTCGGTGTTCGTGAAAATCTACTGCCAATCATTAGTGGACTGGAGTTCTGCTGTGGTGACCCCTAACCAGGAAAAGCCAAAAGACAACAACATCGAGGAACATGACAGAACCACAAAGGCACACATATTTTACTTATTTATTTTTATTTATTTATTTTACATTGTTGACTGGGCTAATCCAACTGGATACATGTCCATTTTCAGTAGAGGCCCGGGGAGATCAGCTCCATTAAGCTAAATAAGTAGAACAAGCAACAACACTACTACTAGATACATATTTACAAAGATGTGGGTTTGTTACAGTTCTCAGTCTAAAGTTTAAAAAGGAATTCACTACTACTGGATACATAATTACAGAGTAGAGGTTATGGCAATTATTGTATTAAAACAAAAGAGATATAACATTCTACCCTTCACGTGAAAAAGAGGCTACTAATATTTACATAGAGGAAACATATGCTTACAGAGCTAGATTATAATAAGGCTAGGCAGATGCCAGAAAGAGGAAGTTTGATATCATAATATATAAAAATCGGGCGGAAGGTATATACAAGAATCAGCAATAGTGAGAGGAGGGGATGTAGAGTAAAAATAAGTGTGTTAGTCAGGATTAGAACATTGGCATAGCCATGGAGTTTTGAGCAGTATTTTTAGTTATCTTTTGAACATAGTTAGTGAGGCAAACGATGATAGTTTGCTGGGAAGGCTATTCCAGGTTTTACCCACAGTGTTAGAGAAAAGAGAATCTCCTGCTGTGTTGTGGGACTTATGGATTGTAACTAGTAGTTTATCTGCTGAACAAAGTGCTGTAAGGTTTTTGTAGGGGGTGATAAGGCTAGAAAGTATTGGAGTATTACTGGGATGATATAAAATCTTGTGGGTGATAGTCAGTTGCTGAAATTTAAGTTGGTTTTGCAGTTCAAGCCATCCTAGCTGTTTGAGATTGCAACAATGATGGGTTCTAAATGGGGAGCCAGTGGCAAATCTGGCAATGTTGTTATAGGATGTCACCAGTTTGTTAATGATGCTTTTGGATAGATTAGTATAAATGGGGGAGGCATAGAGGAGGGTGGAGATCAGGTGGGTGTGGGCAATGGTTATTCTGACTTCAGGGGGAAGGAAAGGTTTGATGCAGTAAAGGGAACCTAGTTTTCTATTCACTGATTTAATGGTTAAGTCTATGTGTGAGTCAAAGTTAAGGTTGTTTCAATAGTTACACCTAAGAGTTTGGTGGTTGGGTCAGATGATATGACAATGCCATTTTTGGAAACAACTCTTAGATCTATTGGGGAGGACTTTAGTGTTGGAGTGAAGAGCAATAGTTTTTTATGGGGGGGTTTAGGAAGAGGCAACGCTGAAGAAACCAGTTTTCTACCAAGTTAAATACATTCTGGGTGATAGATTGGAGTTCAGCAGAAGAATAGGTTGCACAAATTAATGTGGAGTCATCTGCATATTGTATGCACGTAGCTTGAGGTAGATTTACATTCAGATCACTGATGAAAATAGAGAACAGGAAAGGTTCCACGATAGAGCCTTGAGGGACTCCAAGGCTACTAGGGAGGAGTGTGGATAGGTTATTGTCCCACAGGACAGTTTGTTGTCTGTTATCTAAATAGGATTTGAACCATTGTAATGCCTGTGTGTCAAGTGAGAGGGATTTGTGTATGCTTATAAGTAACTGATGGTTAACCATATCAAAGGCTTTAGAGAGATCAATAAAAAGTGCAGAAGAAAACATGCTATTATTACAATTTTTGTTAATACAGTCAGAAAAGGATAGGTGGGCAGTGGAAGTACTATGAAAAGGCCTAAAACCATGCTAACAGTCAGCTAGAAGGTTGTTTTGGAGAAGGTGATCAAGTAGTTGCTGGTGGATGCATTTTACCATGATTTTGGCTAAGGGAGAGAGTAGGGATATGGGACAAAAGTTTGAGATTTCGGTTGAGTTGCCCCCTTTGTGTAGTGGGGTTATGTGGGAGATTTTCCAAAGATATGGGATGGTACCTTATGTAATGGTTCTATTAATTAGGATGGAAATGGGATAGGCCAGTACCTTAGCTGCAATTTGCAGGTATTTGGCCGGTAGCAGGTCAGTTGAGGGTGTGCATGGTTTAAGTTTCAGAATTAGGGTATAGATGACGGATGTTCGAACTGGTTGTAAGTGAAAGGTGGGAGGTGAGCTAGTTAAGGAGGAATGCAGAGTTGAGGTAATAGGTGGTAAGGAGTTAGATGGAGCTTAGACTGTTTCAGTAAAAAAGGTATTGAAAGCATCAGCAATCTGGTTAGGAGTGTTTAGGAAGAAGCTGGATGGGGTTGGTATCTTGGAATGGCCTGAGTGTAAAAGTCTATTAATACATGACCAGAACGTTTGTGATTAAAAACTAAACAATAATAAAATAAAAACATAAAAAATATTTTTTTAAATAAAGAATGCTTTTTATTCAGTCTCTCTAGAAAGTAAAAAATAAGGAAGAAGTATGAAAACTTTGCAAAAGAAACACAGACAAGCTGATTTCAGAAAAGCATCAGAGGTTGGTTTTGTTGACTTTGGTAATGAGTCACCAGAAGAAATAACAGGACTCACGAAAACCAACCTCAGAGGCTTTTCTGAAATCAGCTTGTCTGTGTTTCTTTTGGAAACGTTTTCACTCTTCTTCCTTATTTTTACTTTTTAGAGTGACTGAATAAAAAGCATTCTTTATTAAAAAATCTGTTTTTTATATGTTTATTTCTTTTGTGCTCTCTAAATATAGCTGAGCTTTTAGTGAGACTAAAAATAATAAAAAAGGTAAGTTAAAAAAAAGAAACAACTAGTAAAAGTAACTGCAATAGCAGTTTCAAGGATTTGCTCTTTCACCTAAACCTTTCTGTGTGAGTGTAATGTGTTTTGTGTGTGTGTGTGTGTGTGTGTGTGTGTGTGTGAGAGAGAGAGAGAGACCGAGAGAAAGAGAGACAAAAAGAGTGATTAAAGCAAGACAGAGGGAGAATTCATACCTCTCAATTTCTTTCATCAAGAATTCAGAAATGAAGAAGCTTGTCATCAACATGCATTATCTGAATAATAATAAGTAAGAAATGTCTATTTATATTGACTAACTGTAATCCTCAACAATTTACCAGAAAAAAGGAGGGAAACCAGGGATGCAATGCAAAAGCTATGACAGTTGGGGGGGGGGGGGGTGCAAGCTTTGCACCATATGATTGTTTTTCATTCATTTCGTCACAATAACTTGTGCGGTACAAATAATCGGTCACAATAGCAGATGAGACATAAATAATCAGGAACGTGTGTGCAACTCCTAGGCACATTTATGGGTGTTTCTATATACGTGTGTATGTTTTGAGCATATGTGCGTGAGTCTGATTGTCTCTACCTTGGCATCTGTATCCATTTGACTTTCTGTTGTGTTTGTGTATACATTAAATACTTACATAACTTACATTTTGGACATAAAATACTTCCGCCAACAATTACCTATGCTACTGCAACTTTCAAACATTCGGTGGAGAAATGTTTTATGACAAAACATAAAGGAAAATGTATATGCTATTAAAAAAGCAAGCATGAAACTATTTAACAGATAGCCTATTGTCTAAACACAATGATATCCCCAAGTGGGTGTTATTGTGGAAATATTGTCTGGGACATTGGCTTACCTCTCAGCTCTCCAGAATTTCATAGAATGCCCACATTTTTCATAGTTTTGGTCTGTTCCTCATAATATGTTTAGATTTCTGGTAAATCATTGAGGACTGAAGATATTAAATAATGACTGATATTTGAGTTTCAGACTTCATATCCTTCAGAAAATGTACAGTAATATAAAACTTGCTAATCTATTAACTTTCTATAAGTACAATATTTGAAATCTGTTCTTGATTTTGGGCCTTTGTCCCCCATTATCTTTAGCTTAGCCCAGATTTCTTATGCTAAGAGGATAACATGTATTGTCAGTGGGCCTCAAGACACTCTTGGATGTACATCATTTCCCCAATAACTTCCACCCTGCCAGGTATTAATGCTCGCTTAGCCTGAAGACAATAACGCCCAAGACTGAGATAACCAGGAGACTATACCTCTCAGTTGCCCCTGATTTTGGTGCAAAATGTAACTTTGTCCTTCATAAACCCTACTAAAGTTGTCAATTTTGGAAGAAAAGCTAGTGGATTACATTTCCTAAATAATAATGATTAGAGTTACAGCCATCTTTCTCATGAAAAAATGCATGGTAACTCACATTTTTTTTATTCTGATAATATTTATAAGTCATAATACTAAATTTTAAAACATTCCTTGATCGTTCCTAATTATTTATGGATGTATTCCTAATTCTGGAGTTAAATGGTTGAGAGCTAAGCAGGTGGCCCTACTCCTAGGACACCAGACCCAATCCAAGAGTAAAATAAATGAAAATGCTGCTTCTATAGTAGGGTAAGCTATGTTCTTCCAAACAGTATCAGGAGATTAGGAAGAGAAGCATAAAGAACCACATGCTCTAGGAAAGGACAGCTTTCCTTGCAGAAAGTTCCTGAATGTCCAATAAGCAAGTTCAAATCTGTGATTTTTTTCTGGATAAGAATAAAAACTGATCCATGTTTAATTGGTCAACAGTCTGCTAAAACTAATGCATGTCATCTCAAAAAAAAATCCTCTCATGAGCACCTATATCAAAAATGCCAAGAAATGTGAATTTTGCTGTAGTGAGGCTGTTATCCAAAGTTCATTTGTTAAACCTCACAATTTTCCAAGAACAGAAGAATGACTGAACATCTACTAGGTTCTGTAGTGTTTAACTGTTTTTTCTTACACATGAAACTGGTTATAATCTAAGACTTTCTTCACTCTGTTGGCTTGTTAATAGTCTAAAGTTACAGACCAGCCCGACTACTTCTCCACAAATGCCCACACGCACATGCAAAGACATATAATGAGTACCATATATTTTATATCTATACATTTGTGTGTGTGTGTGTATATATATATATATATATATATATATATATATATATATATATATATATATAAATAAAATTATATAGATATCTGTACGCATATATATATATATATATATATATATATATATATATACACACACACACACATATATTTAATACTGAATTCATATATATAGATATCTGTGTGTGTGTGTGTGTGTGTGTGTGTGTGTGTGTGTGTATATATATATATATATATATATATATATATATATATATATATATATATATATATATATATATATATATATATATATATAGTTTGATATTAATTAGGCCTGTATGAAGCTTCATTATCACTAAATCTATTATTTGTGTGAACAGAATCAAATGAGACAGAGTTCCTCCTATCGGCATCCATTATAATTTTTGATGGCAGGTATTGTTTTATCACTAGTAAGGAAACTTTGAAACTCCAAAAAGGCACAGTGTAGTATCCAGGTGTGCTATCTCCCATGGTGTGAAAGAGTCAGGGATGTTGTTTTGTAATAGGTGAAGTGTAGCTGCAGGAGAATAGGATCACTGCAGTCTATCAGTCTTACCCAAATACATATCCCAAAGGCAACCAATTACAAATGTGAGATTCTTGCTGCCATTCTGTGAGGAAAAAAAACAGAGTTCCTACATGCAGATGGCCAACAACACAGAGTTCATTCATGCATGTAGATGGACAATGCTACAGGGTTCATGCTGATGCACAGATTTTGGCCGGTCTTTCCAATTGGCTTGAGTAGATCAAGAATTCATTAACATCTTTGCAAAATATCTCTAAAGACATTGATGAAGACATGAAAGGGTATGAGGTCAATGGGAGCTGCCTACGGAAAACCTGGTAGCCATTGCTATGACCAGTTATTTTTAAAACATTTATACCCAATAACCCAGTGTTGTTCCAGAAAGAAATCAATCTACTGATGATGTCACAAAAAGGTGTGATTGTCAGAAACAATGGATGTGGACCCCAGTAAGGTGCACTTGTAAAACATGCAAGAAATTTAATTAATGTGAGGATAATTTTGGGAAGGTAAATATACTTGGAGCAGTAAGCCTAAGGAAGACAAACAATGAAAAGAAAAACATATCTGCAAGTCATTACAACTCCTAAATGAATCCCACACTCTGAAGTGGCAGGAGTAAAGTACAGCAAGGGTGCTTAGGCACTGCATTCTAACAATTTAAAAGTCATCGTTTCATTCTGCTCACCATGACGATATGTAGATAGCACACTATGCAGCATGGGTGACTGGAAGCAGATAACAAAGCAAACATCAAAGGGAATTGTAGGTATCGGCATATAAACTATTTACTTAGCTGACACTTGGTGCAGAGCACAAACAAGATCTGTCAGTAAGCTACTTTGTGTAGTATAGGGTTTGATTCCCTCTGCTTTAATTTGGCTAATTGACCTTGAGCAAGTCAGTTAACTGAACATTGCTTTGGAGCCACTGAGAATTTGGGCTAGGTTCCTTAATGGGCTCCTGGACTGCGTTCTTAGATACCACCCATGACCTCCATGGTTGGCACAGTGATTAGTGTTTTTGCCTAATGGTTCTGATGGAAGAGAGATCGGATGGGCGGTTTGCATGGAGACAATAGGAGGATGTGTGTGTCACCCGGGTATATGGCAAATTCTAGAGGATTTGGGGTTTTTGCTTGGAGGTGTTTGCATATGTATTTTTGTATCCTGTGTGGGCTTGCTTCTGGAGGGTTTATCCTCAGGTGACTATCAGGAGTTGGAGGTGTGGCAGGGAGGAGGGAGGTGCTTGGGAATATGTTTTCTTGGAGTGCGCTGAGCTGCCAGACTTTGATGATTCCCTGTAGGATGCACCTTCAGAGATGCTGGGTGGGCAGATTGGTGTGATGAAGGAGATGATTTTTCTGAGCTATGATACAGAATCAGAGTTGCCTAGACATGGTGGGGCCTTGTTGTGTGTAATTCTGATGGCTGCCCGAAAAGCAGTTACTGGACGGTGGAGGTTGGGGTTTAGGCCATTTGTATTGGAGATGGTGGGTGTGGTGGCAGAGATGGAGCAACTGGAGTTGAGACCTTTGGAGGGGGGTGGGAGCAAACTGTATGGGAATGGGCGGAAATTGTGGGAGCAGTGCATGCAGGGGAGGAATGAGGTTTGGTGGAGGGTGGAACTTGGATGGGCTGTGTGATGTTTGACTGAAAGTGATTGGGAAGATTGTGGGTGGTGTACGGTGTTTGCAACTGGGAGTGTGTCAGTATGGTTTGTGATGTATAATGCTTGTGTCAATGTGGTTTGTTTTCATTTGTGTGAACGTGTGGTTGTTTTTGTCATAGGGGATTGTTTGGTGGAGATGTTTCTTGTTTAAAAAAGAAAGGGGCAGGAACGGAATAATTTATGCAATGTTACTTAGGTTATATGATATACAGCAATGTATGTGAAGTATAATTTTTGTTAATGTTAATTTGTTAATAACATTTACTTTCATATAAATGTAAATTTGCCTATGTCACAAGTGATAATTCAATAAAGGTGCTTAAAAAAAGAAGCTATGTACTCACCATAATGTCAAAAAAATGGTTCTGGGTAGAGCTTTAAGTCCTGACTTCTGTCTACTGTACTTAGTGCAGTGTGCTTGAGCCTCCAAAGTCTGCATGATTATTTCTCTCCGTAGAATTTATAAACTATGAACTTATGTTAACGTAGACCTGCAAAGGGTGAGGAGAATCTATATTCCAATGGGATAGACTAATTTTTAGCACCAAATGGGACAATTGGATAGGCTTAAAATGGCCTGCAAGGGCAGTTAGCCTACTACTAACCTATGTACCTATGAACCTACTAGCTTGGCATGCACAGTCTTCATTACAGAAGAGAAAGGTGGGTATTATTTGGATGCATGCAATTGTTGAAAGAAAGTGGAAAGGGTAGAGCTGAGGGGAGGGTGGACAGATGAAGATGAAGGAGGAATGTCAAACTTGACATAAATATTACCTCACACAGAGTGGTTAGTCCCAGGAAAGCATTGCCACACAGAGAAAGAGAGAGAGGTGGGACCCAGGAATGTAGCAACATGTGCAGGAACACAAAACAGATCAAATGAGGAATTCTTTGATGACTAGAGTAAATGGAAGATGGACTGAGGCAGTGGTATGAGTTGAGTGGTATGTACTTTATAAGGACTAACGGGAAACTTGGGTGGCGGGGGAGCACAAAAAGCTACAAGTCTTCCTCCAAGCTCAGGTTGTTTGTTTAACGAGATACTTTGGCTTGTTAAAGCACCCTTTTCAGCCATGCTGTGGGCCAAAGACACAAAAAGCAACATATTTAAAAAGTCAGTACAAGAGCGTTTAATATGCAAAGCATAAGAAGCATCATGTCAGATGAAGATGGAAATAAGCCATAATGGTATCTGAGAAGGTTTTCTTTATGCATGAAAAAAATCCTTCAAAACTGAAAGATGAGCTGAAAACAGCTAAAACATGTACTCATTCTAATACTGATAGCAAGTCCACTATCTTCCAAACTGAAACTCCTCTAACAGTATACTGTTTATCATTTGTCATGTGGTTATTCTCAATCTAGAAAGAAATGTGTTGAATATAATGCGTATGTATGTGCACATGACATATTTTGTAATACAGCACTTCAATAAAAATGTAATATGCCATATTAAGATGAATTCTGTCTGCTTTATCCAGGATAGTGACTTTAAGCTATATGGGATACACAAAGGACTTTCAAATATTCATAGGGAGTCAGCGTCACTGAAAGGATTTGAACCTGTCTCTCTAAATTTTCAGCAGTTTAATCTGATGGCTACAATTAGTGATATGAACAACACATTGAGAAAGAGAGAGAGAAAGAAAGAAGGATGCCACCTGGATGAGAGGAAAAGCAAATCCTATTGGCAACAAAAAATATATGCTGTCAATTTCATTTCATTTTAACATTTCTATATATGCTAAATTACATAGTTCCATCAATCTGCTGATGCAACAGTATATGGCCTCAGAAAAATCATATAAATTTGGAATGACATTTCAGACAATGAACTTTGCATCATGACTGATGCTGTCTGCTGCCATGCGGCTGTGTCAATCAATAACTGAAGGCAGTTACTGATATGTAATTTTGGATCAACTGAAGAGAGGCCAGTCTAAGAGCACATAATAAATGCTGCTGTTATGCAGGAGAATTCTAGGGAGCTAAATCAGCTCACCCTTCTGCAAATGACTATATGCAGCTATTTGTTTCATTTGTACAATTCTCGCAAGCTTCCATTTAGAATGTTGACACCTCAATTAAGTCCTTAATTAAAGGTCATGATTGGTCATTCTGCTAGACAGAACTGAGCACAAGGCTACTTCCTGAGGTATGTTTGCATGGATAATGTAGCTCCTTGTGTGAAACAAATCAATTCAGTACCTCTGTGTCAAAGCACATTCTGGTCAGAAGCAAACTTCTTTTAATGTACTTACCAATAAAGGCCGCAGAACTGGTGTACGCCTAGCTCTGCAAAACATAGTGGTTCAGTGGCCAAGATATAATTTATATCTGCTGCATTAAAGCTGATATGGTGAAGTCGAGAATTAAAAGATGTTTTGTAGCCTGACACATTGGTGGTAACAGGTTTGAAACTGAGGAGTGTGATTACGGGGCCAGCCACAAGAAAAATGGTTAAACTTCTAACAAATGTAGACTTTCATAGGAGTCCTACGTTGCATGGCTGTGTTTCCAGTGAGAATAGGATGTCTAGCAAAGCAGAGGTGTTCTATTGGGTAAAGTTTGTACAATGAGGTTCTTGTATGCATACTCTAATCCACTCAAACCAGTTCTTCTGGAATGACAGTTCCTTAACCAGCACTACACAAACATCATCCTACAGCCGACCCAAGTATTTATGGTGCTGGCAGTTATCATAACAGGTGTATTATTGGAAAGGAGCTGACAAATGGACAGATAAAAATGTGACACACCATAGAAAAGAGGTTTGGTAACAAACCAAGTTGTCCTGGGACATCTTCAAGAGGGGTTAGGGTGATATATTAGTGGGAGTTAGTTGGGTTGGGGAGGTGAAAGGGTTAAATCGAGGGAGGGATGATTGGGAGGAAATGACATAAGGGTGGGGAGGGGCTTAAGGGGTTTAGACAAGTGTAGCTGGGTAAGCAATCACATTTTGGCGTGAACTTGCTACAGGCAGGCAGTACATCCAAGATGACCTGGGGGTGGTGTTGTGTGTGGAGGTAGGCCTTGAACAGAACCTGGTGAGTTGGAGTGGCCATGTGATCAAGCGTTTTATTTGTTTATTTAGTTATTTATTTTCTTTCCCTTTCTGTGTGGCTTCAGAGGCTGGTTATGATTGGTCATGGGTTGCTGGTTGGTTCCGAGGGAATTTTTTCAGGGGCGAGCCACTTTAATTGACTTTATTGGTTCTAGGTTAATCGTTGTGTTGGTGATGAGTGGTGCAGCTCATGGGGACCTTGAGAGAATGAGCTGCGTTTTGTGGTTTGGTTGGGGTTGTCAGCCTAGGCTGGGAAGCCTTTGGGTTTGGTCTTCTCGTTGGTGTTGTCAGGCTGTGTGGAGGGGATTCATGGTGCTCGTGCCTCTCGGCAGTTCTGATTGGGGCAGAGCATCCATTTTTTTTTTTTTTTTTTTTTTATGGTGGGTTGTATTGTGGTGAGGCCAATGGGGAGTGTACACAGGTTGATGTTGTGCATCTGAGTTGTGTGGAGCCCACTTGGTGGTGGTTTGTTCTGTTTTCTGTTATGGTGGTTGTCGCAGCTTGGGTGCAGCATGCCTCTCGAGTGTCTTTGCTTCGGGTCCAGATTTTGTCTTGTAGTTCCAGTCAGTCTTCACTGTGTTTTGGTTTGAGCACAATGCTTGCTGGTCATTCTGGCTTTCGGTGGTGCTGGACCTGGGAGTCGCGATGATGTGGAGTTCATTGTTTGGTTGCCTCGCTGGTTGGGTGGGGAGCCGTGGAGGCTTGCTTCGTTCTTGTGCATGACTTTGTCCAGGTTTCTGGCTCTGGGGGGGGGGGGTCAAGAGGTGTAGGATTGTGCGGTAGGTGGTCTGCGGGCTGTGGGGCTGGAGTGCGGAGTCCGTTGTAGTTCTGTTTGTTGATGCATTATTTGCATTCAATAAGGTTTCAATATTTTGTTTTTATTGTCATTCAATAAAAGTGAACTGGGATGTGATTTGTTCATACAGTGTGGTGTGCAGTTTGGTGGAGACACAGTCACAAAAAAAAAAAAATTGTCAGACATTTTGGCCTAGAGATAGAACAGTTGCTGGTTCAAATGGTGCCTTGTTTTGTTGATGATCCACGAGGTGGTGGATGCCATCTTTCCCTGCAAAGAACTGAATCCCACTGACATTTCGGTGTGCTTGGAGTGCTCAAACACAGTGGGGACTTCTCTTTGACTTCAAAGCTCACACCTCACACACAGTGGGGATTTATCTTCCACTTCAGAATTCCATGAGCAGCAGTGTGATACTCATACAGGTATGACAAGGTGAAAGGCGACAGCTGCAGGTTAAGCATATGTATGACAAGGTGACTGCAGCAGGGAGTAAGGAAGACAGTCTGTGCATGCCCATAGCAAAGTCTTCTCCTGTAATGGGTGGCCAAATGGTGAGTAGCTTATTACGGTATATAATTAGCAGTCGAGGTAAATGAGGCAATGAAAAATGTATATTGGTAGACTTTGTTTTATTTATTAAAGTTGATAGAAAGGTGATTGCAGTGTAAAATATATTACTTTTGTATGCCTGGTGATAAAATCTGTTGATTTGGGATGATTATGGGACTAGCAGTGGGAATGTGGGGCAATGATTTGGATTTGGAAACTTATAAAAGATGAGTCCTCAAGACATTTTATGTAAGGCAGTTGTTGCTAAGATTTAAATCATTATTGGCTTGATAAAGGTGAGTATAGTGATGTATGATGTCCACATGTGACAGCCTGCAAGTTAGTTAACAACA
Organism: Protopterus annectens; assembly: GCF_019279795.1. Taxonomy (NCBI): domain Eukaryota; kingdom Metazoa; phylum Chordata; order Ceratodontiformes; family Protopteridae; genus Protopterus; species Protopterus annectens. Next base: position 217,349,669 of record NC_056749.1, on the reverse strand, counting down.
ACTGTGTCAAGCATACATGGTGCTGCAAGTAATGAAATAAATCTGGCTAAGCTTAAGCAGGATAGTAGGCAGTGGTCATGGTAAGAGCTGAGTTAGAGGCAGATGCTATAGATAGTTACAGGTAGTATCACTGTATGTTGTGAGGTGAAGGGAATTAAGAAAAGTCACGGGAAACAGGGTTTTGACTTTCACAGGGCGAACTGGCTAGGTTAAAAGAGTCCCACATGGGCAGTTAGCTCAGGGGTACTTTATGTACCTATTCCCAGGTTTCCTCTAGCTGCCTTGTCTGAAACCTTTATTTCAATACTTTTCGGTGGGGGGGTGACTACTGGGACCTGGGACTCCCCTTTGATCGGGTTTTTTTTGTTCTACCCTTGATACCTTTGTGCACAGTTTTGCTTTAAAGTTTGAGTTTTCCCTTTCTTTTGCAGGTGAGAAGCACACCTCATGGGTACTGGTCAGTGACCTAGAGGAAGCAAACCCAGAGAGGGCTGAGACCTGGGACTCCCCTTTGGTTGGGGTTTTTTGTTCTACCCTTTATACCTTTGTGCTTAGTTTTGCTTTAAAGTTTGACAGTTTTCCCTTTCTTTTGCAGGTGAGAAGTGCAGCAGGGGTACTGGTCAATGACCTAGAGGAAGCAAACCCAGAGATTGATGCCGGCGGTTACAGTGGAGGCTCCCTAGTCACAAAAGTGGTGCGTGATGAGGTCACAGATGGGGGAGTGCACAGTGTGCAACACTCAGTGGCTTAAGGATGTGGATCTGAAAGGTAAGGGATTCTGTGGGGGTGGAGGCCTGTTGCCAGAGTGGCAAACAATAAGGTCACATGTTAGCTGACTTTATTCAGTTTTAAGGCATATCAGTGTTGGTGCAGCTGGGGTAGTGTAGGGGTCAGCAAGGAGGAGGTATGTTGCTGGGCCGGGTAAAGCAAAGTTGGGGATTGCGTATAGTGCAAGGTTAGAAGTGGGAAATGAGCTTTGACGGGAAAGCTAAGGGCAATCAGCGGATTAAGGCTTTTCAACTTTGGCTTCCAGAGTTGCATGTCATTCAGTTTTCTTGGGTTATACATTGGTGTTCTGTTATAACAAGGTGGCACCTTTTGGTGCATTTCAGAGGGATGGCCTTTTAGCAGATGGTTAGATTTATTTATGGGGGGTTGCATTAGCTTACAAATGTGAGGGAAGGAGTTGGTGGGCGGAATAATATGGGGGGTTGGTTGTGGCTGGGTAGGGTAAAGCACTGCTAGACTAGCTGCTGGTGTAGTGGCTGCCTTGGGAAGGAATTTGATGGAGAGAAATTTAATTGTCATAGGTTGGTACTAGGCTATCGGCCTGAGGGACTATACAAGCCTAGCCATAACAATTCCCTGGATATTTCTTCCCACAATATTTACTTCCCTGGACCCCTGTCTAGCAGGGTGACTGACGTGATCCCTGCGGTGAATTTCCTATCTCCCATCCAATCATCAAGGTTCCTTTTGAAGAGGGCCAAGGAGATGCTCTGCTTGACATGTATGGGCAGTCTATTCCAGGGTATGGTGAGTCTCTGGGCCAGGAACCTATCTCTCCAACATGTTTTGTTTATTGTGATGACAAGGTTTAGATCCCTGGAGTGTGTGGCTCTGAGGGATTGGGATTTCTTTAAGTGGATCATGTCCAATAGCTCAGGGTTTGACATGGCCACGTATGTTAAGCAGAGATCGCCTCTGAGTAGACAATATGCCACAGAGTACAGCTGGAGGTTTTTAGACAGTCAGCATAGGGCATCTGCCTTAGGCCTGTGATTCTTTTAGTGAGGTATTTCTGCAGCCTTTCCAGCTGTTGCAGATGTCTTGTGAGGTACATGCCAAATGGGGCGTTGTACTCTATAATGGGTCTAATGAGGGATGAGTACATTGGGACAATGACCTCCTTTTTGCTGGATGAAAAGCCCTTAGTGATGAGGTGGAAACAAGGGATGGGTTTCAGCTGGACAAGCAGGATTTCTTTGAGAATAGTATAGTTGCACGGGTGACCCGGAAGGATGACTGGGAGGATGTTGAATATTTGGACTTTAATTTATGAATCTATGCATTTTGGTATGATGTACGCTTTTGGTGGTGACTAAGGTTGTCACATCTTGTGTCAACAGTTTTTTTTTTGCAGATCACAATGGGGTCGCAGATGGCAGAAGTATAGATCATCAGCAGTCAGTGGATCAATCGATGGCCAGAGTGAAGGAGGCCAGTTGCAGTGGAAGTCACAGTCGGCACAGTGGTCTACACCAAGGCTGAGAGGGCAGTGAGCAGAGTACTGGCCAGCATCAGGAATGAGGTAAAATTGCAAGGTAATGGATTTTACTGGGGGGTGCTTTGGCGACTGGAGTGGAGCACAGTGCGGTCACTGGTAATCCCCTTTGTTTGGGTCATTAAGGCAAGCTAGAGCAGCATGTTCAAGTAGCATGGGAGCTGATTATTGCGTGGGAATGTGAGGCAAGTTAGGAAGAGGTAGGTGGGGGGCCAGGATAACACTGTGGGGGATGGATTATGGGGTGTGGGAGAAAGTATAGTTGTGTACACTTACCATAAATGTAGATGTTCGAGTGTATTCGCTGTTGCAGTGATCACATTTGGGTTATCTGCTTGTAGTAGCCCTCAGTCTACCTGATTAACAAAGTCTTAGGTCCTGCATCAGTTGTTGTCTCATCTTCCATGACATCAGGTAGTCAGGGGTATAAAGCATGCAGCCAATGCCATTACATCAGTTTTTTTTGCCCCAGATGCCAGGTGCCCCCATAATGGGAAGCAATTATATATACAAGGTTACACCTCCAACAAAAAGAACAAATACACCAAAAAGCTTTAAGCATAGTAAACAAGAATAGAGGTATAGCCAATAAAAGTCAGGGGGCTGGAGGGAGGGTAACTAGGACTGCAACAGTGAATACACTCGAACATCTACATTTAAGGTAAATGTACACAACTGTACTATGTTCTTTGTGTTTCACTGTTGCAGTCATCACATTTGGGTAGATTCCCAAAGCTAAGGATGGGAGGAGGAAATTAGCTAGCATTAGGACCATCTATAAGGCCTCGCAGGACTGCAGTGGCAAAGCCAGCTCAGGATTTAGAGAAAACTGGCAAATGGTAATCCTTGGTGAAGGTATGTACAGAACTTCAGGTAGCACCTTCTAGGATGTCCCTGGTAGGGACAACCTCTGAGAAAGGCTGTAGAGGTAGATGCAGCCCTGGTTGAATGTGGTCTTATCCCCTGTGGGGTAGGATTTCCATGGTGCTTATAGCAGAAATTAATGCAATAGCTTATCTATTTAGAAATGGTTTGCTTTGAAATGGCCTTCCCCTCTGCCCCTGCAGCAAATGCAACCAGCAGTTGTTCAGATTTCCTGAGAGGTTTAGTCCTGTCCAAGTAAAATCTAAGTTGTCTGTGCACATCCAAGGAGTGCAGTATTCGTTCCCCTTTGTTCTGTGGATTAGAAAAGAAGGTTGGCAAATGAATAGACTGATTAAGGGCCACACTGGATACCACCTTGGGCATGAAGGAGGGATTGGTCCTGAGGGACACTCTGTCCACATGAAAGATAATGAAAGGCTCCACTGCCATGAGGGCCTGTAATTCAGACACCCTTCTTGCTGAAGTGATGGCCAAAAGGAAGGCTATTTTCCAAGAAATAAATTTCAACTCAGCATTTGCAGCTGGTTCAAAAGGAGGTAGAGTGAGTTTTTCCACTACAAAGTTAAGGTCCCAGGCTGGAGAAGAGGATCTCCTGGTTGGTCTTAAGTTCTTGCCCCTCTGAGAAACTGCTTCAGCAGTGGATGAGAGAAGAGGGGTGGTTCTGTGTTGTAATGAGCTGAAATGGCTGAGGCATGAATTTTGATGGAGGAAAAGGAAAGGCCCGTGTGAAGCATCTCAGTTAAGTATTGAAGAATCTGAGGTAAATTGGGCGCTGCTGTGCCCATACCCAGAGTTTGGTTCTAGGAACAGAATCTTTTCCATTTATCAGCATAGGGTTTTCTAGTACTAGTCCTCCTTGCCTCCAAATTGACATCCAACACTTGCTTACTGAGGGATGGTAAAGGAGTGATCAGGTAATTAGCCAGGCTGCCAGGTTCAGGGTTTGAAGCTGTGGGTGCAGAATCTGGTGGGACAGCAGGACAGGGGTCTGAGGCAGGTGCCATGGTACCAGCAGTGACACACTGTGCAAAAGGGGGTGCCAGTGTTGGCATGGCCAGTCTGGTGCAATCAGTATTGTCCTTGGTTTGTCCTGTTTGATCTTTAGTACTACCTTGGAGAGGAGAGGCAGAGGGGGAAAGGCATAAACTAATAGATTGTCCAGGTGATGGACAGGTCATCCACTTTCCAATCTTGTTTGTGGGGAGCCCTTGTGCAGAATTTGTCCAATTGGTAGTTCTGGGGGGAGGCAAACAGGTCTATCTCTGGGCTCCCCAATATGTTTCTCAACATGTTGAACATCTTTGGTTCCAGTTTTCACTAGTGTGAGTCCATGAGATTTCTGCTTAGTTAGTCTGCCAGTGTATTCAGCTTTCCTGGCAGGAATTGTGTCTGTAGGTGCACTTGGTAGCTCAAGGCTGTGTTCCACAGACCCATGGCTAGTCTGCAGAGAGGGTATGAGTGGGTTCCCCCTTGCTTGTTTATGTATCACATAACAGTGGTGTTGTCCATATTTACCATTAATTGTCCTAGAAGAATGTGGTCCTTGAAGGCTGTCAGAGCATTCTGTACAGCTAACATTTCTTTTTGATTAATATGCAGGTGCATTTGACTTGGGTTCCATTTGCCCTGAATGCACTTCCCTGCCAAGTGAGCCCCCCCATGCATAGTCTGATGCGTCTGTTGTTAAGGTTTGGGCGGCAGGGGGTAGAGTGAATGGCAGTCCCTTGTTTTGGTGGCAGACCTCTGCCCACCAAAGGAACTCAATCTGTAGACAAAGTATGATTGGAATCATTGCTTCTAGATCCTGAGAATGTTGACAACATTGGCTTTTTAGATGCCACTGTAGTTTCCTCATATGCGGTCTTGCATATGGAATTAGTAGAATGCAAGAGGCCATGAAACCCAGGGCTTGCAGGATTTGCCTTGCAGATAGCTGGGTCTTTGTGGCCAGTAGTTTGAAGTAGGCTGCCAAATAAACTTGTTTCTCTGGTGTGAGGAAAGCCATCTGGGAAGTTGTGTTCATGCTTGCTCCCAGGAATACAATTTGTTGGCAGGGTACAAGATGTGATTTCTTTTCGTTTTTGGTGTACCCCAGAGAAGTTAGCAATTTATGTACAAATGCCAGATGATTCTATAGTATGTCCTGGCTTTCTGCCTAAATTAGACAATCGTTCAGGTATGGGTATATATGAATATTTCTTTGCCTGCAAAATGCAATGACTGGAGCTAGGCTTTTTGTGAATACCCTGGGCACAGTAGATAAGCCAAAGGGCAGTGCAGAGAACTGATAGTGCATGTAGCCTGCTTTAAAGCGTAGGTATCTTCTATAAGATTCCCTTATTGGGATGTGCAGGTAGGCTTCCTTTAAATCCAGTGTTGCCAACCAGGAATCCTTGCCTAGCATAGGAAGTAGCTGGTGAAGAGTTAGCATCTTGAATTTTGGGATCACCAAAAATGTGTGTAGCATAGGGAGGTCCAGGACAGACAGCCAGGTGTTGTCTTTTCTGGGCACCAGGAAAAGTCTTGAGTAGAAACCTTGTCCCCTTTCCTCTTCTGGGACAGGATGAATAGCCCTGATACTTAGAGAGAGAACTTGCTTTTGAGCTTCTGTCCACTGATTTGGGGGTAGATCTGGCCAAACGTTTGGGGTTGGTAAAGAGTGGAAGTGGAATCTGTATCCTTGGGAAACTATATCTAAAACCCATTTTTCCTGGGTAATGAGTTCCCAATTTTTTGCCTGTAGGGCAATCTTTCCCCCTAAAGAAACAGTCAGTTGTGCAGGGCTTGGAAGTTTTAAAGTTAAGTCATTGAGACAGTTTATCATGGGGAAGGGGGGGTCTTCCTACTCCCTGCTTTGGAAGTGGGAGCCCCCCAATGTTAGTCCTGTAAGTACCTTGTAACTGAAGTCTCTGTGTTCTGCTGGATCTGGGTTTGGACTGAGAAGGCCTGGAAGAGGCAGGAAAGGACCAGTTCTTAGAGGGCCAATGCCTATTAAATCTGGGTGGCTGTACTTGCAGGAAATCTTTAACAGTTTGCATAGATTTAGCTTTTTCCTCCATTCTTTTTAAGTACTCCTTCTGCTTTGTTGCCAAACAGATAGTCTGGGTTTAAGGGAGCATCCAGCAATTTAGCTTTAACATGATCTGGCAAAGATTGCTCCTTAAGCCAAGCATGCCTTCTAAGTACAGACCCAGTGACAGCAGCCCTGCAAGATGCCTCTAATGAATCAAAACCACATTGCAAAGTATGTTTTCCAACTTTTCAGCAGAATGTATTAAATCCTGTAAATCTTTATTTTCAGCACAGTCAGGAATCATCATTTTCTGTTTAAGCAATCAATAATATGCTGTTGATACTTTAACATATGAAACTGGTAGTTTAAGGTGCTAATGGCCAAGGTTGCAGAAGTGTATACCTTCTTACCACCATCTATCCAGCGCCGTGGAATCTCTGTCAGAGGAGGTAGGATTCTTGGCAGTAGTAGCCTTAATGCCCTTGGGTTCCTGTGAAATGGTCTCAGGATCCGCAGTAGGATTTTAAAAGAGGAAATTGTGAGAGTCAGGAACCCTGTAATACCTATCAGGTTTTCTGGGAGCAGGAGGTAGAGAGTCAGGGGCCAAGCTAGATTCCAAGAAGGCATCATCAACAATGTCCAGTACAGGAGGGATACCTAAAGGCCTGTGTTGGGGCAGGAGTAAGAAATACCTAAGCCTCTTCTTAGAGTCAGAGCCATCCTGGCTTTCCCAGTGAAAATGCTCCCTAAGAGTATGCAAGGTTTCACCAAAAGAGAAATCCACTGGAGGGGAAGCAGAGGGAATGGAGTCCTCTGCATCAGAATCCTCATAGGAAGATAAGGGTAAATCCTGGTCATCAGAGGAAACAGAAACAGAGTCCTGATAAGAAGAATTATAAGGAAACTCAGTCCTAGGTCTCTTAGAAGGGGAAGGCTGACTTCCCCTGATTAGAGTAATAAGGTCTTCAGCCATTCTTATCATTTGTTTTTTTAGGCATAGAGGCCTGACCATGCAGTCTGAGCATTGGTTATCTAGGCATGGATCGAGTTTTAGGCCATGAAGAAGAAGAAGATGGCGTTGGTTTAATATGCAAGTCAGTAGGCCTGAATACACCCTCAAAAGTCAGTGCCTGCACAGCAGCTCTGGACCCATCCAAGGTAGAGTCATCCGCAGGTTCCACAGTTGAAGAAGCATCTTGCGGCATACCAGACTCAGAATGGGTCTCAGTAGAGGCCTGCGAATCTGAAGTAGTGGGTATCAGGGGCTACAAAAGCGCCTCACTAAGTAACGGCGAATTGGCGACTAGCGTAGAGGTGTTGTTGGCAGCTTTGGACCTATGCGGTCTTTCTCTGTCTTTACCTTTGCATTTTTTCGGAATGTCAGTAGTCGGGTGGCTTACCAAAGCCATTTCTGGATAATTGAACTGAGTACCAAAATATTTAGAAGCGTAAATAACCACCGACGAATAGTTCATTGTTTAAGGCACAAAACCAACAGCGAGGTACGTCGTGGTCTGGGTCTAAGCAAGGAATGCAGTACGAATGAAAATCTTTATGAGGTATTAGCTTTCCACAAGAAATAAATACAATTATTAACTTTTATGACATCGGTTTAGAGCAAGAAAAAGTTTCCCCAACGGGGTACTTAGCTCAGTTGAAGACTTCGGTTCTGAAACTCGAAAACGAAAATTTCAGCGACCGGCACTTGCAAACTGCTTCTGCTTCAGGCACCGCACAGCAAGAAAGACTGATGTAATGGCATCGGCTGCATGCTTTATACCCCTGACTACCTGATGTCATGGAAGATGAGACAGCAACCAATGCAGGACCCAAGACTTTGTTAATCAGGCCGACTGAGGGCTACTGCAAGAAGATAACCCAAATGTGATGACTGCAACAGTGAAACACAAAGAACATCACAGAAGAAGTAGAGTCACAACATTCATAGGAGCACAGGAACTTATTAGGCTAAAGCCCTATGGCTCTTGCAAGCCAGCTGAGTCCAACCCTTACTTTCAGGTGGTTGGAATCTTGGGGTGATTATAGTTACTCATCCAGTTTAAACAGTATGTGGGGGAAGGGCCTATGATGGGTTGTTCTTTGACAGGAAGCCGGAGTTTGTTCCTAATGTGGGGTATCTTTGGGGTGACAAATTTGTCCCTTGAGTAGGTAGTGTGACTGATATTTGGTAATGAGTGAATTGGGGGTGTTTAAGGTTGGGCACATAGAGTACTTCATTGCCGGGCATAGGCGAGTTTTCATGAACTATGTCAAGGAGTTCTGGTTTTCTGGCTCTTAGTGTCAGGTCATTAAAGTTTGGAGTTAGACTATTCCCTACAATAATCAGGTTACTGCACATCCAGAACTGTGTATTTTGTTGGGCTAAGGTGATATGCTATATTTGACAGGGTCTTACGTTCGTCACTTGCTAAAGGTTTTTCTTTGACTGTGATGGATTTGTGTTCAAGGGGTTATAGTTCTATGGCTTTTGTTATGACCATAGGTTATCATTCCATATAGGTCGAGCCATGGTTAGTGGCTTGAAGGAAGCGGACTAAAAGGGAAGGTATGTTCTTGGAGCAGTTGTTCCAGTGGTACAGTGGGGTCATGGTTAATCCTGCTTTATTTAGTTTAATTACGGCGTGTTTCAGTGCTGGTATGTCATGGCATGGGGTTGATGACGGGGTTTTAATGCACTTTACAGATGATGGTACACTGAATGATGTTTTGCTTAACCCTTCCCTTTATGGTAGGTAGTTGGTTGAACAATTTTGGGTAGAAGGTAGGGAGAACAGCCTGGTCAGGCTGGTTGGCGGAAAAGAGGGACAGGTTTGCCCTCTTCTGTTCCTCCCCTCTGGGGTCTGGATGTTCATTTTAAGGATTTGGGGGAAAGGAAAATGAACAGTGGGAGGAAGCTTGCTGAATAGATAAGTAAGCTGAGGTAAGGATGCTGCTTATTTGGTGGAAGGTAATTCAATGAATGGTGTATGAAGTGAGATGGGACACTGCTTCATAAGTAAAGTAAGTGAGCAGAGGTATGAACCCTGCTTACTGGAGTAGGGCTAGTAGGTAAGCTGCCCTGATTAACATTACAAGGATGTTTATGCTGTGTTTAGAATCAACTATACTATGTCCAGTTGTAATTAATAATTTTGGTGATCAATGCTATGTTATGGAAGTTTTAATAAAGGTCATCAAATGTCATTCGGTGTGATGTGTTTATTGAAGGGGACCTGGACAAATGAGGTTTGATAACAAACCAAGTTGTCCTGGGACATCTTCAAGAGGGGTTAGGGTGATATATTAGTGGGAGTTAGTTGGGTTGGGGAGGTGAAAGGGTTAAATGGAGGTGAAAGGGTTAAATGGAGGGAGGGATGATTGGGAGGAAATGAGATAAGGGTGGGGAAGGGCTTAAGGGGTTTAGACAAGTGTAGCTGGGTAAGCAATCACATTTTGGTGTGAACTTGCTACCCACCCACCCTCCCTTTTTGTTGGTGGATTGGTGGGAATTGGGGTTATTTTATCAGTCAGAGGAGGCGGAGAAGAGTGACAGGTTTGCCCACTTCTGTTCCTCCCCTGGGGTCTGTATGTTCATTTCAAGGAGCTGGGGAAAGGAAAATGAGTAGCTGGAGGAAGCTTGCTGAATAGATAAGCAAGCTGAGGTAAGTATGCTGCTTATTTGGTGGAATGTAATTCAATGAATGATGTATGAAGTGAGATGGGACACTGCTTCATAAGTAAAGTAAGCGAGCAAAGGTATGAACCCTGCTTACTGGGACAGTGTGAGCAGGTACACTGCCCTGATTAACACTACAAGGATGTTTATGCTGTGTTTAGAACCAACTATACTGCGTCTAGTTGTAATTAATAATTTTGGTGATCAAAGCTATGTTATGGAAGTTTTAATAAAAGTTGTCAAATGTCATTCGGTGTGATGTGTTTATTGAAGGGGACCTGGACAAACAGGACTATATTCCTTTAAGTGCAAACCAATATATATGCATTCATACAGACAGATAGACAGCTTGATTTTACTAATCTAAACATGTTACAAAAAAATTCTAGATCCGTAAAAGTAAACTTACAGGGGGAGGGACAAAATTCCTGAGATATCTAAAAGACAATGGTGATGAAGCAGCAAATCACTGCTATTATACTTTTCTTTTCAGTGGAAAATGCAGCAAACACAGACTGTATGCCAAAAAGTTATTTTTTTTGAATAGTTACAGCTTATTTAATAAATGATCATAAAAAAATCACTACAGACCTCAGTCAGAAAAAAAGAAAATATTAGAAGACAGCCTGAAACAGAACTGTTACGGAATGGTACATTTTTTGTTTGCACACCATTTACTGTCTTAAAAGTGCATGGGAGTATTGCTACATGTTAAAGTCAAGAAATGGGTTTCCATCATATTGTAGCATCTGTGCTATATGGCTTACTGTCCTGAATTACATACGTAGGTACAATAGTATTGTGATGCGGAGGGAACCAATGTGAAACAGATATTTATACTCATATGCCACTTTAATAGATACACTCTGCAAAAGTCAGACCAGAAGGGAAAAGCTTTACCTCCACAAAATTAATGTAGCAGATGTTGGACCCTACATTATAACAAGCAGTGTATGCTATCTGTAGTCAAGAAGGTTAATGTAGTATCACTGAAGTTGCCATGGTGATAAACCTCTCCAGCCACACTAACAGGATACAAAAGTTCATGATGATACTTCAAGAACAGCTTTAGTAATGAAAGAGAATTATGTATAATTAATTGTCTTCTAGTGTGCAAATGCTGTAATGAAAAACCCACAGATTAATATTTAATATTATCTTCACTACTAAAAAAAAAAAGTGCCTAAATTTTATTCAAACAGAATATTACCTGATTATGTATCACAATGGTGAAAGCTTTTATAGATTTACAACTTCACAGTTTACTAATAGGCAGGTAGATTAGGCAATCATATATACATATAGATATACACACACACACACACACACACACACACAGCCTACACATTCAATGTAGGAAGTCAGAGAGTCATGTCCCTTTTAGATAAGGGCCTTACTACTAATCCTTGGAGTAAATTTATGAGAACTCCTGATCATCAAGACAATTCAAAGGAGGGTAAGGTGTTACACTGTTTAATATTTACAGGAATTTGTTCGACCAAATATACAATTCTTTAGGAAATGAGCAAGTATTCCCCCAAAATGTCTTATTTATGTTATGATATAAGCTGACAGTTTTGGAGTGTGTGTTTATAACAGTGCTGGTGTTTCTGCTTTGCAGTAGGTCTGGTAAAATTTGGAGTTTCATAGTCCGAAAGGCAAGACAGACATTTCCTTTTTAATCAATCTGTACAGTTAAGATAGCATAGCCTTTTGATTCTCTTGGTTTGTGAATGTTGAGTTTTTCAAGCTGGGTTAGGCATTTGGTAAGACACATACCAATCAGAATGTTATTTTCAATGGTTAGCAGAATAAAGGAGGAATATAGGTTCATGGGTAATGACCACCAGAGCCATTATAAGCCTAGCTGTGCAATCCAACCCAGCTGTGTCCCTGTGTATCATGTGCATTTATTAGGAAGGAGTGTGTTAGGAAGTTTCTAGAGGTTATGTTGGGGGATATGTTAGCTTAGGCATTACTGTCTTCCTCTGTCTATCAGAGACATGGGGTCATACTCAGGGTGAATTTACAGTTTCCCATCCATTGGTCAAGGTTATGCTTAAATAGGGATGGACTCTGCTTCACTTTGATAGCGAGCCTGTTCCAGACATGGGGATCCTTTTTGGCACATCTGTCTCATCAATATGTTTTATTTATATCACAAGTAAAATTTAAATTCTTGGATCTAGTGATTCTGATGCTGTTCATTTTGTGGATGTGCAAAGGTTCATCAGAGCTAGATCTGAGGATGCATTTTACGCCAGGCATTGATCACCTCTCCGTAATCTGTAGTGGATAAAGTATAAGGACCAGTCTTTAACGTGATCCAAATATGACAATGTGTTTATTTCCTTGGTTCTCCTGGTAAAGAGGCTTTGTAGGTATTCCAATTGTTGCATATGTCTGGAGAGGTACATGCCAAAGGGGGAATTATACTCAATGATGGGTCTGATAAAGGCAGAATAAAGTTGCACTATGACATGCTTGGACCTAGATGCCATACCCATTCTTATAAGTTGGGTTACATGGAATGAGTTTCTTACTGCCTTGGGCACATGTTAGTCAAAGTTGAGATTACTGTCTATATATGCCCCAGATCCTTGACTAACAGGTCAACTCTTAGAGCTGTCTTATTGATGAAGTAATTAGCCTGGGTAGCAGTTTTCCCAAAAGGCACTATAATGCATTTCTTGACACTAAGTTTTAATCCTTGACTCTGGCACCAGTCATTTGTCTGTGTCAGATCCTCTTGTAAGATGCTTTTGTCAGGAGGGGAATCTATGACAGTTCCCAATTTGTAGTCATCTGTGAACTTGGTCATCCAAAAGATCTGGACTTCCAAGAAGAATAGAAAGACAGCTAAGAATCGAAAAATGAATATTTTCAATAATATTTAAGATGTTAATTTTATGAACAATACCAGCATTATGAATCCCATCAAATGCCTTAGCAAGGTCAAGATAAGTGACATGGGCAAAATGACCTTCATCAGTAACATCAGTCACACCCTCAAAAAGTCAACCAAAGTAAGTAGGTTCTACCATTCATAAAACCTAGGGCTGAGTGTTTGTCAGTTACCAATGTTGTTGTTAACAAGCTTGACTAAGTTCTGTTTTATGATTTTACAAACATAGGATGATAACCTATAGAGTCATCTACACTACTACTTTTACATAGAAGCACTACATCTGTTGTTCCCCAGTGGCCAGGAAGATGCTCTGTGGAGAGACTAAGAATACAATACTTATGGGGTACAACAACATCATAGTTTGTGTTGACAACAAGACAGCTTGGTATACTGAGTGTGCCCGCAGAAATGTTATTTTTAGTTTTGGTTATAGTTTCCAGGAACTGGTCCATGGAGAAAATGAGAGGAACAGTATAAAAAGATTCATGGAAGGAAGACCTAGAATGTGAAGAAGGGAAATGACAGGACAGTTCTTATTTTCATCTGTATGAGAACAGGTAGTAGCATTCACATCAAGTTTGGTACATCTAATCCTCCCAATATATTCAAAAATAACCTTGTAATTATTCTTTGAAGTGCTAGTGACCTTCAGTTTATATTAAACCTTATTCTTTCTAATGATGCACTTGGGTTCTATAAAGACCTATTTATACATCTTTTTTTTTTAATCTGAGAGTTCCACTATAGGGGATTCACTTTGAACTTGCCACTGTCATACACTTATCTATACATTCAGTGAGATGGCTGTTAGTCTAAATATGGTGGCTTTAGAATCTAGATCAGCAGGAAGCAAAGCACTTGTGAAATTCTTACAGCCCTCACAGGGTTAAAAGGTCAGGAGTAGTCCTGGCATATCATTCAATTTATGCGCAAATTGATACCAATTACAATGGAAAACATGGCAGTCTGGTAGATTTTATCAAGGAGAGGATAGCCTTAGTAGGTGTGCAAACAAAGGTAGCATTCAAAATGATGATGCAAAGTATAACTCTCACTGTTGGGGGAACGTAAACAATTTGATTACGGGAGTTAGCATTAATGAAATATATGAAAAGCTGAACATATTTCCTGCTAGTTGTGGAAGATTCCCATATGACAGATAATTGATGTCACCTAGTACTGGGGTATTGAGATTAACATATATGGAATCCAGCTTGCTGAGATACCTACTGTGGTTTTCAGGAAAAACGGAAGGGAATCTGTAGTTGACAACAAAATGGTAACTGGCTTCCTCAGACATGACTAAAATTTCAAGGAGTTCAGATTCAGAATCTTGAAATATTTCATATGAATTAACTTGTGTGTAGATAAAACCAAACACACTCTCACTTCCCTGAGATGGTATGAAAAAGTGAGAAGGGAGAAAGGTGAAAGGATCTAAGAGCTCTGGTCACATGCTGAATCCTGGCACCAGAAAGACAGCATACCGTGACCCTATTCCTTCATAGTCTTGTGAGTCCAATAACAGCATGCCTAACTATTGAGTCAGTCATTACTAATGCATTACCATGTACTGCTACAGCTTCAAGAGTCTTTATGGGAGTAAGCATGGAACTAGGATCACTTAATGTTTGTTGTGGATGAAGGTGCAAGTGAAATTGCTTGGAGCAAGTTTTATAACGTGGCTGAGGTTTGATCAGATGAGATCTTTTTAGCTTAGGAAAATGATTACTTGGCACCAGCAACAAACATGGGCCTATCTTATTTTAATTTCTCCAAGTCTTTTGGGTTTATAATACTATGGCAGGACTGGACCCCATTCCTAAGTCAAAGTATGAATGAAGTTCATGAAATTAGTATCATTTCAATTATTTGATGTTAACCAAAAAGTGCTCTTCACAGCACCTGTAATGTGTTGTGAATATATCAACCTTTCATCTTTTGGTTTAAATCCACCTCTCCTTAACCATTTCTGCATCAGATCCTGTTAGACATGAAGTTGTTCCAGGAGTTTTCTGTACTTCCAACTATACTTTTGCCTTTTTCAATTTCCTGTCTTCTCATCTGATCCTTCTCCTTACATTCTTTTGTTTTTTTGTTTTTTTTTTGTGTTTTTGTTTTTTGGGCTTACTGTTGGGGAGTTTTGATGTAGTATTAAGCTGCACACTAACATGATGTACTGCACAAGAGATTAGACTCTAAACCTAATAATTATTTATACTATCAGAAGTTTGTCAGTACATGACCAAATTAAGTAACTGCCAATATAAATGTAGTAGTTTCTACTCTAGCTCAGAGCTCCTGTAATTAGTAGGCTGTAACAGAAGGGAATAAAACAAACCGCTGTCAATAGAAACCAATATGCGATCATATATTAGTGACTACATAAATAGTGAGCTGTCAGAATTATGTAGAAGGAGCCCTCATCTATCCTCACCACTCTACTTAATATAATAAATTCTGAAGTCTCGTATGAGTAAAGTAACCTTCCCACTAAGAATCTCTCTTGGAGATGTGTAATGCACTCTGACTGGTGCTAAACTCGACAAATAATTTCCATGTCTTAAGTCATGCGCCATGGCAGTTTGCTATTGATTCTGCAAAGAATATGTGCCAACCTAGTTACTAAAGTGAGAAATAATGAATTAATAACATGCTTCTCTTCTGTAGCAACAAAGGATAAGGGAATGGAATGCAAAACTAAAAGCACATTGAATGCAGCTTAGTACAGACGAGACAGTTGTCATGGTAGCGAATGGGGGCAATCAGAAAAAATGAAAATTGAGATAAAAGGCAAAATAGTGGAACAGGACAATGGTTCTGAGCATCTGGGATAGGAAGTCCTAATGAGGAGGTGAAAGAGACTATCAGAGGGGCTGCAGTCAACTGTCGCAGTGCGTCATCGGTAGCGTGTGACAGAAGAATGCCAAAGAAGCAGAAAAATAAGGTGTACAAAACAGCGGTATGACCAATACTAGTGTACCGTACAGAAATCCTGGCTGGGATCAGTGGGAGTCTTCCTCATCTCTAGCATCTTGTAAGCAAGAGAAAAAAAGTGTGTGCAGCCTAAAACAAAACTTAGAACCACGAAATAACTCGGTGCGAATGTAACCCACCAGCTCACAGTTAAAACACACTAATCCAATATAAGTTAATACAATAGAGTTTAATGGTTAAGTGATGTTGTCCATCTCTAGTCTAATAGATGAACTTCATCAGAACCACTCTGCAATACATCAATTTAAATACCCTCATATAATCATGTGACTTACTATATACCAATCAAAACCCTTGTTATACCATACGTAATATATAAAAACACCTAGGGATAGGTACTATAAAATATTATTAGAACAAATAAAAGAATATATTCTCTGTAATCCGTTACGTTAAAATCATGATTTAGCAGAATGAAGTTGTAAAACACTCTTGATAGAAATACAATCTTTCTGTAGTACCAGTGCTACAGCACAATCTAAGTACCACAACTTTTTCTATTCAGTTTTTGCTTCCTAGTGACCACCTCTCAGATCAAAGGGATGTTTTTCCAATATTCATCCCCCTATGAGGAACATTTCAAAAGAAAAAAGTAGTATAAGGAAATTATGGCAAGTTTTTTTTTTTTTTACTGCATAGAGCCATGTGCGTTTTAAAATTACACTATTAGAATCAACTGAAGAAAGATGAGAAATACTAACTGCAACTTATAAATGAAACTTTTTTTGTTGTTTTTATGAAGGATAACATTAAAGAAATTACAAGTGAAGGCAAATGCCATGAAAGGCATTGTCATGAATGTATGTACCTAATGTTGTACGGTAAATGCCACAGTTACAAGAATGAAAGGGAATAGATGAAATTTATTTGAATATGAAAGCATACAAGGTGTATGGGAAAGTACATAAAAAGAGATCTGGCAGATAAGGTAATTTTTTCTTGTGCATGGTTTACATCGAAGGCTAGATTTGGGGAATTGAGTAATAAACATAGGAAAAAATTAAGTTTTTATCTTTTAAGGCGTGGGGAGGGCAAGAGGAATGAATAATAATTATAGGTTAGCACCAAGCTAACTGCCCTTCTGGGCCATTTTAAGCCTAGCCAATTACCCCATGTGAGAATCAAACCCTGCACCTTGTGTTTACAAGGTAAACACCTTAATCATTATACCAACCTCGCACCACTTTATAGTATTTCACTTTTTTTCTGCCTTCTTTCTTTTATTTTATTATAAATAGGTCAATCCAGGAATCCCACATTTCTTCTCTCTTGAAAAAGGCACATTATCCCTCCGCACCAAGGAGATCATTCAACAGACAATAACTTCAGACCTATAGAAATCTTATCTCCCCTCACAAAATACTTGAAAAATGTATTCAAAAACAATTGCTAGACTATCTCCTGCTGGAAGAACTCTTATCCCCCACACAACATGACTTCCATCATCCCCACAGTACTCCCCTTCTATCCTATAAAGATACCCTTAATAAAGAACTAGTCTCTTCTAAAGACTTGTCTAAAGCTGTCACCATTTGTCACAGCAAACTTCTACTTCAAATGTTCTCACTAAGTTTCTCTCAGCCCAAAATTCTGTGGTTCAAAAGCTACCTGTCCAATAGGTATCAGTCAGTTAAATGGCACTCCACACTCTCTCTAACTCCCAGTCACCACCAGTGTACCACAAGGCTCTATCCTTGGTCCGCTCCTCTTTAACATTTTCACCAACACCCTCTACACTTCCATACAACAGGCCACCCTAATGCAATAGCAGATGATTCCACTCTCATTTGCACATCTAACAACAGGGTACACCTCAAACAAATTACTCAGGAAGCTTTAACAGCCACAGAAACATGGCTTTATAACCTACAATTCATGCTCAACCCAAAAAAGACCAAACTATTACTTTTTTCCCCACAAATCCCTCTCTCGCGAAAAAAAAAACAAAATTCAAAGCCCTTTTTCTTGATAATACAACCATTGAAGTCGCTTCTCATAGCAAGCTATTAGCAGTGATAGCGGATTATAATCTTATATTCAACCTGCACATACAAAATTGCATGAGAAAAAAATCCTCAAAAACTAGGGATGCTTTACAGAGCAATAAAACTCTCACCAATGCAAGTAAAACTACACTTGCCACTACTTACCTCCTCCCCACTCTTCTTGATGGCACTCCCATCCTTACTAACCTCCAGGGTTCGCTAAAATTAAAACGTGAACAATGCTATAACAAAGTTGCTAAATTTGCAGCACATACCCCATTCAGAATCCATCACTGTATAACACTGAAACACCTAAATTGGTTAGAACTGCCACATAAACTAACATACTCTTATCATCTATAAAAGTATCCAGCATCCGTCTAACCAACAATAAAAAACATTCTACACATCTATGTTCCCAGTCAGTCATTGCAATCCAGTGACCACAAACTCCTGTCTACAGACCTAGCAAATGTGTTGTGCATCGTCTATACTCATACAAGGCTGCTAAGGGCTGGAATCCTTACCTGTATCTATCAGGTCTATACTCTCCAAACTATCTTTTAAAACTGCTTTGAAAAAGTTCATAGCTAAAATCTAGCTCTATTCTTGTTCAAATCCATGATAAGCTATATCCATAAATGTAAACAGGTTTCTTTACAATCATACTTTCTAACTCCCCTTTCTTCACTTACTTCCTTACTGCTCATTCCTTTCCCCCGCTTCAGATTGCAATTCCTATTTGTATTGGACTAGCTTACCTTTAATTTCTCTACAAACTGCCTAAAATTTCTCTAAATATTAAATGATTTTCATATATCTTGTATCGATTTTTAACCAATATTTTTATACTTTGTCTAATTGGTTGCAATTATTTAAACTGCAGATGTTTTGTTTTATTTTTGAAGATTACAAAATGATCATTGTTAAAATGTTTTGTAATAATTTGGAACTTTTCTCCCCGGGCCTCCACTGAAAAAGGGTTTCTACCTAATCAGACTTTCCCGCTAATCAAATGTCAATAAACAAATAGAAATAAGTTTATGGGCAAATACAATTTTTAAATACATTTTTTAAGTAAAGTTCCTTAATATTTTCAATGCATGCTGTGGGATTGTATCATCCAGCGCTACCACCACTAACAAAAATAAACCCAGACACCTTCATGGTTCTTTAACATCCACTGTTTGCATCTTTCTCAATTCCTAAATATGTTCTCATTTCTTACCACTTCATTTGCAATGTTTGTGGTTTGTATCAAGTTTTATATTTTTCTGTCTCACTGGCCATGTCTGGAAATGGATCCAAAAGGATCAGTCCACTACCTGACTAATAAAAAAATTAATAAATAAAATAACTTTCTCTGCTATGATATTAATCCTGGTTACTGAGAGTCTACTAGAGCATCTGATTGCAATGGTCTGTTATAAAACAAGGAAGGTAAAATGTCCGACAGCATGGTAGGTTGGTTATGAAAAACAGAAGTCTTCCAACATTCTTTGTAAAAAGATAAATTCACATACAAGTAACAGTATGTATTTTTTTTTTTTTCATTTTTAAAACATTCAAGTTTAAAAACACTCCAAGAATCAGAATCATAGAGGTTTGGGATAGCTATACTTGGGGAAAACACTTCACTGAGTACTTTATATTTGGTACTGAAATGTGTATCACACCATCAAAAGACTGAATTGAAGAGGAGGAAGAATGTCATTAGGTCACTGGGTGACATCATAGCAATAAACACATTTAAAAGCTTCTCTAGAAGACTTGCTGGATTATATACCTCTGCTTATTCAAAACTCTATTCATAATTACTCATTCGGTTTGGTTAGGACAACAATGATTCCCTGCCTAACTTTTATTGATTTCTAACAATGCAATGAGAAATAGCAGCAGGTACGAGTCTGGAAGTTTTAGATTTAATATTAAAATCATAATTTAGCAGAAAGGAGTTTTATAACACTGTTGACAGAAATACATTCAGTCATGCCGCATTTAATCCAAGTTGCCACAACAGCTCCTCCTGTTCAGTTTTTGCTTCCCAGTAACCACCTCTGAGATCAAAGAGAATTAAATTCATTCAACTATGAGGAAAATTTCAAAAGAAAGAAATTATGGCAAGGATTTTTTTTACTTCATAGACCCCGTGGGAATTTTAAAATGACACTATTAGAAACAACTGAAGTAATAAAAGCCAAACGAATAACAAAGCATATATTACAATGGTAGCCAAAGGTAGATGGCAGAATATTGTGGAATAATGAAATCAGTTAAATAAAGCTCTGCAGTCATGACTATAAACTATGCTTCTGTTCAGACATTCTCCTATAACTCCGATGCAAAACAGTTAGAAATACATGAATTTGAAAGTGGTCATGAAGAAAGCATACTATCATCAGATCTGGAGCTTCACCTTCAGTCTTCATGACTTTGTACAATATTTTAAGCACAAGGTTCGATTACCCGCCATTATACCACCATGATATTCTTCCGCCTTCTCAATACCTCAACTACACTGCAGAATTCTTCTTCTAGCAATACAAAGATCAATGGCCCATCCTTTGCAAAGAAGTCCCATAATCTGGTTTCCAACTGAGTCCTTGCCTTGCTGTTTCCCAGGAGTCTAGTTTGTTGAGGTCCACACTTGTAGCCTTCCATAAGTCATGTAAGTGACATTAGAATTCTTCAATATGACAGAATAGAATGCTGCTGCCTGTTTGTAAGCAATCCTTCAGACTCCAGTGACTTTGTAACTGTTTGTGGCTGTAGTGCATTCACTGACTTTCTATCACTGCTATTTGTTCATAGGTAGGTGCTAGGCTATTGGCCCAAGGGCCTAAAAAGTAAGCCTAGCCAAAAAGATTTCCTGGCTTACGCCACCCAAGAAAGTTATTTTCCTATGCCCCTGTTGAGCAGAGCCACAGAAGTGATCCCCGGGGTGTATTTCCTATTTCCTATCCACTCATCAAGATTTTTCTTGAAGAGTGCTAATGAGGACCTTTGCTCGACATAGATGGGTAGCTTGTTCCAGAGTATGGGAAGTCTCTGGGACAGAAATCTATCCCTCCAGCATGTCCTGTTTATTGTGGTGACAAGGTTTAGGTCCATAGAGCACATAGCTCAGAGGGATTGGAATTTCTTTAGGTGCAGCATGTCCAACAGTTCTGAGTTTGACAAAGCTTTATATGTTAGGCAGAGATCACCTCAGAGTAGGCGATATGCTACGGAATAAAGCTGGAGTTTTTTGAGATGGTCAGTGTAGGGTATCTGTTTGAGGCCATTAATCCTCTTTGTGAGGTACTTCTATGGCCTTTCCAGCTGCTGCAGATGTCTTGTGAGGTACATTCCAAAAGGGGCATTGTACTCTATAATGGGTCTAATGAATGTTGAGTAGAGGGGAACAATGACCTCTTTTTTCCTGGATGAGAATCATTATGTGATGAGATGTGCCACATAGAAGGATTTTCTGACTACTGTGGCGATGTGATTATCGAAGGAGAGACTACTGTCCACCTGGGTCCCAAGGTCTCTTATCACACATTCGGCATTAAGTAGACTGCCACCTATGTAGTAGTTCATGGGTACAGAGTTTTTAACAAAGGGGGTGACAATGCACTTTTTTGCATTGCGCTTGACACCATGGCTCTAAAACCAGGCATCTGTCTCAGCGAGGCCCTTCTGTAGGGTGTCCACATCATTTGAAGACTCGACTATGGATCCTAGTTTGCAGTCATCTCTGAACATCTGTTAGCCAAAGGCCTTCTGTGTTAGCCTGTACTTCAGAGAAATAGATACCAAACAGGAGAGATCCCAGGTCCCTGTGGTACTCCACTTGTCACTGGTTTGAGGTCAGATTTGGAATCTGCAATTTTTACAGTGTGGGTTCTTGTCAGTGAGCCAGTTGGCAATCCATCTTGTGATGTAAGGATTTATATTTGATTGCGTGAGTTTATCTATAATTCCAGAATGGGGGATGGTGTTGAAAGCCTTGGCAAGGTCAAGACAGTCTGTGTGCACCACCTTACCCTCCTCTACAGCTCTGGTGACTGCCTCAAAGAAGTTGACCAGATCCAGGAGGCATGATCTGCCTTTTACAAACCCGAACTGGGTGGGGTCTACAGTTTGGAGTTTACCAATGTCTTTGTTTATGAGTTTCATGATGATACGTTCCATGGCCTTACAAATCAGGCTAATAGGGAAAAAGTTCCCAGGATCAGTGGTGGCTCCCGCTTTGTGGAGTGGGATAACTGTTGCTGTGTGCCATTCAGTGGGCACAAAGTCTGATGTGAGGCTATGACTGAACATGGTGCTTAGGTGGGGAGCCAATTCGTTCTGACGTTCGTGTAAAACGCAGCCTGGGATGTTGCCCGGTCCCATGGATGCTGTGATTTTGGCTTTAGAGTGCAGCTTTTACCTGTGTAGTTGTGATTACAGGGACTCTGCATTCTTCCTGTATAGATATGGGCCCTTTAGGGGGTGAGACAGGGGTAAAGTTAGCACTGAACCTATCTGCCAGGATGTTGGCAATATCAGTTGGTTCTGTAATTTTCATGCCACTGTGCTGTAACTCAGAGCAGATCTGTGTGTTGCCAATGAGATTCCTGACATAGCTATAGAATGCGGTGGTTTTCCTTAGAATCAGTGGCGATTTTGTTTTCATAGCTAGCTTTGGAAGATCTTATAAGGGATCTTAGCTTCTTACTGAGGCTGACCAGGGAGCTCCTCCACACATGGGATTTTACTCTCTTTTGCAACAGTTTCTTCCTTCTGTTGTAGAGTTTGTTTATGGCAGGAGACCACTAGAGTGACTTCCTTTATTTGGAGGATAGCATCTTGGTTCTGTTTGGGAGAGCACAATCCATGCACTCGTGTAAGTGCTTATAGAGTGCATTTGTGTAGGATTCAGCAGTTGTAACTTTATTGCCCATCTACATTGGTGTCATGAAGTTCACCACTTTCTGTCTTAAGAAGCATGAAGTTGGCTTTGGAGAAATATTTTACTGTGGTTTCCTTAATGGGGGTTGGGGGTGGGATGTGGATATCTAGGGTGATTAGCTTATGGTTGGATCTGACCAATGAGCAGTTGACTTCAGGTGTGGAACACCGGTCACTCATGTTGGTAATAACTAGGTCTAGAATATTGCCCCTGGTGGGGGTGTGTATAAGGTGATCCAAGGCATTAGAATTTATGAATTACAGTAAGTGTTGAGTGAATTATTTGGTACATGAGTATTTTTCCCAGTTAATAGTGGGGTAGTTGGAATTGCCCCATTATTAGGGTGTTTGGTTGAACCCTAATATTTTCCAGTATATCAAGAAAAGATGAGTGGGAATCCTGGGGTAGGGTGGGGGATCTGTAGCAAGCTACAATTTGGATTGCAGTTTTGCCCAGAGTTAGTTGCACTTGGATAACCTCGGATGCATTTTGCGGAGAAACTAGCTAGAGATGTGGATATCCTTAATGACATACCCCTGCCTTTGGTGTTCCAGTCCAGGTTAGATGGCCGAAAAATGTGGTATGAGTTATAGCCTGGCAATGTAGGGGTGCACTCTGGAGCCTTAAACCAGGTCTCAGTTACTGCACAGATATCGATGCTCTCCATTTTAAGGAGTGCCTTGAGGGAGTGCATTTTGAGATTTAGACTTCTAGCATTGAGTAGCATTAGCCTCAGTTTTTGCTTACCTGTTCCTGTTACGGTGGTGAATTTGTCATTTGAACCTTGCCTAAAAAAGGGTCTATAGGGGTGGCAAGAGCCTTAGCCAGTTCCCGGAATCCCAGGGGTGACAGGTGCAGGCCATCTCTGGCAAAGCATCGTGGTCTGTCGACCATGTCATCCCAGGTAGACAGATACTGAATGACACCAGAAGCTTAGCCAATTGGTGAAGTTAATCATTTTGTCCTTGTACTGCAGTATCATTCTGGGTGATGGCAGGATGCTACTCAAGGCTAGGGTCATACCCTGCCTGGGCTACAAGATCAGAGAGGTCTTCTATGTCTCTCTTCATGTAATCCAGGGAGGTACATCTCAGGTCATTCACACCAACATGGACAATGACAAAGTCACATTTTTACTCACTGTGGAGTGACCTGAGTGTATGGGTTATGTGGTGGATCCTGGCACACGACCAAACAGGAAGGTTAATGTAGTATCACTGAAGTTGCCATGGTGATAAACCTCTCCAGCCACACTAACAGGATACAAAAGTTCATGATGATACTTCAAGAACAGCTTTAGTAATGAAAGAGAATTATGTATAATTCATTGTCTTCTAGTGTGCAAATGCTGTAATGAAAAACCCACAGATTAATATTTAATATTATCTTCACTACTAAAAAAAAAAAGTGCCTACATTTTATTCAAACAGAATATTACCTGATTATGTATCACAATGGTGAAAGCTTTTATAGATTTACAACTTCACAGTTTACTAATAGGCAGGTAGATTAGGCAATCATATATACATATAGATATACACACACACACACACACACACACACACACACACACACACACACACACACACACACACACACACACACACACACACACACACAGCCTACACATTCAATGTAGGAAGTATCAGAGAGTCATGTCCCTTTTAGATAAGGGCCTTACTACTAATCCTTGGAGTAAATTTATGAGAACTCCTGATCATCAAGACAATTCAAAGGAGGGTAAGGTGTTACACTGTTTAATATTTACAGGAATTTGTTCGACCAAATATACAATTCTTTAGGAAATGAGCAAGTATTCCCCCAAAATGTCTTATTTATGTTATGATATAAGCTGACAGTTTTGGAGTGTGTGTTTATAACACTGCTGGTGTTTCTGCTTTGCAGTAGGTCTGGTAAAATTTGGAGTTTCATAGCCCGAAAGGCAAGACAGACATTTCCTTTTTAATCAATCTGTACAGTTAAGATAGCATAGCCTTTTGATTCTCTTGGTTTGTGAATGTTGAGTTTTTCAAGCTGGGTTAGGCATTTGGTAAGACACATACCAATCAGAATGTTATTTTCAACGGTTAGCAGAATAAAGGAGGAATATAGGTTCATGGGTAATGACCTCCAGAGCCTTTATAAACCTAGCTGTGCAATCCAACCCAGTTGTGTCCCTGTGTATCATGTGCATTTATTAGGAAGGAGTGTGTTAGGAAGTTTCTAGAGGTTATGTTGGGGGATATGTTAGCTTAGGCATTACTGTATTCCTCTGTCTATCAGAGACATGGGGTCATACTCAGGGTGAATTTACAGTTTCCCATCCATCGGTCAAGGTTATGCTTAAATAGGGATGGACTCTGCTTCACTTTGATAGCGAGCCTGTTCCAGACATGGGGATCCTTTTTGGCACATCTGTTTTGTGGTAAGGGCTTACTGTCTAGCCCTTCCTACAGCTGTTACAAGGATTTGTCCTGTCCTTTTATTACAACTTATTGTATTTTTAAAGCTATTGCTCAAGGCTTAACCAAATTTAGAAGGAATTAGGAATATATTTTACATGCACCTTCCATTTCGGTTTCATCTGTTGCCTTGCCCTTGCCGTTCTTTTCCTGCTTTACAGACATGCTTGGCACTTGCAATGTTTCAGGTCTTTCTGTTATGTGGTTACTATCATCTATAACGGTAGAACAGTGATGCATGGCAGAATACAAACACTATAGTAAGGGCACCGTAATCTAAAGTTCTGTCGTAATGAGAACCTTATTAAAAAAATAATGCATTTCTTGTTTCACTCTACTTTCTTCTTCAAACTTTCAGATTTTCTTCCTAAACTAACCACCATTCCAGACCTCCTTACTCCATTTACTCCTGTCCTTCAGCAGCTATCAGTAACTCATTTGCATATATTGTATAAAATGTTTAGATACTTCCTAACTCAATCCTGTATTTTAATGCCAGGGTGTTATATTATTAACCATTGCTAGTTTAGCAATTTATTAATGTAACAGCAGTTTGTGCTTGACATTTTGCACAAACACTTTTCATTGTTTTTCATCGGATTTTTGGGGGTTGTATTCATATATTATATTTATTCATTCATTATATTTTTAGCACACCTGGAAAAGTTCTACATGGACCAGAGTTTGCCTCCTGTTAGCAAATGGAAAATGCATGCATAAAGTCATCCACTGACTCTAAAATAATTACTACTAAAATGAAACCTGTCATTTTAGCAACAACTCAAGCTTAACTGTTTAAAGACATATATAGTGAAATCTTAAATCTGTACGTGAAAACATTTCACAAAATGCTTCAAGTAGTTATGTTGCTTGGCCTCTACAACTCTTCATATTGTGGTAGCGTGCTATATTTTCAGTGCATAGCCTCATCAATGTCCTTTTTTCTTTGGTCATTATGTGGCATGGTCAGCTTGTGCAATTTCAGAAATGTACATTGAAATGAAAAGGAGTATAGTACTGAGGCTAAAGACTACCACCTATTTATTAAATTTATCTTACAGTCTGCAAATTTTAGGTTCAACTCTTACACTCTCCTTTTGCAAACTATGACTGGACGTGTCACTTAACGAAACTGATCTTCACAAGTCACCCCAAAATTATTTTTTTATATCTAACAAGCACAAATGAATCAGCATTTAAAATGTATCCTCCGAAATATGCTAGAAAAAAATGTAATAAAACTGAGTGGTTAACAATGATATTATTTTGCAGAAACAGTATAACATTATCCAGCACTACAGTCATTTATGTTAGGGTATGTAGCATTAAATATAAATAAAAAAACGAACAACCATTTTATCATATCATGAATGTAACAGCTGCCACCTCACAGCTACTAGAAAGATTTGTGTATAAGTGGACCATGTCTAAGCCATTATGAATATTTACCGCAAAAATGTTCTTAAGATCAATGAAGTTCAGGTCACTTTGCCTTTTACTAATAACCTTCCACTATGAACTATGCTTGGCAAAACTAGCAGAACTTTTCAGCTTAAACATTTCTTAGCAACACTTTCTGACAGCTGCGATTTACAGAGTTGTTTAGCGTTATTTTCTTGTACTTCTAGAGGTGATGTGATTTTTTCTCGCTATTCTTAGAGGCAGGCTGAAAGGCATGCATTCAAATATGGAGCAAAGATAACAAAACGATAATTATAAAAGCAGTTTACTCATCGCAGCTTGTAAATAACATTCTTTGCATACATGTTCTTCAGCTTGCCATCAGGGCTGCTGATTCCTACTACATCATGAAAATGACAATCATCTGTCTATGCTTACTGTCCAAAAGGATATCCTGATGAGGGCTTTGCCCACCTATGTTGCTCCTTCAAGGTAACATCTCACCACAAGCAATCAAATATGTATTCACCATTGTCTGTGCCTGTTCAACAGACACTGAAATAAAGAAGTAACATTGTCAGGTTATGTACCTTAATTCATCAAGAAGCTCTAAAACCAGGACTCCTCCTCAAACTGTTAACCAGAATCACATGTGGAAATCTAACGTGCACAGTGCAGCACTTAGGCATTTGATTTTTAACAAACACCCTAGTATTAAATGGTAAAACTTGTACTTAAAATCATCACAAGGATACCTCAATAACACAGTTTTAATTAAAATGATCCCTAAATCAGTTTTACCTTTGCTCTTTGCAATAATGAAATCACAGTTTAGTTTATATATTTTGATCAAATACAAATTCTTCAAAATGTTAAGTATGTAATTAAGCCAATATGGTCTCTTTCACTGTCAAAAGCATTTGTGTATCTGCATGTGTTATTCTTAGCTTGCTTGTTTGTTTTGCTTGTGAATGGAATTTAGTGTACTCTGGCACTGGTAAATGTTTTTGCTGGGTTATAAGTGGAATAACAAATTTAAAAAAAAGAGTCTTGCAAACTAATTGTTAATTAAATCTAGTACCAATACCCTCCACCCGTATTAAATATGAGTCACTCAAACCAAAGGAGAAATGAATTATGCTTAGCTTATTGAATGAGAAAAAACATGTCAAATAAGTATTTTTTCTTGGTGGGAGGTGGTTATATAAATCAAAAATCGTACACATGCACTCTGCATTTCTAGAGTCAGACATACTCAGTAATGCCTGGAAAACATGGCACTATTTGGTGAAAAATGTATTACAGATGCAATTGTTCAAAATTAAACTCACAGATTTTTTTTTTATAAATACGCATAGGGAGAAATTCACTTTCCATGCCACATTTTCTGCTCTTTGCTTTAAAAATATAAGGCAGGCAGATATGTAATCTAATTGAATACTTGCTTAACATAGATCCACTAGCAATAAAAATTTCATTTCACAGGGCTATGCCTCCAGGTATGTTTAATGGACGGATTTCACAAAATAAGTAAAGCCAGTAAGTTGACAGCCCAAATAGGATTGTAGAGAGACAATCCCTAGTTACGACTAATACAGAAGCATGTGACCGCCTAGCTAAGGCATTTTGTTGTTTTTCTGTTAATTTCATTGCTTGCAGTAATTAAGAAGATATGTATTTTCTTATTAAAATGTTGTTAGATGTTTATTATTGCTGCACATGGGTATTATATTATTTTTTATCATTGTCGACAAGATAAGCTGACTTAAAACAGCAGCAATATCCAAGGCTTGTTCTCTTTTAGAACAGCCTTAGTTTTCTCATAAAATCAAGAGCAAAAGACAAACAGTTAATATTTATAAATAATGGAAACCAGGGACAAGGTTTCAATGACATCAAACCTTTGGCCCAGTGCAAAAGGCTCACCCTGTCCTCATTGTTAACCTCATCATAAGCAAACGCTTGGAGCGACAGTATTAGGTGAATCATTTTCTCTGGTCTGTCTTTTAAAATGCAAGATACATGCAAAGTTAAAAAAATGATAATTAGAAGTTGACCCTTAACACTTGAAAAACATTACCTTGAGAATTTAACTACATTAACAGCCACAGAAAAATGGCAATTCCTAAAAAAATAAAACACAGGATGACAGTAAACTGCAAGCGCACTGGCAAGTTTGTAAAGCAGTCAAACTTCAACAATAAATATAAAGATTAAAGCCCAAATATAAATATAAACATTTATTTCACTAATGGAACAATTTTCGAGGTATGAACGCACAGTCAGCGATGTGAGATTTATATGCACTAAGTCCATACCTAGGCTCTTATCATGACATTACCTCTATCTTATGCAGTTTGTTGATGCACTCTAATACTGCTGCCACTACAGACCTTTGTCGATGCAACAGAACAAATCAAGTACAGATATAATATACTGAAAGGCAAATATCCTTAGTTTTGTACATACCTCTCAACTGTCCAGATTTTTGCAGAATGTCCAGATTTTTGCCTCATATTTCTTGCCTGTGCCTCATAAAATTTATGGTTTTCTGTCAAATCATTGAGGACTTAAGTCATTAAATATTACTAAATAATGACAGACATTTGAAATTCAGACTTCATATCCTTCAGAAAATACAAAATAATGCAAAATCTGTGATTTTAGCAACTTTCTAAGTTTATGGGAGCAATATTTAAATGTGTTCCTATTTTTGGTCTTTTGCCCCCCATTATTTGTGTCTTTGTCAAGATTTCTTGCACAGAGGTTGAGAGGTGTGGCTTTGTAATACCTTTAAATACTGAAAACTGCTGCACATTATATATGTCTAATACTTAGAGTCCCAGCAAAACAATTACCCGAGGGTTAACCGATGTTCTAAAATGTAGACACATTAGTACATCCTTGTAAACTGGAAAGAATAAAAAAGGAAGTAGAAAAAAATTGTGCTAATGTGTAACAACCACACAAAAACAAGAATATGGTTATATAGCTTGTAAAAAAAAAAAAAAACTCCAGCACTAAATTGTTTAGCTCACCAGTTTTGAGAACTACATCAGAACAACAGAGCATCAATTCCGAAGTTTAAGTACACTGATTGGAGTTTTATGTTGCCACTTTTCACAGTTTTACAGTAGACCGCATTGGGGTTAGTTCATTTAACAAGATTAAATGGTACGAAAATTTTGTGGCTTGACTCCTAGTGAAGTACATGCAGTTTAATTTAAAGTTAAATAGTAGAACTGGCACCACTAAGTAATGTCTTCATCAAAGTAAACTTCTATATAAAATGTCTTACAAAACTTATTTTCTCTGTGTTGTCTTGCTAGTGGGTGGCAGTCATTGTTGCTCTTCGTTATTCAAGCTAAATCTGGGGCATCATTGCCAGGTTTTGTAAGATTTGTTTGGAACCTCTGTGCATCTCCTTAAGAAGATTTCTCTAGAATAAAAGAGGTTAGTAACTCATTTTAAGTTTGTGCTGTTCCTTTCCATCCACAGGGGAACCCGTGTGAAAATATTGCTTTCAAAAGAGTTGCACAGCTCTGCATACCAGAAAAAACAATTTCACAACTTAGAAAGTCCACATGACCTATCCAGTTACTCAATGAATGATTATACTCAGTTGCAAATGCTCTATTAATTCTCTAACTCATCAACAACATTAAACGTCCATTGTCTTCTGGTGTTTTCTGCATTTTGACTACAGAATCTCCTCAATAAGATTCTTTAATCATTTACCTCACTCTAGAAAGGTCTGTCATCATGTTACCTCTTCCTACTCTTCTGTTCCCTATTTGTCCATGTTTTTCTTATGTACTTATTTGCTATGATGCTATACTGCTGAACTATGCAGTCTCTTATGATACTGACAGATTTTGTCTCGCTTCTAATCTCAGTTCTCTCCCCCAAGGTTGTATTTACCAATTTCATTTAACTTCTTACTTTGTAGTTTATAGAACCACCTCCTCACTGGTTGACTGCCCTCTGGGCAACAAAAGTCTTGTTTCTTGCCTTTGCAGAGATGGTATCTATGGAAATGCACAAACCTGGAAAAAAGGTCTCATTAACTGCTTGCAAGAAAACAGACTTCAGGGTTTTCTGTTATTATTCTGCCTTCTTTTCTTTCTTAGAATCCCAGCTTACCTTTTCTGAACGTATACAAAAACTGTTAAGTCATTGGTTCATTAATGTAACATCAAGACATTTAAATCACTCAAAAGAACTAGGGTTTGGTACTTTTTTTTAAGGCAGAATATATGCTGGGAAATTGATAAGCAAGATCCCTTTAAAGTGAGTGCTGCAAAAAAATAACTTTTTTTTTTTAATTTTCACTCGGTTCATTTACAAGATTCTTGTTCTTGGTTGGTACTAATAATGAAAATAATCATGAAACAGTCAGGCCACTCTCTAACATTCACAATTAAATTATTTAACATTGACAATATTAGTACAGAACTAAAACTGAAGCTAGGCACTTGGGTATCAGTACCAAATGATGTATTTACATGAACAAATAAATCTAATTGCTTATAAGTATATACTTGTATGCTAATTTAGGCAAAAAATGAATAAATAAATAAGGCAACATAAAATAAAAAAAAAATCAACTAAATACTTACAGGATAAAAAAAGATAAATTCAAAATTCATACATACAGGATTACTACAGTTGATCATGGAACATTTTATCATTGTACAAAACAGTGAAGGTGGCACGCCAAATTGAATCTACTCTGTATATAAAGAAATGAGTGCTAACTCATAGCAGAAGAAAAGGCCATTTGAGTGGCCAGACTTGATGAACTCCACAGAATGTCTATCTAACACACACAAGATTGTCAAGTCAATTTTAGGTAGCAAAAATATCCTTGGATAAATCAAGGGCCTGCTTATGGCAGCCCTCAGACTGGTACCGTAACAATGAAGATCCACTGCCCATTTGCCCTCTTAAAGGCATGTTTCCTAAAGTGACTTTCAAATCTTCACCCCTGCCTCTGAAGATTGGGGACTGGGCATTGTGCCATGGCTAATGCATCCTATCAGAGTTG
This sequence comes from Protopterus annectens, assembly GCF_019279795.1. Classification (NCBI taxonomy): domain Eukaryota; kingdom Metazoa; phylum Chordata; order Ceratodontiformes; family Protopteridae; genus Protopterus; species Protopterus annectens. The sequence goes on along the minus strand of NC_056749.1, from coordinate 217,318,072 downwards.
GTGCATATACAAACAGGAGCAATGTAATCTGCAGTAGTGGCTACTGCACTGCTGTGTCACATGACCACACATTTACATCATCCATACTGCAGTCCTCATGTACCTGTTAAATGACTGGACAAAGAATACCACCAGTAAGATTCTTTTGATTAATGAACTGAACCCATTCAGCATTAGTGGGACTAACCCATTGTAGCCTGAAATTAAAATGAGTCAGGTGTTAATCATATCCTATGCCACTGATTCCTTCCTCATATCAAAATCAACTACACCCACCTGAAATATCACTCAAGGAATGGCCGCACCTGTGGACAGTAGAAATTATAACCTATACAAACAAAAACCTTTCAATTATAAGGTAATTTTTTAGCAAAGCCACAAATGTGTCCTTGATCCATAGAGTAAAGTCACACAAAACGGATTAGTTTGTATCTGTTAATATTGAGGAGAGGAGGAATTCAATAAATTTCTTCAGGTAGGCTTGATCATGACAGAGAGTATGGTAAAGTAGAAGAAACCTACAATTTGTTGGTGACCTCATCACAAAATGAAAGGTGGTGGTACCTTTGCAGTGAACCATATCAAATTGTAATTCTGACTTGAAAATAAAATTACTACACCCAGTAATGCCACATGTAGGCTGTTATACAATGGGAGACTCCTGACATAACTGAAAGAGCAGTGGACAGTCAAAGTAGAATAAAACCAAGCATCACTAATAAATGCAAAAGATATGTACAGTTAACCATGATGGTGGTTTCAGTCCAGTGACTCAGTATTACTTAATGATGTACAGTCAGCTATGATTCAAAAGATAAACACATTTGTTTTAACATCTTTACCATAATTCCTGTGTGTTGCTACAATCTTTTGGGTTGATTTCTCTCTGCATCTACTAAGTCATGTTTGCATTCTTGTAGACATCTATTACACTGAGCAATGCTTAAAATTATTGGACCATTTAATTGCCCTGACCTCATCACAGATAGACACACAGCAGGTTGGCACTCAAACTTAATACAAAATGCAATAACGCAACTCAGGAGATATTATAAACAGAAATAAGTATCCTGAAAAAAAAAATTCAGAAATCTGTGGTGGCTAAAACATGAATCTGCTCTGAAAAGGCCAACAAGGTTGACTCCCCATCAAAGTAGACATTATAGAATTGAATTTATAGAATTTGGGGAACATAATCTGCAGACAAACACAACAGCAACATCTATATTACTATGTTTATATACACAACCTAGAATGAAGCATCCCACAGCTTAAACAATGTTTCTAAAATGCAAATAACCTCCAGCATTCGTAGTTTCATTATATTCATTTTTCCCTAATGCACATATTATAACCTTCTAGCAAATGCATGTCTAACTGCAAATGTAAAGGCCCTGTCATTTCCATTTGTTTATTCACTGTGTGGTGCTCAGAAATATTAACTCTGTCACATATGTGTCCTTTGTTGGTGATTAACTCTGCTCAGTTGAAGTTTTTGCTGTGTATCACTAAATGAGTTACAGAGCTTTTACATTACTCATTTTCATACATATTCATAGTTCTTCATACAGATTTTCTCCCTGTGCTGCCCAAATGAACATATTTAATTAACAAAATAAAGTATTCATGGGAAAGACATGGACTCCATCAGGCTAACTCATAGACTATCTCATCAATGCCAATCAGAAGTGCATGATATTTACTGTCATGTGATTTAAAGAAATAACTATGTACCTGTTGGTATGACCTCAGTGTGCCAAATATGGTGTAATACACTTGGAATAATAATAATAATAATAATAACAATAATAACAACACTAAGCAGAAGTAGAAGAAGAGCCATTTGTTAACCTGGTAGGCACACCGGACACTTTGTCCCTTTTCAGTGTCTGCTTAAGTGACTTGCTCAAGGTCGCACAGTAGGCAAATGAGGGCTGAGAAAAATTCAGTTCTACTGAGTAACACTGCAGGATCTCTTTGTTTGGGTTTTTCCTGTATAAGGTATGAGGCTTAGCTACATGGGGTCTATAGTAGATAATGAAACTTTAAAAAGCTCGACTGTCATATGGTCGACACCATATGATCGAACGTTTAAAAGTTCAAAAATCTAATTAAAAAAATGAACTACACAAATAACCTACCTGAACATTTTAAGTAGGGGGGGGGAGCCACCCTGCAGCTCCCACTTGGGAGGCTGCACCGCTCACACCCCCTCTCTTTAAATGTACCAACTCCAAGACTGCACTATGGTGCAGAAAAAGGAAATCTTCCCATTCTGTGCTGTACAGAGATCTATGTTAAATGTTCGAACTTTCAAAAATTCAATCACATGGTGTTGAACATATGACAGTCGAACTTTTGAATGTTCGATCATCTAATATAGACCCGCTACATGCAGGTAGGTGCGTGAGTGAATGGGTGTGCCTTCATTGAAGGTTGGGCATCAGGCTGGCAACTCTGCATCATAAAAATCTACTACCAATCATTAGCAGACCGGAGTTCCGCTGTGGTGACCCCTAACTGGGAAAAGCTGAAAGACATTACTTTTACATGTATACCTCCTGCACTGAAGAAGAGAGAGTCCCAGAGTGGTAGGCTGAAAAGAAGGGTGCAGAATTACACTGATCTGTGACATGATGATGGGGTGAACAGAAGGTTCCAGCAAGATGGCCTATGTCCCTCTCCAGCACTGAAGCACAGGGGTGGCATGATGATGGGATGAACAGTAGGGCAGACAGAATAGAAATGTCTGCATTCTCTAGCAAAGAAACATAGGGGAATGCAATAGAGATATAGAGATGAGGTGAACACTGGATACTTTATGAAAGCCTATGCGCATTCCCCTGCACTGAAAGACAGGGAGTGTAAGGGTGATGGAGTGAATAGAACAACACAGTGTGATAGCCTATACCCACCCTTTAACACTGAAGTAAATGGAGGATAAGGGTGATGGGGAGAAAAAGACAGCATACGTAATTGGCAGCCTGCACTACATTCTTCAGCATTGAAGCACACGGAGTATAAGGGAGGTGGGTGAATAGAACAGCACAGCATGATAGCCTTTATCATTAAACACTGAAATACATGGAGTATAAGGGAGACAGGTGCACAGAAGGACATATCATGATACCGATGTCCTGATCCAGTAATGAAGCACAGGGACTGTAAGAGTGATGGTTGAGGAGAATGGCACAGCATAACATTATGTCACACTCCAGCACTAAACAAAAGGGAATACCAGGATAGTGGAATGATAGCCTGTGCTTCCTCAGCAGTGAGTAAAGGTAGAACCAAGCCAGTGGGGTGAGAAGACAGTCTGCTTCCAGCACTAAAAAACAGGGAGAGCAATGGTGAAAGGGCAAACGGAAGATGTGAAAGAATGACGTGGCATGTGAGCCCACAATGATTAATGCATAGATAATGCAGGGTGTTGGGATACAATGAATGGCAGAGCGTGTGCCCTATAGCAATGAAGCACAAGGACTGCCAGGTGAAACAGTGAACAGCAGGACAGACAATGTGATACCATGTGGTAACTATATACCAAGAACCGACTAAGCAACAAACAAAAATACCACAACTACCACCAAGACCAAAGAAACAGCTGCTAGTCCGAACAATAGTCAAAGCCATTTAACAAATACCTTGAATACTTTAAAAACAAACAATTATGTGCTTTTGTCTGCGACCATCCAAACTTCATCAGAATCAAAATGCAATTACAAACATACAATTTCAATCCCCCTCTATTAGAATCACATGATCTAAAATACCCAATTGCTGAAAAACAATTAAATCCCTCATTAAAAGACAATATGTACAGCATCTTACAGGCAAAAAATTTAAATCATCCATTTTCATATTGCCCCAAAAATTGTCCAGCAAAGTTAAACAATATAAGATTTAGGTCTTAAAACACCAATAGAAATTTGTTTAAGTCAAGGCTGGGCAGTGGCATTTAACTTGAGTCGCCAATACAAATCACTTTCCTCTATTAGGTCTTCCCACAGCCCACCCCTAGGACTTTTAACAATGTGATCCAAACAAAAAACAAAAAAAAGGTGATCAGGACATTTTGTGATATTTTCCCAAAATTTTTAATGTTTTTCTTTCTGATATCTAAATAATCTTCATATATATATATATATATATATATATATATATATATATATATATATATATATATATATATAGTCCTTCAACCTTCTCTGAGTTTTACCCATGTAAAACCCATCACATTTCTGATACAGAGCCAGGTTTATAACCACCTGTGTGTTACAGTTGAAATAAAATGTGGCTTTTACTTTAACTTTGTTGACCTCCACAGATGTTGCAACTAATATGTGCACATTGACTGCAAAACCATACTTTGCCGTGCCATATTTTCTATTGATTATATATAAGCCGGGGTTGTTTCTGACTCCAACATATTTTTTATGGACTTACCCTTCCAGTAAATGACCTGCAGGTTCTTCCAAATCTTCTCAACTAAGTCATCAAAACAGGAAAAAACAAACCAATATTTGCAAAGCACCTCTCTTATGTTTCGAAAATTCATGGAATATTTTACAATGAAGGACAATGTATAGTCCTTTCTCCACTTTTAAGATGCTGTCAAATGAATATTTAACAGTATTAAAAGAAGTCTTAAGTAGTGGTAATATTGTACCATCATTCTTTTTGTTTGTTACACTTGCCTGAACATCAGTAACCGATCAAGCTTGCTGCACGAGTTTGCTCAAGAAAAAAATTATAAAAACGTAAGGGCTATGAAATCGTATAAGGGGGCAGGGTTCTGATTATGTCAAAAATCGATTGCCTTAATAAGATGAATGTACACATTTTAGACAGCAAATTTTATGATGGGGTTTCACGTAATTTTATATACAGTGCTCATAAGAGAATAGATTTTTTTTTCTGAAGGACTTGGTTGATCAGGACCCAATAAGATCAGAACTGTTTGATTTTCTTTATGTAAGAATTTCCCATGGTGCCTTCCATCTTCAGTATATTGAAGATACATAAAAGCACCACCACTGACCTACTGATGAGACCCATCATTAATGCCAGGAAGTCAAACTCAACCCTTAGCTAAATATATTGATCATAGGCTTAAAACATGGTTGGAACTCTTTACCTATTTATGCCATGACTCATGGGAGTTTTTACTTATATTTAAAAATATAGGCTATTCTGATGACTTTATTTCTTACTGTTGATATTATTGAATTGTTTAATGTCATTCTGCACTCTATTGGTTTGGAGTCGTTTCATGACTTTTTATTTGAATCGACTGATTTGGACAACAATGACATCAACACCTTGGATTTATTAATGAAAATTGTGCTTAAGAATACTTTGTGAACCTAGAAGGGCAATATTTTCAACAGAAAAAGAGTGTAGTAATGGAGGCATATTGTGTCCCCATTTTTGCAGATATCGTCCTTGTCCAGTGAGGAAAAAAAAGGTTATTCGACAATTTTACTTCCGCCCGCTGGAAATTATTTGGGCCATATATTTATTGTATGGGATATACCTAGTACTAGGATAGGGCCTTTTATTGATTATTTGAACTCTACAACACCCTTTTTGAGGTCCACTTATGTGCTCCACAATTTTACCATCAATTACCTTGATGCAAAAATCACCAAAGATGTTAACCAACATACTGTCAGTATTGTTTACAGGAAACCCACTTACTCTTAACAGTTTGCTGCATTACACAAGCAACCACCCCAAACATCAAAAAAGAGGTATCATGAAGGGGCAATACATACGTCTGGCCAAAATGGTACCTGAGGACAGAATGGTTTCCTAGGATGACTGATTTAATATTGAAAGCAACATAGTGGTCAATATATTTGCCTCACGAGGTTATGCAACAGAATTGGTTACCAATGTTCCAGCAAGTGTAGCAAATAAAAGAAATGATGGTACAATATTACCACTATTTTAAGACTTCTTTTAATACTATTAAAGATTTGTTTAATAGCACCCTAAAAGTGGAGAAGGACTATATATGGTGTAGATTATTCCACAGATTTTCGCAACATAAGAGAGGTGCTTTGTAAACATTGGTTTGTTTTTTTCCTGTTCTGATGGCTTAGTTGAGAAGCTTGGGAAGAACCCACAGGTCATTTACCAGAAGGGTGGAGCCATAAAAAACATGTTGAAGACAGACAATAACCCTAATTTATATATAAACAATAGAAAGTATGGCATGGCAAAGTGTGGGTTTTGCAGTCAATGTAAGTACATATTAGTTGCAAAACCTGTGGAAGTCAATAAAGTTAAAGTAAAAGACACCTTTTATTGCAACTGTAATATACAGAGGGTTATGTACATAGCTCTGTGTCAGAAATGTGATAGGTTTTATGTGGGTAAAACTTAGAAAAGGTTGAAAGACCATATATATGAACATTATTTGGATATCAGAAAGGAAAATGTTAAAAATATATATATAAAATGCCCTGATCACCATTTTTTGTTTTTTGTTTTGGATTGCATTGTTAAAAGCCCTAGGGTTGGGCCATGTAAAGACATTATAGAAGAATGAGAGCTGCTTTGGTGACTCAAATTGAATGCCACTGCCCAGCTTGGACTTGAACAAAATTCTATCTGTAGCATTTTAAGACTTAAATCTTATATTGTTTAACTTTGCTGGACAATTTTATGGCAATATGAAAATGGATTATTTTAATTTTTTAGCTGCAAGATGTTGTATATATATTTTTTTTTAAATGAGGAACTTAATTGTTTTTCAGCCATTGGGCATTTTAGATCATGTGATTCTTATGGAGGGGATTTAAACTGTATGTTTGTAATTGCATTTTGCTTCTGATGTATTGTCCATAAACAAACACAAATTACAAGAACCAGCACTTAGGTGAACCAGATTTGGATAAGAAAGTTCCAAAAGCAAAGGAAAAAATCCAAAATCTGTAAACATAGGAAAGAGCACAGAAGCAGGTTAAATATCACATGCTTTATTCCAAAAATCAGAGAGTTTTTGAGAATAACTCTTCTTCAGTGTAGAATAGCCCTTCCTCATTGACACACTCAGGTAAGCTATTCCCGAAAGCTCTGTGATTTTTGAAATAAAGCATCTGACATTTAACCTGCTTCTTTGCTCTTCCCTACATTTCTAGATTTTGGATTTTTGTCTTTGCTTTGAAGAATGGAGGACAGCCACTGTCATCTCTCTACACAAAGGTGGAGCATCCAATGACCCAGGCAATTATAGGCCCATCAGCCTAACTAGCCTGATATGCAGGCCCATGGAATGCATTATCATGGACCTTATAAACAAGGACATTGGCAAACTCCAAACATTTGATCACACACAGTTTGGTTTTATCAAAGGAAGATCATGCCTGTTAAACTTGGTCACCTTCTTCAAAACAGTCACCAAAGCCATGAATGAGGTGCAGACAGTGCATACCACCTAACATGATCTACCCAAAGCCTTCTACACTATTCCCCACTCGGGTATAATAGATAAACTCTCCCACCTTGCCATTGACCAATATGTTACGAGATAGGTAGCTAACTGACTCACTGATAGAACACACTCAGTCCAAATAAGGGAAGCCACCTCAACTAGTAGACCAGTAATAAGTGGCATACCCCAAGGATCGATTTGGGGCTTCTACTTTTGCAATATACTTTTCTGAGGTGCAGAAGAATCCAAGTTGGGCATTGTCATAAATTCTAAAAACACAAACCACACCAAGAAAAAGCTGGAATAAAAACTTTACTGGTGCATCCGGTACCTCGGCTTATGCCTTCAAGGAATATTCAGTACACCAAGCAGCAGATGTTTTTATACATCTTAATTCATTGAATAATTAAACAATGATGCAATTAATTAAATCTAAATTACCTATTCCCATTCCTGTTTAGTATACAAACACTCCTTATACACATATTAACATACCTAATTGACACCCACAATATTATATATAAAAATTATATATAAAAATAATACATTTAAATGGCATATGATGCTTCTAAACTTAATACTTCTGAATATATGAAGAAATATATTTTGAGATTATTTTATAATTATTTTATAAACTGCATTGAACACATTGACATTACAATATTATGATAGCATAAATAACAGAAATATCAGGACAGAAGAATAATATACATTTAAGCCATCTTTAATTAACATTCAACTCACATTTAAATTTCTATCAAGATTTAATCCCCCTGGGTGTAAATTGCCAAAATTAATAATACATTTGGTTTCTAAACACATCAATCGCCTTACAAATTCATCCCCTTCGCAAAAACTGGGCTTGGCCAACACACTGTAAAAAGTGGTCATAAATTCCCCTAGTGATGTGAACATCCTGCAAGAGGGCCTTATCCAGACTAATGACTGGTGCCAGAAGCATTGCCTCAAACTGAATGCCAAGAAATGCATCATTATCCCCTTTGGGGAAAATGGCATCCCCAGTAATTATCACATTAATGACAATGTACTAAGCATGCAACCAGTCGTGAGGGACTTAGCCACCCAGGTTGACAGCAGCCTGACTTTTGACCACCATGTTGCCTCCATTGTACAGAAGGCTTGCTACATGGTCCACCTCATAAGTAAGGGTATTTCATCCAGAAACTAGGAGGTCATAACTTCCCTGTACTACTCCCTTATCAGACCCATTATCGAGTACAATGCCCCCTTTGGCATGTACCTTGTCAAGCACATGCAACAGTTGGAGAGACCACAGAGGTTCCTGACCAGGAAAATCCAGGGTCTCAAACACCTATCCTATTCAGATAGACTAAAATCCCTGTCCCTCTGCCCAGTCTCATACAAACTACTCAGAGGTGACCTGTGTCTGGCATACAAGGCTGTCTCAGACTCAGTCTTGATGGAACTGTTGCATATCCAGTAAATCAAACTCCACTCATGCAGCCTGCACACAAGGCCTCAACCTGATCTGTGACATTAACAGAAGTTGTTGGTGGGATAGATTTGCGTCCCAGTGACTCCGCCATCTGTGGAACAGACTCCATCACCACGTCAAGCAGAGTAGCTCACTAGCCCTCCTTAACAAGAACCTGGACAACTGGATGGGAAACAGAAAATATACCCCTGGGATCCCACCTGTGTCCCTTCTGGACAGGGAAAACAGGTGCTGCCTTTGTGGAACATGGGTGAAATTCTTGACTAGGCTTATAAGGGCCATCTGGCCAATAGCTTAGTATCGTCCTATGAACCTACGTCTGTATGGTCGCAGATGAAAGCACTTAATCAGTTATGTTTTTAAACTATTGAGTGTATTTATTAAATGGCTTTAAGCATTGTTTTGGCTAGCACCTGTTTTTTTTGGTTTTGGTGGGATTTGTGGTATTTGACCATGTGCACACTACACTGGTGTAGGTCTCTGAGTGAAAGAACAGCTACAAAAATCAAGTGAACAGTGGGCAGCAAGCATAGCCCATGTCCTCACACACAAAATGCCTTTGCCACATCCCAGTAACATCTCATGTCTGAGATTTTGACCTTTTGCCCCACCCCACCCCTATATTTTTTGGCTTTGTTCAGAAACCTTGAGTGAAGAAGTTGAGAGGTATATCATGATCATGATGTAGACCACTTAAAGAAAAATTCACAATAACAGAGGACAGAAGTACACTTCCCCTCCTTAAATGTACAATTAGACCAGTGGCAGTTGCTGCAAAAGTTCTGTCCCTATTTACTGTGAAAAAAACAAAACACATATTGTGCATGGGTGACCCATCAATCTATACAGAGATGAAACACATGCTACGTGAGCATGGCTGTGTGAAACCAGCAAAATATTCGGAGTCTAAATATTTTTGTGGGTGCCAGTATATGATAGCGAAGTCTTATTATTAACATCATTTGTCACTTGTTTAAGATGCTTCCACACTAAACAAAGTTACACATACAAGATCAGATTCAGTTTAATATCACATTTCCTTCCAAAAGCAGCTTTATGTGCCCTCATCAAATCAAAGTCCATGAGCGATCATCAACTTTATTGTGCTTCAGCGTTCTTTATCATTACATCTGACACATGATCAGAAATACAAGGAGTTGCAACAACATATTTCTATTTAGCTATACAGATGATCTTTAGCCCAGTGAGGCAAGTCATTTGTATCCTTGACTGCAGAATAAATTTGGATAAAAACTACACTATATATTTCTTATCGGTTTATCATTAAGTTCTGCTGACAATATCTGGCAAGGGCTATTAATTCAAAACAATATGCAGACCCTGAAAAATTCTTCTTACAAACATATAAGATTAACTGGGAAATAATCTCAGTTAATATACAGTTGTGACACTACTTACGAAAGCATTTACTGGTCTAGATTCAGAAATGTGACTCTGGTCAGTGAGAGAATCAGTACTAAATCTTAGCCTTGTTACACATATACTGAAAAACAAGGATGTTTACTACTTGCGTTGTAAAGAAACCTCAGAAGTATCCAGCAGTTGTCAGGAAAAGGAGCAAGTTATGCTCCCTCACTTGAAAATTAGCATTGTCTGAACAAATTACCACTTGGAAACATAATGAACAAAACATCATACAATAACAAATGAAGCAGCTGAAGTAATTGCAGTAGTAAGCTATAATATGACCTGTATATTCTTGTGGAGAAAAATAAAATGAATGACATTGCTGCGAAGCCGATTCAGAATTAGTTTAAGTACCAGCCTTGTAAATATGCCAGCCATAGGACAGTAACACAGCTGGCGGCTACAGTATTCCTGCAAGAGCACAGTATTTGTGAGTGAAATACAGTCTATTAAAAGAGGCACACATCTAATTACTGTACTAGACTGGCCGATCTATGTTTAGATTTGGGCTGTCAGTTTATCTCGTTCAGCATACTTCAGTGTGACAGGGCTCTCAGCTGACTGTTTCACAGCTCCAGTATAACAACAGCATCATTGCTTATTTCAAGCAAGAAATTAAACGTCATTAAGGATATCACTAATCTGCAGCTTCAGGGCAATATTTCAAACAGCTCCACATGCCTACTGTTGTAGGGAAAAATGGGACGGAAGGCCATTTAAATGCATCATCTTTTTTCCATTTCTCAAAATTCCTGTTCATTACCACTAAACAGCAAGAAGAAATATTTTAAACAGATTAGCACAAGTGATTTTTGCCTAACAGTTTCCATAAATGTACAGAAGGGTTATTTAAAACTGATTTGTAGCATTCCAGTTTTTTCAGCAGTAAATTAACATGCAAATCTGGGTCATTGCAGTCCTTATTTATACTATGATGCTGACAGCAGTGTAATGGGAAGATGCTGAGGCAAGCATAGGTGGGGTGCTCAAAAAACAATGAAATGTCCATTCACTGACTACCTAAAAATGTAATATGGAAATTAGCAAGCAAATATTAAACCAATAAAAACACACCGTACAAGACATAAATGCTTGCAATAACAAATTTGTTACTGCCTTCTTTAATATGTGCAAATTTTAATTAACCTTTTTTTTTTGGGGGGGGGACTTTATATCTTCACACTTTGAAATCTCACACTCTGTCATGAGCTATTCTGTTTGCATACTTGCAAAAAGTGCTTTGTACTTAGTACATTATGGAAAACATACTATTACTCCAAAGTTATTTGTACATTTTCACATATCCACACTTCCAAATTATGTTTATGCTGCATATATTCTGTAATAATTTGGCCATGAAATATAATATATACCATAATATGATAGTTTATCAAAAACAGTTCCCATGCAATGATATTTTAGTAAAGCTTTCTTTCTGTTAGCCAAACTGTGATTTTATATCTGCAGTAGTCTTTTGGAATGGATGTGAAATTTTATACATACTTTTTCATAAGCCATGATCATCAAAAAGTTATGCTGAAGCAAAAAAAAATAGCTTTCTTAAAAATATCAACTTAATTAAAACATAACGTTCTAAATGCTGACAAAAATGTTCACTACACACTTGCATAACCATATTAAATATACTGCATCAAAGCATTGCAGCATCTGTTGATTAAATGCTATGATTTATTTTACCATAGTCTACCTGTATTTATTTGTATCATGGTTTCAATCAAAAGTTCACAAACTTTTTATGGAAACCATGGCCCAAATAAATGTAGCTTCTTCCTAGGTGACGTCATGTCAAGTATGGGTCCATTAACTTTAATGGACGCATGTAAGTACATACACTGTAGGCGTTCATTACAGTCTATGTATGCATCCCACATTTTCCCTGAGTTGATGTTACTGAGGTTAAAGACTGCCCTTACTTATCAGTTGCATCAGCATGGGAAAAACAATCTGCGAAGGGCTTTTGTATTTTTTCCCTCTTTTAAGAAAATTGCTGACCGTTAAAATGGAAATCTTAAATGGTGCTTCAAATGTGACACAACACTTTAACATAAGTGCTTACCACCCATGATAATAGCCAATGGTAGATGAATTACAATGAGAGTTACAAAATGTGACTCAGAGACAGTTGTAGCCACAGTGAGAAAGAACTTATCAGCTTATTAGTATGTTTATGAATCAAACTCTAAACAACACTAACACAATCACTCCTGATAGCAGTAGTGTTCTCCCTAGCAGAGCATTGGAAAAGGAGCCCCCAATGCTTACACGCACACACTTTTCCAGATTCTTGATTCCCTACGTGTGACTACCCAGGAAGACATACATTCATACCACACAAAGAGGGCTAGATCATGATCAAATGGATCCCTAGGCAGGGTAATAGACAAGGGCCCTCACCCCTTGCAGCCATTCCAATGTCCCTTGACTTGTCACTCTCCCCCAGTTACTATAAACATTGTTCAAAGCTGTCAGCATGCATACTATTGTCTTCTTTATTTTTGAAATAAATATAGAGACATGTGGATTTCATTTATTTATCCTTTGTTCACTACTTTATTCCCACTAGGCTAGTAACCTCTTTTCAAGGGAGGTACTGATACTTTGGTCCATGGGCTGTTTTCAAACCACAGGTCCTCTGAATACATTTTTAAAGCCACGCATAAATGCATGTGTTGTTTGATTCACTTTCCTGAATTTGTAGTTCCTGTTAAATACGACAATATTTATTACAGCACATTTTAAATTTGTGGTTTTGAACATTATTTTTTTCCATTGATCACTGAAATAAAATGTGTAAACCAATAAATGACAAACGTGCCCAGTTGACAACATTTCAAACAACTCTGTTGATTAACTGTCTCTTTTAACCACGGTACAGGGTTTGAGCCTGTGCAAGTTAATTAGCTAACCATCTCTCTCTAAATAAGGAATTTCACACACATATACACATACAGACACATTGCTTGCACCTGCAAGTTCCCCACAGTAAGAATCCATAAATCCTCTATATCTTCGTCTTCTATATCTTATTCTTATTCTCCAGTTCCCTGTAACTCTGCAATTTTGAATGTAAACTCTCCAGAGGCTCTGTCCTGTACATTACATGGCCAGGTACACCAGCCACAGTGCAGGAATTAGACCTTCAAAGCAACAAGCCAATGTATGTGTTCACACTAATTCTATAAGCCACCTAATTTCAATCTTAGCTAAGTTGAGAGCATGCTGCTAGGGACCCTCGACCACCTCTATCACTTATTTTCTCTACTGTCCCCACCTATAGCATTGTTTTATTTTTTTCCCATAACATACTACTATCTAAGCCACTCAGCAGCCTCTAGCCAAACATGTCCAATGAAATAACCAGTAGACTACTTCTGCATAAAACGTATATTTATTGTATTCTCTCCCAGACAGTAATTTCTTTCACTACAAGGTTATTTTCTGCCTACTTCCACCTAGTGCCTTCTTTTAGTTACACCCTACACCTCTTTTTCAATTACCTAGCTAATTTCTGGCTTTACAGATTGTTTTTCTTGTTTCCCTCGTATATCCGAAATAAGGTGCTACCCACTCTGTTCACCCTCTGCTTTGATCTGGGCTCACTCTGCTCCCCTACCCTCCCCTACCCTACTCTCATTCCCACCCACAACCTCAATTACATTTATACATCTGGACACCACACCCCCTTCTGCATTCCACCAATCACAGCCTTAATACCACTAAACAACATCAGCCCATAATCTCCACCCCAATATCCTCTCTAACTTTCATATTATATTACTTCAGCCCCACTGTTTACTTCTCCCATCACTTACAATACTTTCCTCTATACCTCCATTATATTCCAGTATATGTACTTCAATATGTCCAATAACCTAAAAATCTGTGTCCTCTTGATCTCCATTATCACCATGCTTTACTTACTCTTCCACTCCACATTTCTCCCCTCCTTGTATAATACTTCTTTAAGATCCTCCACATTTCTCCCCTCCTTGTATACTACTTCTTTAAGATCCTCCACATTTCTCCCCTCCTTGTATACTACTTCTTTAAGATCCTCCACATTTCTCCCCTCCTTGTATACTACTTCTTTAAGATCCTCCACATTTCTCCCCTCCTTGTATACTACTTCTTTAAAATCCTCCACTCTATCCCTAAAACCACATACCAATAGTAACCGTTTCTCTGATACCTTTCCATCGTTATTCAATTTAAATATTCTTCTCCAATCTAAATTAAATACTACACTGTTACCCACAAACTAAAACGTACACTTAACACCCTTCAAATGCATCACTCTCCAACCGTATACCACTCCAATCTAACATTTCCTTGTCAGGTCCTCTCCCAATGTGGAGACATACATCCCAATCCAGGATCACTTAATTATCCACCACACACCCACACGTCTAATACCCAAAACCTCTTTATTGCAACAATTAACATGTAAAGCATCTGTAACAAAAATCACCAAATTCCAAGCCTGGCTTTCTCATTACTCCTCAGATATCTAAGCACTCACAGAAACCTGGTTAAAACCACATGTATTGGATATTGAAATAATCCCTCCAGGATACAATATTCTTAGAAAAGATTGTCTCCATAAAAAAGGTGGTGTAGTCACAATAATTTACAGAGACACCTTAACTGTCACACTGTTACCCAAACCAGTCCCAGTCTTTGGTAACATAGAACTATTATCAGCAATGATACGCAGTAACAGAAACAAATATGCATTGCTGTACTTTACATTCCCCCAGCTCAAAATGTACCTATTCTAGAAGACCTTCTTTCTTGGAAACCATCATTCTGTGTGACACCGATATTAACTGGCAAACTCTCATAACTAACTCCCCTTCAAATGGTATAAATCTGTACACGTTTACTCAACTCATCACAGACCTCACTCATACAGTTAAGCACACAAACTGAGTCAACCCTGGACTGGATACTCCACTTACACCCTCATAAATATGGCCAAACAGTAACCCTCCCAAGTATCTCTAGTGACCACCTACCAACCTTTACTCATAGAATCCATATACAAACAGCCACAGCCCACACAGAAAGAACTAGAAATCTGGCAACTTCAGTCAAAATGTATTTATAGACACTTTAAATGTCCACAACTGGTACCCAACTAAAATATTTCCTCTAGATAAAGCAGTAAACTACTTCAATAATATCTTTCTCAATACTCTGAATAGTCTTGCCCCATGAGAACTAAAACAATCAAGCATAACCATGCCCCTTGGCTAACAAAACATACTAAAGAAATAATCATTACCAGGGACCAACCTTGGAAAGAACGGTGTAAAAATAGAACTCCTGAAAATGAAATAAAATTTAAATTATTTCATAACAGTGCCAATAAGCTAGTCATTTCTGATAAAAATATATATTTTTTCACCCAACTAGGTTCCCAACAGAATAATCCCAAACATTTCTGGAAAACTGTTTCTTCACTCCTCAATCCCAGAATTCAGCAAAATCTAATTCCATCTTCTGATAAAGACCCACAAGAGACTGCCCAAGCCTTTAACAAACACTACTGAAACAATTCAAAAACATGTCAGTGATTTCTCCTCGCATACTAATACTACCTTAAATAGTTCAGAAAGCAATACCGATCTTTCCTCTCCCAAGTCAAACATCCCTCCCCCGCACATGTAAACTCAAATACTCCAGTTTTCAATATACAACCAGTGGCCACCTCCCTAGTGCATAAACTATTGACTAAACTAAAAACATGCTCCTCCTCTGCTAACAGACTACCAGCAGAATAGCTAAAACTTGCTGCTAATGCTATTGCATACCCTGTCAGCATTCTCATCAACTATCTGTGAATCACATGTCCCACATCTCTGGACAACTCCATTATAACTCCCTTACACAAAGGTGGTAACAACAGTGATCTTTCAAATTACTGGTCCATCTCCATACTCTCCCCTCTATCTAAAATCCTAGAAAAGTGTATATATGCTCAACTGCTAAAACATCTCTCCGATAACTTACTTGCTCTCACTCAACATGGTTTTCACCCAGCACACAGCACAACCACAGCCTTACTTTGCTTTACCAGCACTGTTAGCAAAGCCTTGGATGCTGGACTATTAACCTCAGTTATCTTACTGGACCTATCCAAGGCTTCTGATACAGTTTCACACCCTAAACTTCTATTACAGCTAGAATCCTTAAACTGTTCCCCACTTGCATTGTCCTGGTTTTCTAACTACCTCTCTGACAGGAAACAATCTGTCAGATGGCAAAACACTCAATCTGAATATCTCACAAATAAAACTGGTGTTCCACAGGGGTCCATCATGGGACCTTTACTGTTTAATATATTCATTAACAATCTCCATAAAGCACCCATCATAGTACTCACATTCAATACACTGATGATTCTACGATAATCACATCAGCTAACAACCTGCTTGAGCTCCAAAACTTAACACAAAAAGCCTTCACATCTATCAAACCCTGGTTGAATAATGCACAGCTTCTACTGAATCCAAAGAAATCAAAACTCTTAATGTTCTCTTTCAAACCTCTAACACAGGACTTCAACAGTTTCTCACAAAACAATACTAAAATTGAAATTGTAAAAACATCAAAATTCTAGGCATCACAATTTGTGACAAACTCTCCTTTGAAAATCACGTCAACAACACAATAAAAAAAAAATTCAAACTTTGTAAACTCTATAGGCATAAACTTTATTTGGATATGTGTACTAAGTTAAAACTGCCCAACAGTGTACTCCTCCCTTCCCTTCATGGTGGCAGCCTTATTCTCACCAACCCACATTCATCTGAGAAATAAGTTACAATCTTGCTATTACAAAATAGCAAAATTTGCTACCAACATGCCATCTCAGACCCATCATTTTCAAGCCATAAAAACTTTAAACTGGCTAGATTTTTCCCACTATATACAGTACTCACAACTAACTCTCACTCACAAACTGCTATACAACTCAAAATACTGCCCCTCTCTTCAGCCTATGCTACAAACATATATTCCAAACAGAAACCTTAGGTCCTCAAACAAACATCTCCAGAGGATATCGAATCCCAACAAGCGAGCTGGACAAAACATTTATTCCTTCTCCATAGCCAAACTCTGGAATGTTCTGGTCTCCTCCGTTACCCCAATAGATTCCATAAAAGAATTCAAAATCGCACTTAAAGTCTCATTACCTCAATACTCGAATATGTTCCTGCAACCACCTGCCTTAACCATCTCACTTGTATCTAGCATCTAGTCCTTAACATCTTTCCACCTCTTTTACTACACCTGTTTTTGTTCTTGCTCTAGATATTAGCCCACATGCAGTCATTTGACTGCAGTGCTAGCCTCATAGAGAAATTTTAACTACTTTTTATAACATATTTTACTTTATGACATTCCCACTGGAAATGACTTTGTTAATACTGTTTATATGATGTTATTGTAACTGTATTTGGAGCTGTCTTTTACATTAATGTTTGATTCTTACTCTATACTTTGTTAATACTATTCATATGTGTGCTACATATACTTGTTGTAACTGTTTTTTGGAGCTTTTCTCTCCAGGCCTCCACTGAAAATGGATCTCTCACCCAGTGGACAAATAAATAAATAAAGCTTCTTTGTACCGCTACTGGAAGAAACCATGATGTTGCTTCTACTCCAAAATCAAACCTCACACATTGCTCTGCCTCTCTCAGTGCTGCATGTGTGTGCGGCTTAAAGCAGTCATGGAGGAGAATAAGATACATGAATGGAAAAATGCAAACGTAGGAAAATGTACTTTTTTTTTTTAATTAATGTTACGGCCTGAACCTCCCCAGCAGTGGACCCTAGGCACTGTGGTAGGCCTTCTAGTGCTGGATCCTTCTCTGGACACACACACACACATTCATGCCAATTCGTTCATGCCCCATGCCAATCCATTCACATGGCTGCACTAACTCTCGACTGCCCCCACGTCTTCACTGAATTTTCATGCACAGCAACTATTTTCATTGGAGTGCATGGGTGACTACTGTGTTTTGCCGGCATTCACTTGTTTCTCCAATAGCTGAGCTTTACACTGCAGAGAGATTCTCCTGGTTTTCTAATGAGATGTCAACACTCCGAAAAAAAGAATGAAACTATAGGAGAAGAGTAAATCTTGAACATTACGTTTCTCTGTTAAACTTCTTTTTTATGCATGGGTCAAATCCCCCTGTACCTCCAACTCCAAACTTATATATATTTACTCAAAGATCACTATATCTCAGAGAAAGAGAATATCCTGAAAAATGTCCACTTCAGACTTATATGTAAGTCTATTTTTTGGCCATTCAGTATACGTCTTTAGGGACTTATTCTAATGTCCCAGCACTTCAAGTGGTTATCAGTTACTTAGCAGAATAAATCAAAAGTTGCTGGCATTTCAGGGAAGAACACATGGCTAACTAACATTAGCTGTCCTACTGAATTGCCACATTGTTATGCTTCTATGTCTGCAAAACTGCCCTCTATACTGAGGCCCTCTACAGTAGAATTCCTCAGTGGTAGGGTGGTCTAAGAATCAGAAAAGTTTACTGCAAGGGGAAAAATAACTCTGCTAAGGTTCCCCCTGACAGAAATTCTGAATTTGAACCTTTGATTATAATATTTTTTACACTTCCTTATAAGTGTAACAGCTGTTAACTGATGTAACTCAAGCTTTATAATTAAATTACTGTTTCAAAAAAAGGAATCCACATACTATGAAGAGCCAGAAAACAAACTCAAATGTTAGGTAAAAAACTATTTAAAAAGAAACACTGACTTGTTCAACATATACAAATAAAGAGATAAAAGCTATTAGATGATACAGACAAAGATGAAGATGGAGATGTACTGAGTGGTGGAGAGGTATAGGTGTGTGGGTAGGCTACTTAAGCAGTGGGGCAGAGGTTCAGATTGGAAATCTTGGGTATATTAGTGGGTGCAGTGTCTTCAGGAAAATCAATAATTCAGATGAAAATAAGAGCTATAAAGGTGGCATTGGATGAGCCACACAGGCAAAAAAAGGACAGAAACAGCTTGGAAAAGTAGTGATTTACATGAGTACAGGACACAAAATAGGGACAGTAAAGTAAGAAATTAACAGCGAGAGGATAGGGATAAATGAGCAGAGATGGTCAAAGAAATACCATCAAGTAGGGTACAAGAGAGTAGAGGGGGAATGTAGTCCTTGTAAAATACAGTTTTGCAAAATCTTGCTCAAATTTTATACTAGTTTGTTTGCTCTGCTAGGTTGTCATTGGTCAGTAGCATAGCAAGGGCAGGGCAAAAATGGGAAATGCCCTAAGTTCAAAGTGTCAGACCACATGATCTGATTAAGCATCCATCATCCCAGTTGCCCTTAGTGTGTCGGTATTAAATTTGTGGCCAAACCTGAGTGCTGTAGCGCTCGAAGTGTGGTCTAACTGTAGCAGCAGTTTGCAACAGTTTCAATGTAAAAAAAAAATCTTTTTTTTGGCAATTTAAAACCTCAGCACTGTAATACACTGTGCAGGATATAAACTGTAACAACTACTTGCTCTTTTTCTCACAAGCAGATCACTATAATTTAAATGAGAAACGTTTTTTTTTTAACTTATTTATTTTTTACAGTAATGTAAGGATGGTTGCGGGGAGGTGCACAGAAACAGGACTTGAATGGCTGGGGCAGGAAAAAAGGTGTGTGTGTCCTGTATCTTGTCACCTGGTTGCTGTGCCAGTAAATTGAAGAATTTTTTTTTCTGCTGTTCACTTGAACAGCTTGTGGGGAGTATAGCACAGATTGACTACTGAAGAGCTGTGGGGGTGGGGTGCTGTTTCACCAGCTATGCTTCTCATTGGTATGGGGCTATTTCTACTCACTGAAATAACAAATTGTCGAATCTCAAACAGCCAACCCCACTTCAGCGAACTTCCATTCTATCAAAAGCATGGACTACTGAACTTTGTTCCCTGGGAAACTAACCACTTGGCCACCAGGGTGAACTTTGCCCTTTTGCCCAATATAGTGTGATCTTGGAGTTAGTATATTTAGTTAGGGGGTGTGGGGGGGTGAAGCCTCGCATTTGGGTGGGTTTAATTTGTTTCTGTTCATTTTTTTCCCTGGTGGCCAAGTGGTTCGTTTCCCAGGGAAAGTAGTTCAGTAGTCCATGCTTTTGGTTGAATGGAAGTTTGCTGTAGTGGAGTCAGCTGTTTGGAATATGAACAGTGTAATTTTGGTGAGTAAAAGTAGACCCACATATATATATATATATATATATATATATATAGAGAGAGAGAGAGAGATGGATAGAGATATAGATAGATATATAGTTTTTCAAAGACAGTTAAACCTTAAAAATAATTTCATCATTTAAATAATACCATCACAACCATATCTAATTGTGCAAACATAAATGTCTTAACACAAGGTACACTTGACTGAAAGTCATATGGTTCAAAAAATGATTGAAAGTACATTTGAGAAAAATGCCAGTTCATCAAAAAATATACCAAAAAGCATACAAACTGCAAAAAGCATTTTTTTGCAGGGAGGAAAGCCCTCCCTAGCACCCCCAGACCCACTTAATTAAATATTCTAACTCTAAGGCCACACACCCGTGGAGAAATGAGAAAAAACACAAACAGTGATCGTACTGGTGCACACAAACATCCAAAAATCAGGGGATACAAAGTCACAGTGCGTATTACCAAGCCACAAAAAAATGTTCTAAATTACGACCCTAAGTGCCATGCTCAGAAATGACACCATAAATACCATCTATAGACTTTTATAGTTTTCAGCAAAATTTGTATTCTTTGAAATGTACGTTTGATGAAATGTACTACAATCATATTACCTTCAACTAAACATACTACAACCTCATGTGAATATATTCAAATATATATTCAAACATATATACATATATATATGAACACACACATACATACCTACTTATACATAATACAGTTACATATACCCCCCTACACACACACACACACACACACACACACACACACACACACAATCAAGTAAACACCAAAGACGAGGGTATACAAGTAAGTCTTATTAAAATTGTCTGTTTAAAGACCTTATAACTGCATGAGGGTCATTACTTCAGATAAAGAATTCATTCTCCAGCCTGTCCACAGTCCCTCATTCCAGAGACAACAATGTACATCCAGTGCTTGTCCAGCTCATGTCAACATTTCCGAAAGGACATTCAAAATCAATACTTATTAACATGACCTTAAACCTTTAATTTGAATGAGACAACAAGTGTTGAATGATAACATACAGAAAGGGAAGAATTATGTAGGTTATGGAGAGGTCAGCCTTATTACCTTCCTGCCTTAAATAAAACCACATGGCTGACAGAAGTTGCAAGAGCTGTCTCTTAAATCATACGTTAGCAATTAGTTTTGCTTTATTTCATGTTGTTGTTTGTATGAATTTATCACTTTAATAACGGTCCACTTATTCACATAAAACCGGGAAAGGTACACTAAACTGGCATTTAAAGCCAGAAGCAGAACAACAAATAATACATAACGGTTAGCATTTACTGATTTTTCTTACTTTATTTCTAAACTGGGCCAGTTGATTGAATCAAAGTGGACCTATTTTAGCCATGACCCAGACTGAAGGAAAACATTCATCAAATTCTTCATTACAGTATAAATAACAGCAGCTTAATACAATTAAGTGATTTATTATTCATTGCTATAATATACATCCATTAAATAATTAAAAGATACATATAGACAAGGCAGTATGATAGCCACTGCTTAATTTGAACAACAAAATATTCATAGTTTAGCATCTAATATGTAACAAACCACTTATCTGAGCCACCTTCCCATATTAAAAAAGGGAATGTTGGTTGCAGTTTGGAGTTGTTATGAGTTACACTATATACACTATACAGCTAAGTCCTTCCTATAAGGGTAATCAATGAAGCATGCAGAGAGGGGGAGGGTGGAAGAGAGTAGACACTAATTGTTTTATTGGATTATCCAGGTAACTGTTAGACTTAGTATATAGCTAGCACTACTATAGAAGAGCAATAAAAGAAAGGTAAAATGATATTAAAAAAAGAAAAACGAAAATAAAAGGTAAAAAGTAATGCAAAGGTTCTATAATTTGATGCAAAGCACCAGATGCAGTCAAGTGGCCACATTGACAAGCTTACAGTATGAACACTAGACAAATAGGAGGACAGTGATTTCCCGTAGCATGGAGAGTTAGCAGCAGCTAACATAGTGCTAGTAACAGGGCCAGACACCACCAGGGAAGCACTGTTATGCCACTGCAATGATCCTCAGCAACTACAGAGGACTCTTATCAGCTAGGATTGTGTGGAAATTTCATCTGATTCTTTGCTGATTACATTGTTGACAAAATGCTATGTAGCACTGAAGTCTGTTGCTAATGGGTCCTAATGATGTTTATAGTTGTAGTAACAGTACATATGAGACTGCAGTACACCCCCTGGTAACAATCCTAGACAAAAGCAAGAAGTAGAAGACTCAAACCAGGTGGGCAAATAAAAATAATTACTATTATTTACGGATTGTTTTATTGACATTTGATTACGGGAAATATCCGAATGGGTAGAAGCCAATTTTCAGGTGAGGCTCAGGGAGAAAAACTCAAATTATAAAACATTTTAAGAACAATAATTTTACAATTTTCAAAAGTAAAACAAAAACACCTGCAATTTAAATAATTATAACAAATTAAACATAATACAAAAACATTGGTTAAGAATTGATAAAAGGTATATGACAGTCATTTAATATTTAGTGAAATTTTTGACAGTTTGTAGAGAAATTAAAGCTTAGTTCATCTAATACAAATAGGGACTGCAATATGAAGTGAGGGAAAACCAGGCTTATGGTATAGATTTGTGCATAGTACAGGAGCAAATTTTAAGAAATTCTTGGAAAATAAAATATATGTTCCAAGTAAAATAGATGCCTGTACTAAGCCGTGTGGAGCTTGCAATCAATGCTCCTTTATTTTTAAGGATAAATCAATCACCCTAAATAACAGAATGCACAGTAGAGTTCTTTTCAAAAAAGGTAACTTTAGAGCAAGTAGAGTAGTTTATCTAAGTGTTTGTGCCATATGCTTTTATTTCTATGTAGGTAAGACTGAACGCCCCTAAGATGTAGACTATATGAACATGTAAGTGATACAAGGAATGGGAAGCAGAACAGTGCATTGTATAAACACTCTCAAGTTTCTTCTAATTTTGAAACATTTTTATTTGGGATTGTGGAAATTATTAAACTTGATGGCAGGGGAGGAGACTGGAAAAATACTTCAAAGAAAAAAGAAACAGAACAGCAGCTTAGGTTAGCTGTGATGTTTCCCCCAGGTTTGAATGATGCAATGTCTATTGTGCCAGTTTTACATGAAAAAGCAAGTAAAATATAGTAAATATTATAGTATATATACTGTTAAAATTTTGAATATAATGTTTATACATATTTATATAATAAAAAGGTTTTAACTATAATGTTTTATGCCAACATGGTCGAATTGCATTTATCCTATCCAGGTTTCTTTTAAATATTTAATTGGTGTTTGATGAAGTTAATTAATGTTTACATCTTATTGGTGGTGATTTAGTTGATGAATGGTATTTAAACTGCTTTTTTATGACTTTCTTGTTACTCTGATGAAGTCTCTTTTTATTGAGACAAAATTGCTAAATAACTGTTAATAAAAGACTCTTTTGGATCGTAGCCGCTGCGATTGTGGTTTCTCGGACTACATATACTTTATTTATTACTACTTGCAGTCTTATGGTACAGTTAGAGAGAAACTCAGGGAATCGAATTAGATAGCAGTAAGGAGTTATGTGAAGAAGGGAGAGTAAGGAGGTATAAGGAATGAAAAACTACTTGTTCACGTTTAGGGATATAGTTTATCCTGGTTTTGAGCAAGAACAAAGCCAGATGGGAGGGAGGGTATAGTCCTGATGGATACTGATATGGGGTTCCAGGCCTTAGCAACCTTGTATGTGTACAGACAGTGCCAAGCAGCTTTGCTAGGTTTGTCGACAGACAGGACTTTTTGGTCACTGGATCGCAATGACCGACTGGGAACATAGATGTGTAGAATGTTTTTTAGTGATGGACAGACAGATGGATGCTGGATAATTTTATAGATAAGAAGTTGCGTATGTCAGCTGATGTGGCAGTTCTAACCAATTTAAGTGTTTCAGTGTTATACAGTGATGGGTTCTGATAGGGGTATATGCTGCAAATTTAGCAACCTTGTTATAGCATTGTTCAAGTTTTAATTTTTGTGAAGCCTGGAGGTTAGTAAGGATGGGCGCGCCATCAAGAACAGTAAGGAGATAAGTGGTGGCAAGTCTAGTTTTAGTTGCATCAGTGAGAAGGTTTTTGGCTCTGTAAAGTACCCTAGTTTTTGATGATTTTTTTATGTAATTTTGAATCTGTAGGTCGAATATAAGATTATCATCCACTATAACCACTAATAGTTTGCTATGAGAAGTGACTTCAATGGTTGTATTATCAAGAGGGAGGATGTTAAATTTTGTTTTTTCACGAGAGGGGGAATTGCGGAAAAAGTAGTAGTTTGGTCTTTTTGGGTTTGAGCACGAGTTGTGAGATACAAAACTATGTTCCAGTGGCTGTTAAAGCTTGATGACTAATTTTTTGAAGGCGTATCTTGTTGCCAAATGTCCAAATGAGAGTGGAATCATTTGTGTATTGTATTAGCGTGGCCTGTTGTGTGGAAGTATGGAGTCTCTTGGTGAAAATGTTAAAGATCAGGGGACTAGTTTGTCATTTTCTGTAACTTAATTGACAGTATCTATATAGGTTAGAAGGGCCGAGCTAGTACTATATGAAGGACAGAAGTCATGCTGTCTAGAGGATAGGGGCTCTTCTTGTAGGAGACAGTCTAGCAATTGTTTTGGAATACATTTTTCAATTATTTCGGTGAGGGGAGAAAGTTATTAATGTCTGTTGAATTTCCTCCTTGGTGCAGAAGGATAATGTATGACTTTTTCCAGAGAGGGGGAATGTGGGATTCCTGGATTGACCGATTTATAAGGATTGAGACAGAATAAGCAATGCTATTGGCTGCTATTTTTAGAACAGTATGGTTTAAGTTTAAGAGTAGTATTTGGAAGAACAGCATGGTTTATGTTTAAGAGTAGTTTTATACAGGATGTGGGCACAGGTTTGAAGGTGAAAGAGGATATGTTGATATGTGGCTGTTAGGCGGAGTTGCTATTAAATGTTAACATATCCCTGGTTACAGATGCTATACTATCTATAAAATAAGAGTTGAACTGTATTGCAGTTTTGAGTGCTGAATTACTGGGAGAGGGGTTGGGGCTGAAATTTTGGCAGGGTGCAAGATTTCTTTACTGAAAGTCCAAAATTGCTCAGGGTTGTGTTTAGTATTATTCTGAAAGTTATTATAGTATAGTTTCCACAAGGTCCTTGCTACAGTCAACATCCCCTTGCCTGATGACTCCAACAAGGAAATGCTGCACCAGCAAACAGCTTTTTATTTTTAAAGAAAGGCAGGTTACAGACTCTGTAGAGCTAGGAAAGTGTGTAAGAATCGAAAAATACTGACCTGGCAGAATGTGGAATCCACTACAGACCCCACAGCAAACAACTAAAATGGTGGATATGGGGTACATCAGTCCAAAAACCTAGATGCAGAGTTCTGAGCCCAGAGTGGCCGCACCAGATCAACATCTGAGAGACCTGTGTAATGGGCACTGATATCCAGAAAATAAGATTGTACTGTTTGGAGCACTATCATTACATCTAAATATGGAGGCAAATTTCATATCCAAACAATTATTCAAAGTCCATGTCATTTTCATAAATCACAATATGTATGCATGGTGATAGGTGGCGACACCTGATCTTCAAAAGGTAACCTGTCATTCAGAAGCACAAAGAATGCACATTTCAGTTTATTGCCCCTATACATAATGGTAGAAAAAGGTGAGGATGGTGTGAATGATGAATGGTGGCACAAGCACTGCCACAGTCTCATGGTAATTATGCTACATATGGGTTTGCACCTCCCAATGAAGCATGAACTTCAAGTGCCCTTCAAGGCTGGTAACATCTGGCACAGATTCCTGAGCAAAGCATATGTCATCAGAGTGAGTCATAACTGCCAGTATCTCACATCCTAAGTGGCAATATATATACCAAGGACAAAATAGGTGCAAGTATGGACACACGTCATATCGTAGCTGGTGGCTGTCAGAATTAATTCTGGATACCTCCCACTATACTTATCCTATGAGGTAAGAGTCAAACCACTTGAGAATGGTTCCTGAAGGGTCATAGTCTGATCTTAAACAGTCATTAAAAATCGTATGGTCGGCATGCATCGAAAGCTGCGGAGAATTCAAGAAGGCCAAGATGGGACACAACCATAGATTATCACCATAAGGCGATAATTAAATTTCAACTGAGGGTTGTCTCAATGCTGTCCTCATTATTAAAGGCTGTATGATATAAAAGCAAGGAGGTAATGTGCTGCAAAATCTAAATACATTTGGGCACAGTCACCATCTTCTCCTTAACCTTACTTATAAAAGGAAGGCGAAACCTAAGGAACAAGTTCTATCTATTGGTCAGACACGGTAATCTAACTCCCAAGGTCCTTCTGTGAAACATGATGACCCCCTTTCCATCAACTATTTCTCTTTTTGGCCATAATTAATAAATCTAAACTCAACAGAACCTTCCAGATCATGAGATGCAGAAAATAAAAATCTCTCTCCCTATGTCTCATGACTATGTGCTATTTCTAGTCACCTACAAATCAATAAACCTATGGGGTTAACAAAGAGTGAAATAGTTCAAGATGAGAAATGGGAGGTCCCAAAAGTAAGATAGTCTCATAAAAACAAAAGTCATCCAGCTGTTGGAAACACTAGTTAAATAACTGAGTCCGGAAAAGATGGCAATTGCAAAGAAACAGTGGTAAATCAGAAGTACCAAGTAGCAGAGTAGCAGACTCAAACAGTGTGACTTTCTAAACAACTAAAACAGTGGAAGAGATAGAAAGCAACTGTTATAAAAAGGCATTAAATATATGAAGGCCAACTCTTTGATCCAAAACCTTGGTAAGATTTTGATAGACTACCTGTTGTTTTTGAGCTAAAAACTGCATTCCACGGGAGATATATAGTTCCATTGACTTCTGTCATGGCATTTTAATTTCAGGACTCCCCAAACATGTGCACAGTCAAGTATAAAATAGTTATCATTTTGTATTTTATATTTAACAAGGTTTCTAATCTAGACTGTAAAATATTGTTTGCCCTAAAAAGAATATGTATTCAATCATTCTTGGCAGTTTTACAAGCACTTCATAAATAAAATCAAGTGTTCAATCGCAGTCTTTTTTTTTAAATTTTTATAGAGCAGATAGAAAAAATCTGTAATACTTGCCATTTTTTTAAAAAACAATTCAAAGTGCAATGGAGTTTGTCTGTTACACACATTATCATTGTTTATATAATTTAAAGAGATATTGCAGTTTTTTTTAAATCCACGTTGTGGAGTCTGTTTTTTCAATCAATAACAATTGTTCATGCCATGAATTCTAGTACAGCAGTATTTTATTACAGCAGTACATGTTTTCTTTCTACTTTTTGTGGTTTCTGTGCTTGATTTCCAACCCCTTCTTGCTTCATTATCCATTTTTAAGCCTGTCTTGTGCCATTCACCTCTCTGCAGTTCCTTTTTTAATTCCTCCATAGAAAGCCTATTTTCTGAATCAGCCTTGCCCTTTTAGCCACTAATTTTCAGTTACACAATTTTCCTCATGTGTATGGCCAGCAATGCTTTATTCCATCATAAAACACCAAGGTGTTACCAATACCTCGGCTAGAGAAATAGGTATCTTGGCTAAGTATTTTTTTTTTGCATGCATTCTTCTGTTACCACCTTTCCCCGTCATCCCACACTAGAAATCAAAACACGTTCTCTATACAGGTTGGGAAGTTCTCTGGTGTATTGGTCACACTTTTAATAGTACATCTATAATTTTGATTATTTCCTGAAAGAAGTACCAAATGTTAAAAGGATGTAGCAAGTCAACAAAATACATTAAATCACCATTGCTTATCATAATTAGTTATAAGATGCATATTGGAAACAGTGACATTTGTCACCTCGTGTCTCCTTTGAAAAGACTCCACTAGACTAGTAGGACAAACCCAGGCAAGAAAGGATAAATAAAAAAAAAAACACAGTCATTATTTTTTTATTTTTATTTATTTTACATTTGTTTACTGAGAAAGTCTGACTGGACAAGAAGTCTTTTTTCAGTAGAGGCCTGGGGAGAAAAGATCCACGTTTTACAGTAATAGGAAAGGTAGTACATATATATACAGTATTACAGGATAAAGAGAACACAAATAAAATTTAAACAACCAAAAACAGTTTAACGATTTTTGCTTAGCATTCCCATACAATATTACTCATTAAAGCAGACTAGAAAATATAAAGAATTTAGCACAGAGCTTGAACATAGAAAAAAACCTTGACAAACATGACATATTTAATTTTTAATTTCTGTAGCTGCTGGTATCAAGTTTATAAATACAGGAGCAGATCCATGAATTAGATAAGTGGGCTTTGAGTAGTTTTAATTTTGAGTGCTGGTAGTTGATTTTATATTTAGAGGCAAGGAATTCCAAATTTTGGCTATACAGTTTGAGTAGAGGGAGTCACCAGCAGGCTTGCTAGATGTGGATGTGTTTAACACTGATTTGTTACTGGAATGTAGTACACATTTATTAGAGTAGGTTTAGTAGGTTTTTAAGTGGCTGGATTTATTTCAGGTTGGTTAATTATTTGATGGGCCACGGTAAGCTAGTTGTATGTTTGTAGATTTGGTAGTTATAACCATGAGAGTTGTTTTAACGTCAAGCAATGTTGTGACCTGTAATTACAACCTGTGGCAAATTTTTCTATTTTCTAGTAGCATATTTCTAATTTCTCTAAACTGGATTTCTTTAGGTTTGTGAGAATCGGACAGGGACAGAGTAGGGAAGGGACAAGGTGGGTTCTGGCAATGGTGGCCCTTGTTACTTTAGTTAGAAAGTGTTTATTCCTGTATAGGATGCCTAGTCTTGTGTGTGCTTTTTTATTGTTTGGGATATATGTATGTCAGATTTCATGTTATGGTCTATTACTACTACAAGAATTTTGTTTGTGACACTGGTGAAATATTAGTATTATTTGTTGATGAGATACTGAATGTAGTGTGGGAGTCTGGAGCTTTAGTGGGTTAGAAAATCATGAGCTTAGTTTTATTAGGGTTGAGTAAAACTTGAGCATTAACTAGCCAAAATTCAACTGCCTTAAAGGACTGCTGTGGTATTTGCTGAAGTTGTTGAAGAGATTGAGCTGCACAGATCAAAGCAGAATAGTCTGTGTACTGGATTAGGGTGGCAGCATGCAGTTTGTTAGTAAATACAGTAAACAGAAGAGGACCCAGAATAGACCCTTGAGGAAACCCCTAGTGTGACAGGCATTTTACTGCTTGCTGGCAACCAGTTAGTTCTGGAACCATGCAAGTGAGGAATGGCCAAGACTAAGATCAGAAAGTATACTTAAGTGTATCTTATGTGAGACAGTGTTGAACACTTTAGATAGATCAAGAAAGATACAGGCAACTAGTTTGCCTTCATTACGATAGTGGTTAATAATGTTAGTAAAGCTGATAAGGGTAGTATTAGTACTACAGTCAAGTCGAAATCCATGATGAGTATTAGAAGGTTATTAGATAACAGATAGTCTAGAATTTGTGAATGGATACACCTTTCGAGAATGTTGGATAGTGGAGATAGTATAGCTATAGGTCAATAGTTGGACATTTCTGTTGAATTGCCACCTTTGTTTAATGGGATGATACGTGATATTTTCCAGATTAATGGGACTCTGTGTTCTGTGATGGATAGATTTATGACTATGGATACTGGGTAAGGGATGGCTTCGGTGGTAATTTTAAGATATTTAGCTGGTAAACAGTCAGCTGCTAGTGTAGTAGGGTTAAGCTTTTTTACATTTTTTTATAGTACCTATTGAGGCAGTTTGGAAAGATAAGTTTTTGATGTCAGGAATTTGTGCAGACTGGGTTGGTGCAGAAAAAGAGCAGTTTGTGTTTGTGAGGGCTAATATGGATTCTGTAAAGTATATATTAAGCTGTGTTGTTATGCTTTCTGCAGTATTGGTAGTTGCAGGGAAGGTAGTACTGACTTGTCCTGGTTGCAGTATTTTTTTTTATGGCTGTCCAGAACTTTTGTGAGTTTTTCTGATGTTTTGATTGGGTATTGCTATAGTGTATTTTTTTGTCCTAATTTGTCTTTTAATCTTGTTTCTTAATTCTAGATATGTTTGTTTATTGTCTGCAGTTTTTTTATTGGTCCATTTTCCCAAGCACTGTCTCTGGGTTTTAGTAGTGATCTTGCTTCCCTGGTTAGCCATGGAGCAAAGTTGGATTTTACCCTTATTGTTCTAGGAGGGACCATCATATTTAGCAGGTTAAGAAAGGTGGACTGCATTTTCTAGAGGGAGGTATTTGAGTAGTGCCCAAGTTTGAGGTTGATTATGAAGTCATAGGTTTAAAGTTTCTTTCGTTGCAGATTTGGTGATAAGTAGTAAATTTTGTGGATTTATTCAGTGATGGAGAACATAAGTTGGAAGATGGTCACTGAGTCTATCTGGGAGACAACCAGAGTGCAGGGAGAGAGTGGGTCTATTTGTTAGTATCCAGTCAAGGATTTTAGGATGCTTTAGTGACTCTAGTGGAAGTATGAATTACTTGGGTGAAGCTATAGCAGTTGATATGATCAGTAGGGTTTAGTGAGTTACAGGAGAAACATTCTACATTAAAGTCCCCCATTACAATGGTTTCCTGATGGAGGGTTGTTGCTGTCCATTGTAATGTGTTTAGTGTGGACAGGTTGTTTCCTAGAGGGATATAGGACCCTACTATATTTGGCTATTTCTTTGAGTTGATTTTTAGTTTAGTAAACATTATTTC
Source organism: Protopterus annectens (assembly GCF_019279795.1). Taxonomy (NCBI): domain Eukaryota; kingdom Metazoa; phylum Chordata; order Ceratodontiformes; family Protopteridae; genus Protopterus; species Protopterus annectens. Next base: position 217,286,632 of record NC_056749.1, on the reverse strand, counting down.
AGTGCCCCTGGGGATGCACAAGCCAGTGCATTTCTTTGTGCCGGTCCCAAGCCTGGATAAATGGGGAGAGTGAGTCAGGAAGAGCATTCGGCATAAAATTTTGCCAAATCATACATGCAGATAACAGTACAGAAAAACATACCGGATCGGTCGAGGCCCGGGTTAACAATGACCACTACCAGTACTGTTGGCCAACAAAGTGCTGGCAGAAACTGGGCTACTGTTGGCTGAAGGAGGAGAAGAGGAGGAAGGCATGCCTGAAGGCAAGTAAAGGCTAGGACTGTGATAGTGAGGGCTGGAACTTTGAATGTTGGCAGTATGACTGGTATAGGGAGAGAGCTAGCTGATATGACGGACCGAAGGAAGGTTGGTATACTGTGTGTGCAAGACACCAGATGGAAGGGGAGCAAGGTTAGGTGTATCAGAGGTGGCTTCAAATTGATTTATCATGGTGTGGATGGGAGTAGAAATGGCATAGGCATTATCCTGAAGGAACAGTATGCTAAGAGTGTTTTGGAGGTGAAAAGAGTGTCGGATAGAGTGATATTTATGAAGCTGGAAATTGATGGTGTAATGATGAATTTTCTTAGTGCATATGCTCCACAAGTTGGGTGTGCGATGGATGAGAAAAAAATTTTGGAGTGAGCTGGATGAAGTGGTGATGACTGTACCCAAGGGTGACAGACTGGTAATTGGAGCAGATTTCAATGGACATGTTGGTGAAGGGAACAGAGGGGATGAGGAAGTGATGGGTAAGTATGGTGTTAAGCAAAGGAATGCAGAAGGTCAGATGGTAGTGGATTTTGTGAAAAGGATGGACATAGCTGTGATGAATACGTATTTTAACAAGAGGGAGGAGCATAGGGTGACATATAAGAGTGGAGGAAGATGCACACAGGTGGATTATATCTTATGTAAAAGGGCCAGTCTGAAGGAAACTGGAGACTGTAAAGTGGTGACCGGGGAAAGTGTAGTTAGGCAGCATAGAATGGTGGTTTGTAGAATGACATTGGTGATCAAAAAGAGGAGGATGAGTGTGAGGGCAGCATCAAGGATCAAATGGTGGAAATTGAAAAAGGGTAATTGTGAGGTGGAGTTCAGGGAAGAGTTAAGACAGGCACTGGGTGGCAGTGAAGAGTTACCGAATAGCTGGGTAACTACAGCAGAGCTAGTAAGAGAGATGGCTGGAAAGGTGCTTGGTGTGACATCTGGAAAGAGGAAGGAGGACAAGGAGACCTGGTGGTGGAATGAAGTAGTACAGGAGAGTATACAGAGGAAGAGGGTGGTGAAGAAGTGGGATTGTCAGAGATGAAGAAAGTAGATAATAAGGAGATGAGGTGCATGGCAAAGAGATAGGTGGCGATGGCTAAGGATAAGGTGCATGAAGAGTTGTATAAAAGGTTGGACACTAAGGAGGGAGAAAAGGATCTGTACCAATTGGCTAGACAGAGGGACTGAGCTAGTAAAGATGTGCAGCAGGTAAGGGTGATAAAGGATAATGAGGGAAATGTACTCACAAGCGAGGAGAGTGTGTTGAGCAGATGGAAAGAGTACTTTGAGGGGCTGATGAATGAAGAGAATGAGAGGGAGAGAAGGTTGGATGATGTGCGGATAGTGAATCATGAAGTGCAGTGGATTAGCAAGGAGGAAGTAAGGATAGCTATGAAGAGGATGAAGAATGGAAAGGCTGTTGGTCCAGATAACATACCTGTGGAAGCATGGAGGTGTTTAGGTGAAATGGCAGTGGAGTTTTTAACTAGATTGTTTAATGAAATCTTGAAAAGTGAGAGGATGTATGAGGAATGGAGAAAAAGTGTTTTGGTACTGATTTTTAAGAATAAGGGTGATGTGCAGAGCTGTAGTAACTACAGAGGGATTAAACTGATCAGTCACAGCATGAAGTTATGGGAAAGAGTAGTGGAAGCTAGGTTATGAAGGGAGGTGATGATTAGTGATCAGCAGTATGGTTTCATGCCAGGAAAAACCACTACAGATGCAGTGTTTGCTCTGTGAGTATTGATGGAGAAGTACAGAGAAGGTCAGGAGTTGCATTGTGTCTTTGTGGATATAGAGAAAGCATATGACAGGGTGCCAGGTGCCTAGAGAGGAGTTGTGGTATTGTATGAGGAAATCGGGAGTGTCAGAGAAGTATGTACGAGTGGTACAGGATATGTACGAGGGTAGTGTGACAGAGGTGAGGTCTGCGGTGGGAGTGATGGATGCGTTTAAGATGGAGGTGGGATTACATCAAGGATCAGCTCTGAGCCCTTTCTTATTTGCAATGGTGATGGACAGGTTGACAGACGAGATCAGACAGGAGTTCCCGTGGACTATGATGTTTGCAGATAACATTATGATCTGTAGTGAGAGTAGGGAACAGGTGGAGGAGACCCTGGAGAGGTGGAGATATGCTCAAGAGAGAAGAGGAATGAAGGTCAGCAGGACTAAGACAGAATATATGTGTGTGAATGAGAGAGAGGATAGAGGAATGGTGAGGATGCAGGGAGTAGAGGTGGTGAAGGTGGATGAGTTTAAGTACTTGGGATCAACAGTTCAGAGTAATGGTGAACGTGGAAGAGAGGTGAAGAAGAAAGTACAGGCAGGATGGAGTGGGTGGAGAAGAGTGTCAAGAGTGATTTGTGACAGATGAGTACCAGTAAGAGTGAAAGGAAAGGTCTACAAAAGGGTAGTGAGACCAGCTATGTTATATGGGTTGGAGACAGTGGCATTGACAAAAAGGCAGGAGTCAGAGCTTGACGTAGCAGAGTTGAAGATGTTAAGATTTGCACAGGGTGTGACAAGGATGGACAGGATTAGGAATCAGTATATTAGAGGGTCAGCCCAGGTTGGAAGGTTTGGAGACGAAGCCAGAGAGGCAAGATTACATTGGTTTGGACATGTGCTGAGGAGGGATGCAGAGTATATTGGGAAAAAAGATGCTAAGGATGAAGCTGCCAGGTAACAGGAAAAGAGGAAGGCCCCAAGATAAGGTTTATGGATATGGTGAGAGAGAACATGCAGGTGGTTGGTGTGACAGAGCAAGATGCAGAGGACAGGAAGAAATGGAAACAGTTCATCTGCTGTGTCGACCCCTAACAGGAGCAGCCAAAAGAAAAAGAAGAAGATTGACCTGGTCTATAATTTCCAGGTGAAGGTTATTTTTAAACAGAAAGGCTATACCACCACCTCTTTTGTTTTGCCTATCTGGTCTATGGATGTTGTATCCAGGTGGTAGGATTTCATTGTTACTGATACAGGATTTAGGCAGGTTTCAGTAATTAGGGTAATGTCTTGTGAGTATAATGACAGGGTAGTATGCAATTCCTATCATTCGTTCAGTATGCTTCTGCTGTTAATATTTAGTATTTGTAAGTCAGTTTCTTTGCTAGGGAGGTTAAATACATTCTGGAGCTGGTTGGTAGCATGATGACTGGAATGGATTAGCTTGGTTTTGGGTAAACATCACCACTAAGAATTAGTTGAGATGCTAAGTGTACAGTTTGCTTTAGGTATTTAGATACAGTTTTATTGTATGTTAGGTGTATGTGTCAATCAAATTGTTGGGACAGTAGCTTAAATACTGCATGGTCAATGCTTGTGAAAGTCTAGACTGTTGGTGATATCTTGAGGGTTGTTGTTTTTTGGTGGAGAGGGTTTGGGAATGGGCTAGTGTGGGATATTAATTATTACTTACTTAATAAGGCAGCACAACCTAACCACAAACAGCTTTGTCTACAAAGACATTCACAGCAAGGAAACATTTTTCTCCAGACATCTTTAAGTCTCCTGCAAAACTGCAACTGGTCTCCACTGAAGCACCTCCCCTAGACTCTGCCACACAGTATTTCAATGAAAAATTCCCCCAAATCCAGCCTTGACCTCATCAGAAAAATCTGCATCAAATATACACCATGGCTCTCCAATGAAACCATAAAACTCCTGAAACTAAGAGACAAAACCTGGACCCAATACCAATAAAAAAAGTCTCTTCTCCTTAAATACCATGAATTGTACAACCTTGCTAAAAACAAATTATGCAGCACATTCCACACAACTATGCAAGATGAACACCACATCAACCCCCAGAAATTCTGGAAAGTCATCAACCACTTACTAAAAACAGGTCACAGCACTACCCCAGCCCCATCCAGAAATGAAAGTACCATAAACATAGCAACCCAGTTCAACTCTCACTTTATTAATTCCATTATATCACTTGTACAGAGTCTGTTTCCCCACTATCCACACCTTCCCACACAATAGACAACCAAAACTCCTTTACAATAAAACCAATCCAAACAAACACCATTAAGAAACTCCTGTCCAAACTAAACCCATCATCACTTCCAGCCAACCAGCTCCCCAAAGAATTTCTCAAATTAGCATTAGACACCATCTCCTACTCTATATCCATCCTTATAAATCAATCTATAAAAGAACAGTATATCCCTAAACTGTAGAAAATCTCTTATATCAATCCCTCTGTAAAAGGGTGGACGTTCCCCAGATCTCACAAACCACCGTACTATAGCTGTACTCCCCGCTATACCAAAATATTTGTGAAATGTAGCCACTCACAACTACTCAATTACCTAACAAAAAACAACCTCCTAGCCTCATTCCAGCATGATTTTATACCCAAACACAGCACCACCACTGCCCTGGCCAACTTGATCAACTCAGTAAACCAAATTCGAAATTCTAGACATTTCCACCATCTTTCTCCATATGTCTAAAACTTTTGATAGAGTTTCATATCATAAACTTATCAATAAACTAGCCTCTGTAAACCTTTCCCAAACAGTTCTTCGCTGATTTTAAAGCTACCTGTCCAAACTGACAACATGCTATAAAAAGCCAGATGAACTGTCCCTCTACTTCCTGTCTCTATTGGTGTTCCTCAAGGTTCTACACTCAGACCACTACTATTCTTCATTTTCACTAACAAACTCCACTCAGCTTCCAAACATGATTAAATATGCAGATGACTCCTCTCTTATATGTTCGCCCACTCTCTCCCAGAGCTCCTTCACACTACCCAACAAGCATTCCTTGACATTGAAAAATTCCTCTCCGACTCCCAACCTATCCCTTAACCCCAACAAAACAAAACAAAACTCAAGCTCTTCAACAAAAAATACTCTCTCTATATCCTACTTTCATCATCAGCTCCAATAGTAATACTAAAATAGAACCTGCTGAATACACCAAACTCCTTGCTGGTCTCCCCAATAAGTCACACCACTGTACCTCACTGCACCAAGTAAAATGGCTGGAACTCCCAAATGTACTAACTTTCAACCAACTAAACTTAACAGATAATATATTGCACCACCCTAGCAACTGTCCAGCACTAAAAGGCCTTATTCATCCCTATAAGATCCCTACATACAACCAACAAACTTCTTCTAGAAGTAACCAAATCCAACAATTTCCATGGTGATTCTCTCATTTCAAACAAGATATACAAAATCTGGAACTTCATACCCCAAACAATGGTCAATACTAACAATTTGTTACTGTTTAAAACTCTACTGAGAGAACACTTCACCAGCAAATGGCTGTGTTCCTGTAGCAACCTTGAATGATTAATTTCCTCTTCCCCTATCTCCTTCTTCACCCTCTTTCTCAAACACTGGCCCTTATTAAATTCTCAAATAACTTCTCCATCTTTTCTCCCTCTATCCAACCCACTTTACCTACCATACTCACCTTTTCCTCTCAACCTCCCCAATTTTCCAACATGCTTCCACTGTTCTAACCCACATGTTCTACAGTACTTCATTTGTCTATTACTAAACTGCACTGATGAATTACTTTAAGCTACCTTCCTAACTATGCTTCAACAAATACAACTTTCATTCACACTACAGTTCAGCCTTCTAATAAGACGACTTTCCTGTACTACACTAAGTACATCCCTAAATTACACATCTCCACTATTTCTGTACTACTGCTATTCACTAATGTATATAATTATTTAAATTTATTGGCCATCCTACAGTATTTCATAGTACCAAAATACAAAAGTAACCACCCCTTTCAGTCCATCTTGCTGTTTTAAAAATAGTAACTCTCCACTAAACCTTAACTTTTTAAACAGGTAAAACTCAAGTTACCTACTTTCATATCTAACTTCTCTAGTGCACACTGCAGAGTGCATTCTTTTCAATCTTACCTTTAAGCATCCCTGTTACTAGCACTTTCTCTAATACCTAAAAAGATCATCTCTACTTGACTCCAAGTAGACTTTTCTCTATCTGTTAAACCTAGCACTTGCTCCTACAGTACTTATTACCTTGATACGGCACTCTTATAGATAGCACCCCAAAAAGGCAAACCCCCATTTCTCGGTCACCCACGTCCCCCGGAATCTCTTTTAAAGTGTTTTTGTCTTGTCGAGGGATCAGTTGCTAGTGTCCTCTCCTGCTCAGCTGGTGAACCTGGGAATATTGAGGCAATGTTACAATTGCCTCATGTACACAGACAACCCTCTCCTCCTCCCACAAAACACAAATAAATGCGAGAGATGCAACTATACGGCCAAACTGGAGGCTGAGCTCTCTCAACATAGGACTGGCAAGACCAGTCAGGAGGAGAAGGTTACCACACACACTATAGACCCAGTCTCACATAGTACCATCACAACCTCAAATCATACACATAAACACACAAAGACATACTCGGCGGCTCTGATCAAAAATCTACCAAAACAGCAGAGGCCACCAAAGCAGACACCCAAACAACCACCACCTCAGAACACAACACCTGCAACACATAGACCTCACAGTCAGAGTGTCAAACAGTCACAGCCCTTAAGGCCAAACACAATGCCAGACACACTAGTCATTGGTGACTCCATAGTCAGACACACTGACGTCCCGCTCACCAGACTGAGTAAGGAGAAGGTCACAGTAAGCTGCCTGTCGGGCGCTAGAATCCGCCACATAATGCAAGCACTCAGGTCTCTCAACAGCAGGTACAAATACGACTCAGTCATTGTCCATGCTGGTGTAAGCGACCTGAGACGTACCTCCTTGGACTACATGAAAAGAGACATTGAGGAGCTCTCTGATTATGTAGCCCAGGCAGGTATGACCCTGACCTTGAGCAGTATCCTACCTTCACCAAGAATGATGCCACAATACAGAGATAAGATGATCAGCTTTAACAATTGGCTTAAACTCTGGTGTCATTCAAAGGGGATCCAATGTCTGTCTGCCTGGGATGACATGCTGGACAAGCCACGCTGCTTCGCAAGGGACGGCTTGCACCTGTCACCCTGGGATTCGGATATTGGCAAAGGCTCTTGCCACCCCATAGTGCCTTTTTAGGCAAGGCTCAAATTCTAAACCTACCACCCTAGAACACAAAAAGGAAAAAACTAAGGGTAATGCTGCTCAATGCCAGAAGTCTAAATCTCAAAATGCACGCACTCGAGGCCCTTCTCAGTATGGAGAACATCGATGTCTGTGCAGTGACAGAAACCTGGTTCAAGGCTCCTGAGAGCACCCCAGCACTATCAGGTTTTACCTCTTATCATGCATTCCGGCCCCAAAATCCGGACAATACCAAGAAAGGAGGGGGGGTATCCATATTCATCAAGGACACCCACACCTCAAGACTGGTGGCAACGCACGATGCATCGGAGACCATCCAGGTGCAATTAACCATAGGCAAGACTGCTCTGCAAATTGTAGCATGTTACAGGCCACCCTCACAAACTCAGGAACCTCACATGGCCTTCCTGAAAACACTGGAGGGGATAAATGTATCACCAAACACCATCATACTAGGTGACTTCAATTACCCTAATATAGACTGGGAACACTACTCAAGCCCAAACACCCTAGCCCAAAAGTTCCTGGAATTCATAAACTCAAATGCCATGGAACAACTAGTCACCATCCCAACAAGAGGAGAAAACATACTTGATCTCATCATCACGAACATGGGAGCACAATGTTCAACACTGGAAGTATACCCCTCACTGGTGAGATCAGATCACAAACTAATCTCGCTGGAGGTCCTCATCCCACCCCACCTGAAATACAAAAGACCACAGTAAAGAACTTCTCGAAAGCCGACTTCACACTTCTAAAGACTAGTGTGGTCTCCTTTAAGGCCCCCGAGCCGGCGGAAAACAGTACTCAAGCCGCTGAATCACTTACAAATGCCTTCTACCAGCACCTGCAGGACTGCATAGATAAGGCAATCCCAAGCAAAACAAAGACTCTTTGTACCAAAGGCAAGCGTCCAGTCTGGTGGACCCCAGCCATAAACAAACTCTACAACCAAAGGAGGAAGCTACTACAAGATAGAGCAAAATTCTTAAAAGGTAAGACACCCTTGATCACTATAAGTAAAAAACTAAGAGCTCTCATAAAATCATCCAAAGCAAATTTTGAGAGAAAAATAGCTAAAGACTCAAAAGACAATCATAAGGCCTTCTTTAGCTATGTTAGAAACCTGGGAGGAAACTCCCAGATATGCTCAGAACTAGTTCAAAATGATGTGAAGATTACTGATCCTACAGACATTGCCAACATACTGGCTGACAGGTTCAGTGCAAACTCCCAAAAGGAGAGATATCTATACCAAGCGATTGCAGGCCGGCAAACATCTCCAACGCCCAAGTAAGAACTGCTCTCTCCAAAGCAAAAAACACAGCATCCATGGGACCTGATGGTGTCCCCGGCTGTGTGCTCCACGAACTCAACGAGGAATTAAACCCACAGCTAGGACAGCTGTTTAATCATAGTCTTACCTCTGGATACGTACCCAGGGAGTGGCGCACTGCAACTGTGGTCCCACTTCACAAAGGCGGTGCCTCCACCGACCCTGGAAATTACTGGCCCATTAGCTTGACAAGCCTTATCTGCAAAGCCATGGAGAGGATCATAATGGACCTCATAAATAAAGACATAGGGAATTTGCAGACTTTGGATCCATCCCAGTTTGGCTTTGTCAAAGGCAGATCATGCCTTCTAAACTTGGTTGACTTTTTCGAAACAGTCACCAAAGCCATTGATGAGGGAAAGGCAGTCCATACAGCCTACCTCGATCTGGCAAAGGCCTTCGATACAATACCCCACTCGGGTATCATTGAAAAACTCATCAGCTTAAATGTTAACCCATACATCACAAGATGGGTTGCAAACTGGCTGAGTGACAGAACCCACAGGGTCAGAGTTGCTAGCGCCATGTCAGACTCAAAGCCTGTCACAAGTGGTGTACAACAGGGCTCAGTCCTGGGCCCACTCTTGTTTGGCATCTACTTTTCAGTACAAGCAAACACAGGAGGGTTATGGCTGACAAAGTTTGCAGATGACTGCAAACTGGGCGCCATAGTAGAAAACACATCTGACACAGATATCCTTCAGAAGGGTCTCACAGAAACGGATAACTGGTGCCAGAGCCATGGCCTAAAGTTAAATGCCAAAAAATGCATAGTCATACCCTTCGGGAAAAACAAGGTTACCCCTAGCTACCAAATAGGTGGCAATCCACTGAGCACAGAAGAAGTTATCAGGGACCTGGGGACCCAGGTTGATAGTAGTCTGTCATTCGACACCCATGTAGCTAAAGTAGTTAGGAAGACCTTCTACATTGCCCACCTTATCATGAAGGGATTCTCATCTAGATCAAGGGAGGTCATAGTCTCCCTATACTCATCACTCATCAGACCAATGATTGAGTACAATGCCCCATTCGGAATGTATCTGACCCGACACTTGCAGCAGCTGGAGAGGCCACAAAAGTTCCTCACCAAAAGGATAAAGGGTCTCATACATCTGTCCTATGCTGCCCGACTGAAAGAACTCCAGCTCTATTCAGTTGCTTACCGCTTGATCAGAGGTGACCTTTGCCTAACATACAAGGCCATGTCAAACCCAGATTTGATGAATATGCTTCACCTCAAAAAATCTAGATCCGTCAGAGCCACAAGGGCGGGAGACTTAAACCTCGACATGGCTATTAATAGGACGTGCTTGAGGGATAGATTCATCACCCAAAGACTCCCTATGCTGTGGAATAAAATCCCGGTATATGTGAGGCAGAGCACCTCGCTGGCCTTGTTCAAGAGAAATCTTGACCAATGGATGGGAGATCGCAGATATACCCCAGGGATTACCTCAGTGTCACTGCTCGACAGAGGCACAGCAAAATAATGGGTGTAGTTCCCCATACTAAAGGGGTGGCGTAAGCCACAAAACTATGGGCTAGGCTTGTAAATGCCCTCGGGCAGATAGCCTAGTATGAACCTATGAACCTATGAACCTATACTTTGCCACCTGCTTAACAGATCCATTTGGTAAGAATATGTTTTACTCTCGGACCAGTTTTAACTCCTTACCTACTCATTAAAATTTTCAGCTATGCTTAGTTAAAATGTTAACTCATGGAATTTTGGTCATTTGACATGCCACCTTTGCAATAACCACCTGTGCCATTTTTATCTCAATTTCTTTATGTACACGGAGCATATTTCCATAAGTTGTAAATATATCTGACTCTCTAATTAGTAGTTTTATGCTTATAGAAATGTGTACCTATGCTGCATTTGTTTTGTGACACTTTGTCTTATAAATGTGGAGGTTTTCTACCCAGGCTTCCACTGAAAGGGAGCTTTTTCAGCCCAGCGAATAATCCCGGTGAAAAATGTAGAATAAATAAAAATAAATAACTAAGTAAATAAATGATAGATTTAGTTATGTGTGGTAGGAGGTCATGTGGGCAGCTGTTGCAAGGATTAAAATAGTTATAAAGTAAGCAGGCAACATACTATCCCTGGTGAGAATGTATTTGGATAGTATGAATTATAAGTATTTGTGATACAGAGGGATTGAGAATATTTGGTATATCAGTAATTCAGTGTTTGAGGGTTTTAATATAAAGTATTAATGGCGGGGGTTATAACCTGGATGAACTGATTTGTGCTAATAATTAGAATGAGTGAAGTGGAGTCTATGGATTTTGTAACTATATAGGCTAGGTGAGTTGATTAATTATGAAGTGAGAAGATTGCTGGGAAATTTGTGATTGGTTAGTTGTGAGGGGGAGTGGCTAGTTGAAAACAAATGTATGGATAGTAGGGGTGGGTGAGAAATGGGGGTAGGGTAGGATAGGGGAGTGGAGTGAGCCTGAGCAGAGTGAGGGCAAATGGAGCGGGTTGAGCCACAAGGTACCCCAGGCAATGTCACAGAAAAAAACAATCTGCTACAATATCATGCCCCAGGGTCAGTGCCCTAGTGCCCTAGATATTTATCAAGCCTTCAAAATGACTCTATAAAATAGAAAAATAAGAGTGGCTAATGCTTTTTTTTAAATTAATGACCCACAAAGAAAATGAAAAAAAAAACAATTATTTATGGCTAAGGGAGGAAACCAGAGAGTCTGAATAGTGTACTACTGACTAGCCTAAAATGCTGACTTATTATAATAGATAAGTTGAAACATTTGTTAGGATATACACTGCAGGCTCTTGAAAAAGTAATGCTTCCTGAAACAGCAGTCAGAGGTAGGAAATCCAGGTAGCCAATTCAGTGGGGGAAGAGACATGTAGTGAGGTGTATTAGTGAATGTAAAAGAAAAAAAGAAAGCAAATAGGCTGTTTAAGGGAGGGGATAGAAATTAGACACGGAGGAAAATCTAAGCATATGCAGATACATACATTGTAAAAAAAAGACAAACAGCTGTGCAAGAATAAACTGTAGCATTGAATCAATAAACCTAATTGCTACAATTACATTAAGACTGTAACAATGGGAAAAATCTATTAACTGTATGAATTCACCTAGTGATCAGCAAAAACTATACACTACATGCAATTAGAAAGATGAGAACTAAGTATGAATTACATCTATGAGAAACATGAAGTAAAGCATGAATCCAAAAATACAAGTAAAAATGCAGTAATTAGGAAAGATTGCTAGTAGAAATAAATAATTCAGAGTATCAACTATTGCAGCATGTATATTTTATATAAGTGCGTAATATGCAGTGAATAGGAAGGACAATTGGTAGAAACAGCTACTAAAACGCATCTACTGAAATTACATTAATACATGCTCAATTTGCTTGCACAACATACAAGCGATCTCCACATTTGTTAAATGCAATCTTTTGTAAAATGGAGTGACTATGAAGGACTAATGGTAGAAAGTGCTGCAAAAATGCATTATACTGTAACAACGTTAATACATGCATAGAGTAAGCCCCCAGAGGTTTGATGCAACTGTGAACGACAAAAACTAACATACAAAGGTTAAAAATGTTAATTTGTGAAAAATGGTAATGGTATATTATTAAACTTTCTCTTGGGTGCTTGAATGAATGTCTCAGATCATTGTTTATCTGCTAAATTCATCAGCTGGAGCCCAACAGTTTGTTTAGTAGCCCATACTGTTAAAATGTGCCTAAAGAAGAGAACAGTAATGAAGAACTTTGTACCTCAGTGATAAATGTATACCGCTCTCCCTTAGAGACAGAATCAAGGAACTGACAAATACATCTCTCATAAAGTCAAAATAACTCTTCATGGAAAATCTAAAAGAAAAATGGCATTGGTTTCACTCCTTCAGAAGAACTGCATGTAAATACAAAGCAATGTCTGCTTGTTTTGCTTTCATTTTAATCTATTACCACCAGGTACCACTGGTCTCTTCCAGACCCAGTTAACCTTCCATTACTCTATTATACAGACCTGTCACAGAATCAATGACTGCACTGGCTTCACTCTCATTGGGGTAAAGAGTATACAGAAGCAGAATAGTAAGTTCTGTATCATTCTAGAATGGGGAAGTGAGCCTGCCATGATGCCAATATCTGTAAATGTCATGTTGCCGTCAAACTGTTATGCACATACACATTTTATGATCATGGAGGGACTGAATATCAAGCCTCTGACAGGACCTCCCCAAATGGGATATAGACCTGGAAATCCAATTGGATGCTATTGGGTTACTTGGAGCAGTATCATCCTTTAAATATTGATAAAACATGGGATATACTGTGGACTAGCCCCCCCTATACTCACGTTCTCCTCTGTTCTGAGATACAGTGATCTTAGAGTTTAAGGAGTGTAGTGCCCATGTCAGGTGTACAGAAGATGCTTTCCAAAACTGCTTTAATGTTAGTATACAGAGTTTCAAGTTTCAGTGTTGTATCACAGGTCTTAATTACATTAGGGAACCAAATTATCCAAACATCCTTTCAGATCATTGTATTGAGATACATGAGAAGTGAGCATTCTGGGCCCCTCTTTAGGAAAATAACTTTGGACCTGAACTACATAGCTAAATAAAGTTAGGCCTTCCTTTCTAGGTAAAGCAGGTGAAGATAACAGCAGTCATATAGCTGTGGTTCTTTATTAGTATCTTTATCTATGAGGCTCATATGCTACATTTTAGGAAAAGAAGCACTGCAGACATGATTCTAACCCATGCAGTAAATGATACAACACTGCACACATGGTACTAGCCCATGCAGTAAATGATACAACACTGCAGACATGGTACTAGCCCATGCAGTAAATGATACAACACTGCAGACATGGTACTAACCCATGCAGTAAATGATACAACACTGCAAACATGGTACTAACCCATGCAGTAAATGATACAACACTGCAGACATGGTACTAACCCATGCAGTAAATGATACAACACTGCAGACATGGTACTAACCCATGCAGTAAATGATACAACACTGCAGACAAGGTACTAACCCATGCAGTAAATGATACAACACTGCAGACATGATGCTAACCCATGCAGTAAATGATACAACACTGCAGACATGGTACTTACCCATGCAGTAAATGATACAACACCGCAGACATGGTACTAACCCATGCAGTAAATGATACAACACTGCAGACATGGTACTAACCCATGCAGTAAATGATACAACACTGCAGACATGGTACTAACCCATGCAGTAAATGATACAACACTGCAGACATGGTACTAACCCATGCAGTAAATGATACAACACTGCAGACATAGTACTAACCCATGCAGTAAATGATACAACACTGCAGACATAGTACTAACCCATGCAGTAAATGATACAACACTGCAGACATGGTACTAACCCATGCAGTAAATGATACAACACTGCAGACATGGTACTAACCCATGCAGTAAATGATACAACACTGCAGACATGGTACTAACCCATGCAGTAAATGATATAATACAGCAAATAAATGATGAAATGGATGACTTCACCTGGATGTCACAGCAGCATTTGGTACACCAGTTTTCAGGGTGCTGCAGAACTTCCTGTGCACCCCTGAAAATGTCAAACACAGAGCTGAGCTGAAATATATTCATGTCTGATAACAATCCAGGTAAGATGCAGAATTGTAAGAATTTTGCATGACCGGGATTTGTCTGGTAGTTAGTGATCAGTACTCAACTCCTACTTGCTAATGATCTACTGAGGGTGCAGGGTTTGAATATTTCTATCTTTACTAATCTACTGTGTAACCTTGACAATATCATGCAACTAGACAGTGCTTTAGGGCTAGACCACATGCCCAGTATCTAACTATGTAGCTGTGGCTTTATTTCATTCTATAGCACAAGTGCTGGGTCCCATTGAAGAAGATAAACTCCCTTTCTCATCCTTCTTATGGAGTCTCACCTTAGTGTATGCATGCTGACATGATTATGTACAGGACATTGCTGCAGACAGATGTTTTTAGTCAGCGCTCAGCATTTGTTATAGTACTGCAGAATCTAGTATCCAGTGTGCACAGGTGGATGGGTTTGGCATAATTGTTAATGTCCCTCACCGCATAATCACAAAATACAGGGTTTAATTATGACCTAATGTAATTTGTTAGGCTTAAAACAGACCTTCAGGGCACTTAGCCTAGCATTCCCCTATGAACATATCTATGAACATTTAATGTTGCTCTACTAACCTTCTAAATCAATCCAATGAGAGTCCTGCTGACCTCTAACCCACAAACTGCCTGCCAAATAGTATATTGTCTGTTCTGAACCACATTGAGACTCTTAGCTGTACTCTAGAGCTTGATTTAAATTACCTAGCAACTGAGCCTTTCCTGTAACCACAACAATCAGACTGAATTCTATTTTTAGCTCTTTACCTAAGGTGCACTCATTTCTAGCTGATAAAACAGGATTATAATTGTATTTGCTCATCCAAAGTCTTTTAGACTAAAATATTTGGTCTACTACTCTGAAGTACATCTTACAGGTGGCAATATAGTTTTGTTCTTTAGCAAACTATCCATTTATCACTTAAAGTTGTACTGAGATGAACAGCATGATTAATAAAATTGTGATTGATATGATACAGTATATATACGACTTTTTAAAAACTGACACAGAATACAGATTTATTGCAAATCAGATACTGAAGTGGCAGCTGTAATAAACAGACTCTCTATTGTTGGAAGGCCAAAAATATTTTAAAATATTTAAATACGATAGCCTTGCACTTTGTAACTATACATGACATATGAAATACCAATCCCTTTCAAAAGAAGTATAACCTTCACAATATTAAAAATGCATTACATTTTTCAACTTATGCATTTCCTTTGGTGCTTTCATTTATGCATCACTGGACTAAAAATATTTGTAATCAAAAATGGCAACAAAGTAAGTGTTGTCATGTTTTAACAAACCAGTTATATTTTGCTATATTTACAATCACTCACCCAGTCATACTGATAGATCCTGCCCTAGCCTATATAATCTAGAAGGTGAACAGTCAGTTAGGTCTGCAGTCAATAAAATGCAGTTCTAGAGTCAAGCTGATGGATAGGCACACAACGATGACATTTGGGCCATTTCCTCTGTGAATTGTGTGACTGATCTGCAACTGTGCTGCTAGGGCACAGTAAACAGGGTATATATGGTTAATGCACAGTAAATATGCTATACTAGGACATGCTGCTAATACACAGTAAATATGGTATATGTGATTAATACACAGTAAATATGCTGCACAAGGACATGCTGCTAATACACAGTAAATATGGTATATGTGACTAATGCACAGTAAATACGCTGCACTAGGACATGCTTGCTAATACAGAGTAAATATGGTATATGTGGTTAATACACAGTAAATATGCTGCACTAGGACATGCTGCTAATAGCCAGTAAATATGGTGTATGTGGTTAATACACAGTAAATACGTTATACTAGGACATGCTGCTACTAAACAGTAAACATGGTATACGTTGTTAATATACAGTAAATACACTGCACAAGGACATACTGCTAATAGGCAGTAAATAATATATGTGGTTAATACACAGTAAATACGTTATACTAAGACATGCTACTACTACACAGTAAACATGGTATATGGTGTTAATATACAGTAAATACACTGCACAAGGACATACTGTTAATAGGCAGTAAATATGGTATATGTGGTTAATACACAGTAAATACGTTATACTAGGACATGCTGCTACTAAACAGTAAACATGGTATACGTTGTTAATATACAGTAAATACACTGCACAAGGACATACTGCTAATAGGCAGTAAATAATATATGTGGTTAATACACAGTAAATACGTTATACTAGGACATGCTACTACTACACAGTAAACATGGTATATGGTGTTAATATACAGTAAATACACTGCACAAGGACATACTGTTAATGGGCAGTAAATATGGTATATGTGGTTAATACACAGTAAATATACTGCACTAGGACATGGTGCTAATGCGCAGTAAAAGTGGTATATGTGGTTAATACACAGTTAATACACTGCACAAGGACATACTGTTAATAGGCAGTAAATATGGTATATGTGGTTAATGCACAGTAAATATACTGCACTAGGACATGGTGCTAATGCGCAGTAAAAGTGGTATATGTGGTTAATACACAGTTAATACACTGCACTAGGACATGCTGCTAATGCACAGTAAATATGGTATATGTGGCTAATGCACAGTAAATGCGCTGCACTAGGACATACTGCTAATACACAGTAAATCTGGTATATGTGGTTAATATACAGTAAATACGACACACTAGGACATGCTACTAATACACAGTAAATGTGGTATATGTTAATATACAATAAATACAGAATACTAGGATATGCTGCTAATACACAGTAAATATGCTTTATATCAACATATATGGAATAAATATGCTATATTTGGATATGCAGTTAATATGCAGTAAAAATACTACAGTAGGACATTCTGCTAATACACAGTAAATATGCTTTATATCGACATGTGGCTTATATGCAGTAACTATGTGCACCACTGTCATGCTAATTACCAGATACACCACCATCGTATAGACAGCATGCAGTAGTAAGGGAATAACATACTACTATCATATCAATTAGCATGTAGCAGTAAAGGGAGAACACACACTGTCATGTTAATCAGCATGTAATATTGAGGAAAGGACACACCACAGTCATGCTAGTTAGCCTGTAGCAGTATGGGAAGGTTACAATGCTATCATGCTAATCAGTATATAGCTGCAATACAAGACATGTTAGTATCATAATAGTCATTGTGTAACACTCAGGGAAGGACACAAAAATGTCAAGCTAATGAGCATGTAGAAGTAAAGGAAAGACACATCAGTGTCACATTAATGAGCATGTCACAGTAAAGGAAGGTCACCAGTATCGTCATAGTAGTAAGGAAAGGACACACCAATGTCATGCTAGTTAGCCTGTAGCAGTAAGGGAAGGGGGCACAGCGCTGTCATGTTAGCCAGCATGTAGTTGTAAGAGAAGAACATGCTACTGTAATACTATTCAGCATGCATTATTTAGGGAAGGACACATCAGTGTCATAGCAGTGATCAAATAGCAGTAAGAAAAGGATTTACTATTGTCATGTTATCTAATATGTAGCAGTAAGGGAAGGACATTCTACTGTCATGCAGACTGGCATGTTGCTGTAAGGGAAGGACACACCTGCATCATGCTAATAAGCATGTAGTAACAAGAGAAGGGCGTAACTACTGTTATGTTAAACATTATGTAGCAATAAGAGAAGGATATGCTACTGTCATGCTCATCAGCATGTAGCCATGATGGAAGTCTACACTACTGTCATGTTGCTCAGCATGTGGCAGTAATGGAAGGGAACCCTTATGTAATGTTAACCAGTATGTTGCAAAACGGGAAAGATGAACCACAGTCATAGTAAATAGTTATGCAGCAATAAGGGAAGGACATACCAATGTCATGCTAATCATATAGCAGTAAAGGAAGGACACACCATTGTCACACTAGTCAGCATCTAGCAGTAAAGAAGGACAAAGCAATGTCATGCTAGTCAACATGTAGCAATAAGGGAAGAACACACCTCTGTAATGCTAATCGACGTGTAGCAGTAAGAAAAAGACACACTACTGTCACACTAGCCAGCATGTAGCTGTAAAGGAAGGATCCACCACTTTTATGCTAAAATAGCATGTAGCAGTAAGAGAAGGACACACCACTGTCATGCTTATCATGTAGCAATAAGGAAAGGACACATTACAGTCATGCCAATCAGAATGTTGCAGTAAGTGAATGATGCATCAGCACCAACCTAATTAGCATGTAGGACCATACCTCTAAACCTCTTAATGGAAGAAATCTGGACAAAGCCTAAAATAATGGGGGGACAAAGGCCTAAAACTAAGGACAGATTTTAAATATTGCACCCATAAACTTAAAAAGCTGCTAGAACAACAGGACTTGTTTTAGCATGCATTTTCTGAACAATATGAAGTCTGAAACTGAAATATGTATCATTATTTGATCATTATTTAATGACTTTGATCCTCACTGATTTGTCAGAAAACCAAAGATTTTATGCGGAGCAGACCAAATATATGATGCAAAAATCTAGACATTCTACAAAGGTCTGTACAGTTGAGAGGTATGTGTAGAACTAATGGAAGGACACACCACTGCCATGTTAATCAACCTGTAGCAGTAAGGGAAGGGCTCGCTACTTTCACCCTTGTCTGTATCTACTCATAAGGGAAGGGCACATCACAATCAGGTGAGACAGTTTATAGCACTAAAAGAATTGTGTATTACTGTCATGCTAGTCAAGCATGTAGAAGAAAGGGAAGTATGTATTCCTGTTATTCTAGCCTGCTGACATGTCATTAGGAAGTACTATAGACTCATTGCTACCTAAAATAGGACATGAAGGTTGAATAAAATCAAGGACCTCCATCATATCTGAACTGCTAACTGCAAAGTTCATAATTAAAAGTCTGACCTCTAGCTCTTTACCAGTTAATAATATTCCCCAACTTTAATCATACCCAAGTGATTTTTCCCATCATCTCTTTCTGGAAAGCATCTATTCAAGAAGCAAATTATGCATCTGCAAGCTCAGCTTTTCTCACCTTCAGATTCTTAAAATGTTATGATATATTGCTGTTATATAATATTACAATTTAAAAATTAGTTGCTTTGTCTTTTCTATGAAAAGCTGTTATATCATCAGCACTCCCTGATATTTTTATCTTCCTGTATTTAGCTGTGTCACTCCAGATGGCTGTCTAATAGACTATGACATACAGACAATGCTCATGTCTACAAAATAACTAACTCTTTTACGTGCAGTTTTTGCTACAGCTATTGGTTTGCTGTGAATTATGGGACATCAGAAATGTAATGTGTTGAAGTTCCATGTAGTCAGTAAACAGAAATGAAGCCAGTGCAGTTTATATTACATTGGGGGGGGGGGGGGTAAGTGGTTTATACATTAAAGTACATTCAACTTTATTGTTGCTGCTCAGTAGCAATTTATGTCACAGCCATTCTCGTTTTTTTCAATAGCTATGGTGATTCTTCATTCATTGCAGCTACCAGATTTAATGGGATACTTCAGTTTTACCTCAGAAAAAACAGCAACGATCTTCAATGTACACTTCAGTGTGATGTAAAGAAATCCATTTTGTAATAACTTCCAATAATGCATGACTTGTTAAACAGCTAGTAATATATCAAACATACACATTCACAGTGACTGTTTTTATCTGCTATTTTGGTATACTATTTTAATTCCTTCTATTGTATTAAATAGTAGGTATACTCTGTTAGTTGTAGGCCTACAGTATACTGTCTTTAGAAGCCCTATGTATGACAGATTTTCCAGTTTCATATCAAATTAATGTTCCATGACCACCTCTTATTTACTACAACCACAGGCTGTAATACAATTATGCAATGCAATATCCAGAACAGCTTTAAAGCGTGTACATTGGCGTTTAGAGATTACTATAGGAAAGATGAGGTAAGCCACATTCTGTTACAATATGGCAAGCAAAGTGGCCGATTAAACAGTAAAAGCTGCACCAGTGTGTAACAAAGGGAAGATTTATCAAAGACTAGTATGGTCCATCATCCTGCAGAGGTAAACAATACTAGATTGGCAATATCCTACCTTTCAACCTTCTGAATACAAATCAACAAGGATTTGTAACCAAAAGATCTTACCAGCTGAATATGATTTATTACAGTATTTTTTGTACCTATGGCTAGGTAAGATGCCTGGTTAATGTGCCTTACAATAACTTCAGCAAAGCTTTCAACTTGGTGCAAAAAGGATTCTACTGAATCAACTCAAAGGCTTAGGAGAAGGGAAAATCCTAAAAAGCATAGGGAGAGAAGGGACTACAAGGAAGGGCACAGAAGGTGGTAGTGATGGGGACTCTTTTAAAGGAACAAAGAGTTACTAGTCGGGTACCACTGCTGTTAATCCTTGGACTGTTGCTCTCTATTGTGTCATCTCAGATACAACAATGGGAAATGAAAATCATTCTCTCCAAAGACAAAAACAATAGGATAGTGTGGATTGTCTAGCAAGGAATATGAGTATTGTCATAATAGGTGGAAAAGTGGAAACAGAAATTTTATGCAGATAGATGAATATGCTGCACCTGTGACATGGTAATCTAGGAGAAAAAGAGCACAGGTTGGAGAAGAGGATCAGCTGAATGCAACAGTCCAAGAAAAGGATCCGGGAAGTAATAGTATTGCCACTGAATCAGTTAGTCAGAAATGGTAGTCAAAGCCAGCAGAATATTTGGGCACATTTTCTAATGGGTGAACCCAAAGAGAGTGGAGTCATTCTGCTTTGTTGCTGTTGGTGAGACCACAGCTGTAGTACAGCCCAAAGTTTTAGACAGCATAAAGAGAGAGAGTTGGAGGGAAAAAAGCATTACTGCAGGTGTTTCAGAGAAAGACAAACTTGATTATCAGTGGAGTGTTAAGACATTATTAAGAAGGAGTAAAAGAAATGAAAGTGCTGTCTCTAGATGTCAAAAAAAAAAAAAAACTAGAGACCATATTACATGAATGTGTGTACTTTTACATAAATGGAAACATAGAAGTACAAGGGGAAAGAGATTAGGAGAAAAATCCAGAAAGAGAGGTCAGACAGAGGGTAGCTAGCTTCAGACTAGACCTAAACAAATGTAATTTTAAAAAATCAAGTGATAAATGTGTTGAATGTATTATCAAAGTGGGCAACAGCAAATGGAGAAAAGACTCCTTTGAAAATACACAAAATTATGAAGAAGGAAGGAAAGGCCAGAGTGTGTGTGTGTGTGTGTGTGTGTGTGTGGGGGGGGGGGGGGAGTTACAAGTACACATCAAGCAAGCTGAGAAAATGTCTCCTGCAGCTGTAATATGCATGCAGGTAAGTTTGGATCCACAAGTGTCACTGACCTATTGCTACTACAATTTATTAATTTAAAATATTTTAGAAATAAATCTCTTCCATTCGCTGAGTTATTTCTTGTGCACCGATCACTGTGGGTATTAGTATGAAGCACTAACCGGCATATGCATGGCTCAGCATGCATATTGCTTTTCCATTCTGTAGACAGCCAGCAGTACAGTTTATGTCACAGCTTGAGCTACGACAGAGAAAGTAATGTCTTGCTGTTTTATTTACTGTTTGCACATGTGTTGGTGCAAATAGAAAGACATGCACAGAAAGCTAGTGATTTTTTTTTTAAAGTAGGGATTTTTGCTTTGTTTTTCTTTTCCTTTTTCATAGGTTTGCTGCACTGTGTGTTACACCAACAAGACTGGACAACATGGAAGCATCAGGCCGATTCATTCATTTCTCACACTGTTGGCCAGCTCATAGATATCTCTTCCATTTTGGTGATGGGAATTTATATCCAGAAGAATCACTTTTTAGAAGTGTTATTCCAGACTGAGAGATTATTATGAATTACATTTTATAATACAGAAATGCAAGAAAATATGTCGAGGGTTAGTATAATTTTACCAATGATGGATGATAGATTTTGATCAGACTGTGCATCCTGACTGACCAAACTAGAGAACCCTTTGCAATGGATACAGTACAACTAAAAAACATAACATATTGTTTTTGCTGGCCTCTAGTCAGGGCAAATCAGTAAATCCCAACCATCTATAGCACCTACCTATATCATAGAAAAGTTTCTGTTTCATGTTCTAAGTTGTAAAGGCTAAATGTTAGTTATGATGTAAGGCTAAATGTTATGATGTTTGTAAACACTACATCACTAGTTTAGCAGCTCAGCATCCTAACTGGAATATGTTTAGCTAAGCACAAACTGCAAGCAAGCAGTACAACAAGCTAAAACTAATTATAATGCTAGAAGCTTTTCTTTTTATTCTGTTAACAGGATTTTGTTGTTTTTATCTCTAAAAGACCATTCAGGAAAGTAAAGAACATGTTCTTATTTGTTTCCATGTTAAACTATTGGAGGGAAACTTTATCAGATCTGCTAGACTTTCTCCTTCTGTTAGCCACAGACATTTATATTGATTTTAATAGTGCTGTGAATTACAAAGGCAAATGTTAGGTAGTAGGCATGAAACCTAGTAACACAGGTATAAAAAAGTGACTTGACTATAAGATGTTCATTGCTGCTGCATTTTGAAATGGACAGAGTTTGTTATACTAACTACTGACTAGATCAACTGTGTTTTATTAACATATTGCTAAGAGTGTTGTTATACCTATTTCTTAGGAAAGGGCCCCATACCAGTTTAATGCAACAGGCATAACAGCCAGGTATGCAGTGCTATATACTGCTGTGTACATTTTTATTTTGCTCTCTCAAACTGTAAATGTTTGTTTGCTAATTAGAGCTCCTGCATACACAATGACCTCTGCACTCACCTCTTGGCAGTAGTACATAAATATCTGTAGAAGGCATTTTGGACGCCGGGACTGGTAACAAGCACTGTCTTTTTCCATCTGCTTTTTTTAATTTGCACTGAATTCTACAAACAAAGTAATATGTTTACCTTAACAGTGTCTAGAATCTGAGTTAATCAAACCTCTCATCCCTTTCAGCCATCTCTACTCCTTCTTTGTCAACCCTGACCAAACCAGCCCTAGTTATTACCCTCCACAGGCTGCATAACAGTTATCAAAGTCAAGCAACTGACACCCAAGCCTGAAGTCAGCCCTTGAAAGGACAGAGTGTGCAGTCAAACTAGATATGTATGAATAATTCAGTAAAGTTAACATATGCTAAGACATATAGCTGGTAAAATCTGACTATAGGGAGAAATGAGTGCCCTTGTACACTCATGTACAATAGGTAGCTGTGTGGTGCATACTCTGTACTACAGGACGTGGCTCCATAAAAAAACAACAATCTCTCAATTCTCTATACAACTGGTATATATTACAGCCCATAATAATGGGCAATATGTTTTAACAGGTTTTTGTGTAGTCCAAAATAACAGTCAATACATTGCTTGTTACTTCCCCCACTGAAATAGGACAAACTATTTACCTGGTCTTCATTTTCACTACTGCCTACCATTTCTCTTCCTTTAGTAAAGTATCTTGCAGCTAATGAACTAAATACTTAACCACATATGTAAATCTCTGCTAAGTCTTCTTGGTTTTGTGTACTCCTCCCTTTAATTCTAATTTCCCTCTTCTCAGTTTCTGTGTTACACTGCTCAGCTCATACAGCTGTTAGCTATCTCTAGAAACGTTCTTGCCTTATGTCATAGCCAAAGCTTACTGACTCAGTGATAGAGCCTCACTATGCTCAAGGTCACATCTCTCTCCTACCCTACCCCCCAATTCCCACCCACCCCTCCTACTTTACAGTTAAACTATTTTAACTCCAGCCCTACACTTCTCACAACCTATCTCTGCATACAAGCAATCAGAATCTAACCCAATAGCTGTTGTCCTACAATTAGCGTCTCTATCTCATCCACTAAAAGTGCTGCAACCCAGTATGTCTTTTTAGAAAATATACTGCCATAGCTACAACTACTCTTGTCCTACTAACATTTTATATTGCAAACATCTTCCACTAAATCTAACTTACATGCCATACAAAATGACTCTGGATGAAACCATATTAATCAACCAACTGCCATATCCCCCCACTGAAACCATATTAATCAACCAACTGCCATATCCCCCCACTAAATATAAGTAACACTCTTCAAATCCACACTCACTACACCAACATTTGCCAAGTCTATCAATCACCACAGCACCTATACTGTACCAGCAAACATTCTTAGACTTTTTTAAATTACAAGTACCTCAAATCTAAATTAGATTACCATACAAAATCCAATAAAACTAAAACACGCACATTTGACTACTTATTTTCCTTCATAAAATTTCCACCTAAAAATCAGTGGAGACATTCACGCAAACCCCAGCCCCATACAACAGCAAAAAACCCACACCAACAGCACAGCATTAAATGTACCATTCTTTCATACTCAGTTCCATCTGTCTACTCCTAAATATCAATCTTAGAAGCATATGAATTGAAATCCAAGACATACATGCTTGCACTGACACATATTCACCAGACATAGTCATAGTTACAGAAACTTGGTTGAAAACGTACATAAACGAAAATTAAATTACCTCACTTGGTTTCAATATAGTTAGGTTTGACAGGACAATTAAATGGGCAGGGAGAATTGCCATTATATACAAGAATTACTTAAACGTAACCCCATATGCACAGGAGATACCACAATTTAATAATGCAACTATTAACATCAAACCTTAAAATTAATAATAGGGAACACTTTTTTTAGCAGCCATGTATGTCTCACCAGGTAAAATAATTAACACTGTGGAAAATATCCTATACTGGATATCCCACCATATATAACATGAAACATTAATACCAGGTGACCTAAATATATACTGTCAGCTTATCAATTGCAACACCCCATCTGAATCTGTAAACTTGTATGGCTTTAACAGTTAATTACATCAGTTACTAGAGTCCAAAAAAACACTGGTAGACACTGACAGACAATCCATGCTAGAACAGATTAATAGACCCAACAATATGTGGGCAGCTAGTAGCTTTCTAGATATCCTAAGCAACAATTTACCTACTTACACTGTCAGAAGTTACAATATCCAAGATAAATATGTAATTTGCAACCAAGTCTCTAACTCATAAATCTTTGATAAAGACATTTTTATCAAATCTTTAACAGAATATACCTGGAAAATAGTAAAAAAAAAAAATCTATGCCCTTAGACTCTGCTGTCATACACTTCGATCAGAAATTCCTAAAAATTTTCAATAACCTTGCTCCAGTACGAGTCTATATCACATTGTTGAACTGCATTTCAGTAAACACCTCTTCATTGAACAACTAATAATTAAATAACATATTCAGAGAACAAACTTTTAAGTGAAAATTTACCCAGGACAAAGTGAAAGTAGTCTCCCATAGCAACTGTGAGTAAAACCATTATACAAAACACCAACGCAGGTGGGGGGGGCTATGCCCCCATGCCCCCATACCCCCCTAACTACATATACCAACTTTGAGATCACACTACACTGAGAAAAAGGGCAAATTCCAGATGGCCAACTGTCACCTTGCCCTAGGAATGCTTTAACTGAAAAAGTTCCTTTGATGATTAGAGGTTCGATCTTTAGTTGTTCGACAAAGAGGCATTCTCTGAAATGTGATTCGACAATATGATATAGATCACTCCAGTACATACCAAAAGGGACACATCATATCCGGCACCATGGTTAACAAGGAGAAACTAATGCTACAGAGTGATAAAGCCTGGAAAGAGTGACTCAAATATAGAACACAAAATGCTATTCAACTTTTCAGGCAACTAAGGAATAGGGCAATATACCATGCAAAAGATGTCAAGCAAACCTATTATAACATCCTCCTAAATAAATGTCAAAACTCAAAACTCTTCTGTTCTTCCATTACAAACTTTTACATCCAGGCAAAATTACCACCCCCACCCCTACATCCAACAATAATACTGATTTAATCCTCACCCAGACTAACACATGTATTCAGACAATATTGTGTCTCACAAACATTAATACCTCAACTACCCTCTCAGTACCAGCAGCCTCAATTAAATGTCAATACCTATTTGACTTCTGCCTAGTGCCTATCTTCACCATTAAAACTCTCCTACATAAGCTAAAACTATAACTACTCTAGTTGCAGACCAGCTACCGTCAGACTACTTTTAAAATGGCTGCAGATGCAGTTGCTTTTCCAGTCTCAGTATTGATAAATAGATCCCTATCCTAAAATATGTTACTTCCATCTGGAAAAAATCCACAAAATTGGCACATCTACAGACTTTAATAACTACAGGCCCATTTAACCCCCCCCCCCCATCAAAAATACTTGAAAATATATTTGTGCTAAGCTTCTATATCACCTAAATTCAAATATTCTGCTCTCTGAAACATAGCATGGTTTCTGACCCACCCACAGCACAACCACTACCCTCCTTCACTTCACCAACACTACAAACCAGTAATGGAGCAATGGTAACCAAGTGTCAACTGTGGTCCTAGACTTATCCACAGCTACTGACATTGTATCACACAAACATTTACTCACTTAACTCTCTTCTACAGGTCTCTATCAATCCTCCCTTACATGGTTCTTTATCTATTGGGAAAGCAACAGGCAATCAAATGACAACAGGACCTCTCCTGCTCCCACCTGGTTACCAATGGTGTCTCCCAGGACTCTATACTAGGACCCCCCTCCCTTCAATATTTTTATAAACAAGTTTACTCTGCCATAGACCAAGCAAATGTAGTACAATATAGAGATGATTTAACTTCAATATGTAGAGCCCACACAATATCCAGACTACAAGATATCACTAAAGTTTCTTTCTTTTCAATCAAAAGCTGGATCAAACCTGCTTCTTAATGCCAATAAAACAAAACTGATGCTCTTCAAAACAAAACATTATTTCAATCAAAAACAATCTCTCTTGGTTACATCTACAAATAATACTAAAACTGAGCTAATACCACATACTAAATTACTAGGCATTGTAACAGATGCCAATCTTAAATTTGACCAACATATTCTTCAAACTATTAAAAACACTCACCAGAAACTTTAGTCCCTTTACAGGGCAAAACAGTACCTTACAGATCCACTAAGTGAAACCGTAGCTTCGTGCCATTTGCTTCCAGCCCTCTTATATGCCTCATCTATCCTTACAAACCTAAGCTCTAAAATCCGAAGTACCCTATTGCTACAACAGAGTAGCTAAATATGCTACCAACACTGCACACCAAACTCACCACTACCAAGCCTTAAAACACACAAAATGGTTAGAGCTTAACTACCTAGCATGCTGTCAGTTAGCTATGGCATATAAACTTATACATTATCATGAAAAATGGCCTGCATTAAACATTTACTATTGCACTATACCCACCAAGGGACTGACTTTTTAGGGTTAAATTTCTATTAAGCACAAGTAAAGCAAATATTTCATCAGGGGATTCACTTTACTCCTGTTCCATCTCCAAATTCTGGAACACTATCTCTACACGAGTAAAAATGACTGGCAAACTTGCAAACTCCAAAATCCAGCAGAAACAATACCTTATCTAATCATGGTCACGATAAAATTCAGCACCACTCTGAGGTCTCTAATGAAAACATGCATTTCTTCTTACTTATCATTTTTTGCCCTCCTACACTTGAATCATTCCACCCCCTGTATCCCCCCAGTTAAACACCTCTTCTCATCTTTCTTTTTCTAACTCTCGCAATCCGTTGGTCTACCACTCTCATGCATTTCTAGTATACCTGAGTTATAAACCTCCTGATGCACCAATATGAAAGAAAGTCAAGACAGAACTAAAGCTACACCCTGCTCCCTCACTCAAATGCCATTCCCACTATCCTCCTGTACAATAACATCTCTTGTCGTACATAATTTTATAACTTGGGTCATTATATCTCTGAAAAGCTTCACAAACCTTTCTGAACTGAAATGTAAGAATATTAAACTTGTTTACATTTCCCCTTCTATAGTACAAATCCATTTAAAGATGTTATCCATTTATAGAGTTTAAAGCTACCAGAACAGTACAGACTTACAATCATTAATGTACATACTTTACTGTATATACATGTCTTGTAAGTCTTTTCTTTTCCTGAGAAATGCAACTGCTGTTTTTCTGAGAACCGTCTGAAATTCAGTCATTATTATAAATGTACTTTGTTGGAACTTTTCTCTCTGAGGCTAAGCTGAAAATGGGCTCTGCCCAGATGGACTTTTTCTGTCAGCAAATACAAATGTATATTTTTTTAAATTTATTTAACATTTGTTAACCAGGAAAGTCCGAATAGGAACAAGTCAATTTTCAGCAGAGGCCAGGGGAGAAACACTCCAGAAGCATGTCTTTGTAAGACTTTAAACATTCTTTAAATGTTTACAGCCTCCAAGCACCATGATGTATATAAAGATGTGGCTCATGAAATCATTGTGCAGGTGCTTTAACAACTCATACTACAGTTTCTCAGACCCAGAAAATGACATATACACAATTCTTTGCTGAATTGCATTCAATAGTCCTTGACTGTATGGTTAGAATAACTCTCTCAAACTATTCTTAACTTTATGTTACAAAATATAAATGTGGTCTATAGTAAGGTCCAGTAATGGTGTTTCTCATGTTTAGAGGCACCATATTAAAGATTCATTCTTTAAACACATTTACTGCAGGCTGTACTACCTGTCTGGTAATAGCAACAGACTTTTATATGCGTGTGTGTGTGTGTGTGTGTGTGAGTGTAGGTAGGTATAGAGATTTTTATTTATTTATTTAACATTTGTTTACCAGGAAAGTCCAACTTGGAATGAAGCCAATTTTTAGAAGGGGCCTGGGGAGAAATCCTCTAGACGCATGTCTTTGTAACGTGGGAGGAAACCGGAGCACTCGGAGTAAACCCACACGAATGCAGGGAGGACATACGGACTCTGCACAGAAGGCACCCCAGCCAAGAATCGAACTGGAGAACCTCTTGCTGTGAGGTGGCAACTCTACTGCTGCGCCACTGCACCATCCAGATATCTGACAATTGGCAGAAACATCCATTTTTCAAACAACTAATTAAGTCCAATTCACTGATCATCAACCAATTGAAAATCAATGTAAAAACATTTTTTTTTTTTTTACAGAGGGTAAACCCCCTGTGCTACCCACACTCAATGCAAATTATATATTCTAACTATAACACTGCACTGCAGTTGAGAAAGAGGAAATCCACCTATCCCCACTGTACCTGTAGTCATGCACAAAACAATTCCCACTATGTTTGATCTGATTTTTGATCGGTCATGATGGCAGTTTTTTAGGTTTGACAAGTTATTTGACAACTTGTAGGTAACCCATACATATATATATATATATATATATATATATATATATATATATATATATATATATATATCTGTATATCTATCTATCTATATATATATATATATCTATCTATATATATATATATATATATATATATATGTTGTGTGTGTATTGGTGTATTACTATACATCAAAATAATTTAATAAGATGAATGTAGAAACAAAAACGTTGGCACACTAATATGAAAAATGCCCACATTGTCCCACTACAATACATGTGCTGAGAAACAGCCTCGGTGCATGCAAAAAGTTTACTTTAAAAAAACAAAGCAAAAAAAAAACATGCCCGCCCACATCAACTACTAATTATATATAGTAACTCTGAGGTAACAAACATGGGGTAAGGGCATATACTCCAACCTCTGGAATTATTCAATCTCAGGCACTTGATAACCAGCTGCTTTGTCGATCATAAGCTGTCAAATAGACAGCTGTCAACCAAAAACTAAATCTTAAAGAGGGAATACATGCACGCACATACACACACACACACACACACACACACACACAAAGATATGAATATGTGTGTGTGTGTGTGTGTGTGTGTGTGTGTTATACTAGTGTGTTACACTACTGCTTCATTTCACGTGTAGTTCATTTTACCCAGCTATAAATGACACAATTTGTGATTGCTACTGTATAATTACCTACAATATCCCTGATATGTAAACAAGGCAAGCTGCTGTAAACGCCAATAACTAGTCCACCAGGTGAAACAAAAGATTTATTAAATCCACAAATAGAAGAGCGCTTTCGTCATACAGACTTCAACAGATCTACAAACCATTAAAATTACATACCATTTATAGCTATGACAGTGAACATGTGACATTAAGACTCATGAATATTAAATAAATAAATGAAAACCAATACTTATTACATATACCCTTAACTTTTGAGAATAACTAGAGATCTAACATGACTTAAAAAATATATAAAAATTATATAAAAATTGTTAATAACTCAAAGAACACTAGCTCTGTGTCTGAGTTCAGGTTTGATGCTGATGGCCTCATTCAAACCTGGGAATACTGCTGCATTTAATTTAAACTGCCATTTAGACTCAGCCTTTAACGATTTATTTTTCCAGTCACCCCCTCGAGGGTCCACCTTCACAATCTCCAAAATTCCAAAAATGAAACTATGACTGGGATTAGCAGTAATATGTTTACTTAATGCATTCTTTTCGTCTTTTTTCATAATGCAATAGCAGTGTTCATAGATCCTACGATGTAGCTTTCTTTCTGTTTTGCCCACATAATAACATGGGCAAACCTTACACGTAGCTAAGTACACCAAACCTGTAGAAATGCATGAACCGAAAGCTAGTTTGATAGATATGTCAAGGGGAGATAGGGTTAATTGTGCCTTTTCGTTAATGTAAGAACTTTGTTCACAACACCTGCACTTGTGGGTCCCTATTTTAGTAGAATGAAGAGGTTTTGTCTTATAATCTAACAAAAATTTTAAATTATATCTACTTTATAAGTGAAACAAGGCTCCGGGCCTATGAACTTGAAAAGTTCATGATTGCATTTGAGCATGGACCAGTTATTAGAAATGATTTTCTTCACCTCCTTAGCAGTTTCTCCATAAGTAATAACTATTGCCTATGAAAAAATCTTTATTTACTCTGGAACTAGTAACAGTTGTTTCAAGTCCCAAACCTAATAATGGCATGTACCTAACATTCCATAAAGCCAGAACCTCATCCCGAATATTACTTATAAAGTCAAGGGGATATCCCCGGTCTAAAAACATTTGTGTAACTTTTTTAATTTCTTTTTCCACAATATCTATCTCCGAACACATTCTTACCACCCTCACCATCTGCCCCTTGACTATACTTCTTTTAATATGTGGCGGGTGGTTACTAGAAAATTCCAAATAATCATTTGAAAAAGTAGATTTTCTAAAAACACTAGATATAAAACGATTCTTAGTATAATCCTTGGTTATATTAACATCCAGAAAATGTATTTCATCTTTGTTCCCATTCCCTGTAAACTTAAAATAAATGCATATATTATTAATATGTTCCAAGAAGGCATCAAAATATTTAACATCTTTCCACAAGATAAATAAATCATCTAAAAATCTGAAATACACCAACCATTCTTGGTTGAATGGAGAGGTGAAAATGAATTGTTTTTCCCATTCATGCAACACTAAATTTGCAAATGTAGGGGCACAACTATTACCCATTGCAACCCCTTGAATCTGTTTATAAAATTCACCCTCAAAGGTAAAAAAATTATTTTTTAAAATAATTTCCATCAAATCAGTAATAAAATTTATCATCTTGCCGCTTAGATTACTTCGCCTTATTAAAACATCATTAAAAAACTGTAGACCTTTTGCATGAGGTATGGAAGTGAACAAATCCACTACATCTATGGTGGAAAAGTAACAGTCCTTAACAAAAAAATCCTTTCTTAACTGTCTTAGGAAATCCCAAAAATCTTTTAAAATATATTCTACAGGGGTAACAGAGTGTTTTATGATTCGATCAATAAAAACCCCTAAGGAATTTGTTATACTGTTTTTACCAGAAATGATCAATCTATACAGTGGATCATGTATATTTTTATGGGTTTTCGGAATCCCAAAACATATAGGGATAGTAGGGTGTTCTACCTGTAAGAAGTTATACACTTCCTCATTAATAACCCCCTGTAACAGGGAATCCTCCAAAAAACATTTGATCTTCCTATAACAAATATTTATTTCATTTCTGGAAATTATTTCATATTTATTAGAATCCGTTAATATACTAGTGATCTTATTGTTATAATCCACATTGTTTACAATAGCCATGCCTCCACCCTTGTCAGGTTTCATAAATCTAACTTCCCCATTGTTCCTAAGTTCATGCAATAAATCCTTTTCTTCCAAGGTTAAATTATGTTTTCTATAAATATGTTCATGTAGTGTTTTAAAAATCTCCTGTTCAGTTACTTTCTCAAATGTGTACAGTAAGGGTAAAAGAAGTGGGTTCCAACAACTTTTTTTATATATAATAGAGTTGGAATTATCAAACTCTTTTTGATTCTCTTTAAATATACATTTAAAATTAATTTTTCTAACAAATAACCTAAAATCTGTGAGGATTTTACTAATATCCACTCTTTTGGATGGAACAAATTTGAGGCCCTTCATTAAAAGATGAAACAGGTTCTTACTAATAGGAAACTCTGCATAATTAAAAATTCTAAACCCTTTATAAACAGAAATTATTTAATCTACCACCTTAATATCATCACAGTCTACATTAGTTACTGATAACTGTTCTTCCCTGATATCACCATCCCCCACTCTGGAATCATAGATAAACTTACTAAGTTGGGCATTAATCCCTATGTCACCCAATGGGTTGCTAAATGGCTTACTGATAGAACCCACACTGTAAAAGTAGCCGACTCCAAATCCAGCTC
This sequence comes from Protopterus annectens, assembly GCF_019279795.1. Classification (NCBI taxonomy): domain Eukaryota; kingdom Metazoa; phylum Chordata; order Ceratodontiformes; family Protopteridae; genus Protopterus; species Protopterus annectens. The sequence continues at coordinate 217,253,455 of NC_056749.1, read as the reverse complement.
CAGACAAGTGACAATTGGAGTACCTCAGGGTTCAGTCCTGGAGCCGCTCTTGTTTGGCATCTACTTCTCTGAAGTACAGGTCAACACTAAGGGACTCTGGCTAACAAAGTTTGCAGATGACTGCAAACTGGGAGCCATTATTGAATCCCCAAATTATGTGGATACTCTACAAAAGGGCCTTACAGAAACAGATGCTTGGTGCCAGAGCCATGGGCTCAAGCTCAATGCCAAGAAATGTATTGTTATCCCTTTGGGAAAAAACATGTATCCATGAATTACCATATAGGTGGCAGTACACTAAACACAGAAAGTGTGATAAGAGACTTAGGGACACAGGTGGACAGTGGTCTCACCTTCGATAACCACATCGCCACAACAGTCAGGAAATCCTTCTATGTGGCACACCTCATCACAAAGGGCTTTTCATCCAGAAAAAGGAGGTCATTGCCCCACTGTACTCATCCCTCATTAGACCCATTATAGAATACAATGCCCCATTTGGTATGTACCTCTCAAGACATCTGCAACAACTGGAAAGGCCTCAGAAATACCTCACTAAAAGAATCACAGGCCTAAAGCAGATGCCCTATGCTGACCGCCTTAAAAAACTCCAGCTATACTCTGTCGCATATCGTCTACTCAGAGGCGATCTCTGCTTAACATACAAGGCCATGTCAAACCCAGAGCTGTTGGACATGCTACACTTAAAGAAATCTCAATCCCTCAGAGCTACACGCTCCAGGGATCTAAACCTTGTCATCACAATAAACAAAACATGTTGGAGGGATAGGTTCCTGACCCAGAGACTCCCAGACTCTGGAATAGATTGCCCATACATGTCAAGCAGAGTGCCTCTTTGGACCTCTTCAAGAGGAACCTTGACGATTGGATGGGAGAAAGGAAATTCACCCCAGGGATCACGTCAGTCGCCCTGCTAGACAGGGGTCCAGGAAAGTAAATAATGTGGGAAGAAATATTCAGGGAATTGTTATGGCTAGGCTTGTATAGGCCCTAGGGCTGATAGCCTAGTACTAACCTATGAACCTATGAACCTATGTACATCTAAACTGTTGACACTTGATAACTACTGCTGTACTCCATGTACACTGCTATAACCACTGATTAAACTCCCGTATCTCCTTCTTCAGCATGCTGGCAGTGGTACAACCTATAGTTTAATCTCCAAAGCTACTTGCCATGAAGTTCATCTCCCTTCTTCCCACTACCTCAGCTATCCCACCTGACAGGTCACCAGTACCAACATTTACCATAAAAGACATCCATCCCCTTTTGTGTATCCATTTTGGTCCACTCTTTCCATGACTTCCTAAGACTGGTTTCATCATAATCAGCTCTCTATGTCTTATCAAAACCCTTGATGCACTTGGGCACTGCATCTCTAATCACCAAATCCCTCTTCTTTCTCTACCTTCTGACACTCTTCTCCTTCATCACCACCTGACCTATGTCACAAATCCCCCTCCATGCAACTTTGCACCTACAGACTCACCACATTTAGCCCTCTTCACTGCCTGTGACAGCTGCTACTCTGCATTAGCTGCTGCTGATTCTTTTGTCACAGCTCTCAGTCTTCCTGCACTCCACATCCTCTCTTCTCTCCTTTTCTCCTCTGTCCCTGATATCTCGGTAAGTGACCTTCCTAGCCCATCACTTACGCTTTCCTTGCTGCGTTAACCCATCTGTCTTGTTTTCCCATTTATCACATGTCACTACCTTTTCCACCAGTCCTCCCAATATGTTAGGTCGGGAAGGTAAATAACAAAGGCCCGTTAAGGTTATGAATTCTAATAAAATTGCTTCCTATATCACACTGTAACAGGAGCCTGAAATGATTGTTTACAGCATACTGACCAAACATTTTTGAATAAGGTAATGTCATATTAAGGCTTTTGTATACCATATTGGTCACTATAAGGCCACATAGGATCTACTTTGCACCATCCTTGCACATTTTAGTGCAATGCCGTGGGTTGAACCTCACAGCGTTTTTCTTTTTCAGAATACGTTCTATATGTTTTAGCATACAGGCAGCATAACAAGAGGCACAGATCAAAATTCTGTGCTAGCAGTGTGGTTTCTGATATGTGATTGCAATCCAGCTGTTTCCAGCAGTGCTGATGCAATTGCACAGATATATATACTGAACTAGGTGACATGATGGTAAGGTAGACTCTGGACTAGACAGTATTTCCTGGCAACAAGATGGAAGGGCAGTGAAGCAGAGCTACTTGACTTAGAATCCAAAGTCTAGGAGAGGACAGACTAGAAATGGTGTGGAAATTGTGGTAATTCGGAGCCTTCTGAAAAAAGTGAAACAATTTATCAGAATCAGTGACATACTTGTGGTAATCCGACTTCAATGTAAAGACAGGGCAGTATTCATAACTTAGCCTCTGCCTCACAGCAGGGTTATGAAGGTAAGGAAAATAATGCTTTTTGCCAAAAACTGCAGGACCTAATGATTAAAGGAAGCCAAACATGAGACAGTGTTGATAATGGGGGACTAGAGTACTTATACTCGGTGAGACAAAACAGGATATGAGGACTGCCTAGGTCCACATGGGTAGGGCCACAGCAATAAAGAAGTAAAGGCCATTCTAGACATATGATTTACAAATGGCTCAATGGTGGCCAGCTCATGGGTTACCTAGTGAGACAGCCACAAGATCAACTACAAGAGTGGCAGATATGTTACTCAAGTAGACTAATTACTAGTAAGAAAAGGGCAATAGGGGCAGAATCAGTAATAGAAAGCCATCCCCAGTCAAATAGTCAGCCCACAGTGTAAGCCATTGGTTGCCACATAGTACTCAGAGAAGTCTCTAAGGTCCTCAGAGACTAGACTGAAGTCCTAGAAGTTGACTTGAGAAAAACAGTGTATGTGAAGGCTATAGAACAAATACACTGAGTCAGGCATGGAAATAAGGTACATAAGGAAAGCTGGAAGTGAAATGCAGAAATCCAGGAAGTTATCAAAAGAAAGAATGAGTGCAGGAAAAAGTGTGAGATAGAAGGGATGGACTGGGCTATGAAAGAATACTGGCTGGCTAACAAAAGAGACTAAGACAGCAGTTGTAATAGCAAAGAACATGGCACCAGAGGCACTCTACCAGCCTGTGGTCGCATGACAAAGATAGAAAGATAAAGGGATGCCAGCAACAATCTGGTCACCAGTCCACAAGTGATTTAAGGGCAGTTGGCAGTCGTACTTCAAGCAGCTTCTGAATGAGAAAATTCTACAGAAGCTGTACTGACCCATACATAGCCTACAATGAAAGAGGAAGAAGAACGCACCTTAGAAGTAAAGACAGCACTAACGAAAACAAATCACCAGAAAGCAACAGACTCAGATAAAGCTGTAATATGACCAAAATGTCTCCGGAGTTACAGGAGAAATGGTTCCAGAGGGTAATCATATAGTAGTAGTATGGAAAGAAAGGCATATTCCAGATGATTTGAGAATATGCTTTCTATTTTCAATGTACCAGAAGCAATGGGACATTCACAAATGCTGGCAGCACAAAGGTATAAAACTCCTACATACTATGCAAAAGTGCTGGAGAGGGTTATTAACAATTAAATACACAATATAATAGAAGTAAGATGTGAAATGAGCAGTTCAGATTTAGATCAAGATGTAGCAAAACCAGCCAGATGTCTCCACTGAGAAGATAGTAGAGAAGAAGCTGAAGGTAAGGACAGAATCCAACTATGCATTCTTAGACCTTGAGAAATCCTATGACAAGATCCCAGGAAAGCTGACTTGGGCAGTCCTCTGATGATTCAAGGTTGTGAAAGGAAGGACTCAGTGATACAAGTACGAGCAGTGTTTGGACTTCTGGAAGGGCTCCCACTGGGAGCAGACAGACATCATGGTTCAATTCACAGCCCTCTGCTACTCATATTCATTATTATCAAGCAGGCCAGTGGGCACAGAACAACAAAGCTGCTATATGCAGACAATGTGACACTGCAAGCAGACTCAGAACAGGAACTTCTGCAAATTATAAGGGAATGGAATGCAAAATAAAGGGCACATGGAAAAAAAAAATAGTACAGAATTGACAGTTGTCATGGCAGCAAATAAGGGAAATCAGAAGATGAAAATTGAGATAGAAAAGAAAATACCGGATTGGGTCAGCAGATTTATGTATCTGGGAGGGTGGTTGTGGATAATGTAAGTCTGAATGAGGAGGTCAAAGTTAGAATCAAAAGAGCTGCAACCAGCTGGCACAGAGTGTCATGATTAGTTTGTAAAAGAATGTCAAAGAAGCTGAAAGGTCAAGTATACAAAACAGAGGTGTGACAAGTACGCTACAGAAGCCTTCAAAGCTATAGGTGATGGAGATAACAGCCAGAAATGGCAGTAGCATACACACTGTGAGACAGATGATAACATGATGACACCAGAGCAGAAGCCAAAGTAGCCGTGATTCCAAGGAAAATCATGGAAACAGATTATTATGGTTTAGGCACATATGCAGGAAAACAGAAGATGATGTGAAATACGATTTGGGAGAAATAGGAAGAAGGCAAGAGAAAATGAGAATATTCAGCCAAGAGATAGATGGATTGTGTGAGTGAAGGCCTGCAACAGTCAGGCATGACTGTCAAAGAAGGTAGGGGAGTGGCACAGAACTGAAAGAGAGGTGGCAACATTTGAAAAGACACCCTAAACCTTTGTAGAAAAAAAGGGGAAGGGGGTTGATGTTTTGATGATGAGGTATCTCATTTAGATAATCAAAATGGAGAGCTTTTGCTACCACAAGAAGGAAATAAGAAAGTAGCTTTCCCATCCCCTTAGCTAATGAGACAAAGAACATGAAAAAGATGTAATAGTGGCATAAAGGAAGGAAGATAAAAATGTCTTTCTCTATGGCAATTCATTGTTCATGCAGAGTTAACTTTCTTAAATACAGAACCACAATACCATTTGGTCATATTTCAGGGTCTTAATGATATAAAGCTTTAGGGGATGTTTTAATTTGTACTTTTGTATTGCTGTTGTTTTAAATAAAATTACCAGTTCTGGTACTGTCAATGGCAAGAAGTAATTCATCATCATACAGCTACCCCTTTGCTGCATTGTTAATTTCCACTGCAGCAGAGCAATTCTATCTCAGAAGCACCTGGGGACAATGCGGGCCTTCATTAGGAATTTTTTCTGTGCTATAGTAGCTAAAACGATAATGTTACCACTCACTAAAATGTCTAAATCCAATGCAATTCACTTGTATTGTGGATGATATATTACAGAAGGCTGCTATTTTTAAAACAAAATATGAAATGCAGATTTTTCACAGATCATTGCAATGTTCAGTGAAACACTGTATAAACTTATTTTTCATGGCCAAATTATAATTTAAAAGAAAGACATTTTTCTGATAAAGATGGTGAAAAACTATAATAATATTGGGCTGCACAGGGAGACATTCGACTACCACTTAAAAAATGTGACTGCCTAAAAAAATAGCTGGGGAGACCAAATGAAGACCGACATAAAATGTACACTTGCGTTATGCAAGCTACGGAGGATACAAGAGTTGGACTGGTTTATAAATGATGTAGTGTAGCCTGAAGGCAGCACCACTTCAACATTTGTACCATCTGTTTGTTAACTGGCCCCAATTTTGCAGATGCAGTTCTTATCAAACTCTGCTCTATCTGAGGGAAAAATGGAAATATTTCCACATACACTATGACAGAAAACCTACTAAAAAGCTACAGAAATTATTACAGTGTGTTCTTGAATAACAGGTAATTTTTACCAAATGAGCTCACAAACCACCATCACAAGCCTTTTTTCTGTGTATGTGCACAAGTGTGTGCATGTTTGTATGTGGGGGGGGGGTATCACATTGTAGCCCCAAGAGAGCTTAACCCAAGACATTGACATCACTTACATATATTTACTCAGTCTGAATTCCAAATCATAAAAAGCGAGATCATTCAAACAGGTAAAGTCTCAGCATTTCTCTAAGGTCCTGCAATTTCAGACTAAAAAATATCTATACAATTCAGGCTCATAAATTTAGCTATAATACGGAGAGCACAAAAAACAGTAAGTAAACAAAAGTGTGAGAAACCATGACTGAGCAACAAAAAATTGAAAGAGAGAGAGAGAGAGTGATGAGACAACTCAGCAAGCTGTGAATAGTAAATTACATGGTGGTATTACACAGAATCAAGTCAGTATGCCAACAGTAATCCCAGCATGTATTAATAATCTAAATACACATTTTTTGCAAGGGACAAGAGACACCTTTGCAATTCCCATCTTAAGAGGAACCCACAGCCATAGACTTACACATAATTTTGTGATTATACAACAGTGGAGTTAAACTGCAACCTTGATAACTGAAAAATTTACAGTCATTGAGATTACCATAGTTGGTGAGTAGGACTGGTTCCTCATGTCATTTTTTCATGGCATTAGCAAATGTTTCCACTAGTGGTTAAGTCTATTTTTTGTTTTTCTGGAGAAACAAAATTGCTGACATTCTTCTTGAATAACCCTAACATGGAGTAGTATCTTTCTGACATCCCATTATAAGCTGAATAATGTCATAGTGACTCATCTTGAGACACACTAGTGAACTACACAGCTTGAGCATGTAAGGGTGGTGTTTACCACCGGGTCTACTTCAGATGATCAAAGTTTCAAAACGTCAATCATTATATGGCCAAAAAACAGATGATCAAAGTTTTGCAACTTCAAACATCAAATTAAAAAATAAATAAATAAATAAAAAGTTTTCTTTTATTTTTTTTCAAGGTGGCATGACCGACCCCCACACCCCCTCCTACTTAAATATACCAATTCTGAAATCGCACTACAGCAAGGAAAATGGTAAATTTCCTCTTCTGTGCTGCACGGCGATCTCCATTCAGAACATTCAAAGTTTTAAAACTTCGATCATTTGGTCTTCGGCCATATGATGTTTAAAGTTTTGAAACTTCTGTCATCTGAAGGGGACCCCTACCACCACCCCTAATTTTTTCGAAAGACATAACCTTTCTCATCTATGCATTCTGTATGATATGCGGTAAGAGACTGAACAACAGAAATTATATATGTATGTGTGGTATGAAGATTGCAAGCAAAACAGCTTCTAATAGTTGATGCCATATAAAAGTGAGAACTTGAGAAGTACAGTAAGTTGTGCATATTGCACAGAAATATCTGTTCAAATCAGGTAAGCTCTCAGCAGTTTTATAAATACTGAGTTGTGCTTCCTCATCTATATGAATGAAGGACAGTAATCACCACCTATGAAACAAGGAATCTTACATATCAGTGAAAAAAATAAGTTTGTTCAGTGTTTACAAAACACAGGGTCACAAACTTCTGAACCCCTTTTCAGACAGCTTTGGGAACAGACTGCTGTGTGGGTACATCTGACTTTTGGTTTTGATTTACATAATCACATTGTTTTCCTTGTCTCTTTTACAGCAATGATATTTTACTGGAAAATTCTTCTATTTGATTTTTAACAGCTATAGTTTGGGGCAGAAAGCAAATTTATTGGTTAGCAAATGTATGAAATATAAAAGGCATTGGACAACTGATTTTTGGTAATGTACCAAGGAACACCAGTTAAATGTTTTCTATAGAAAAGGTCATACAACAGACTGACATGTAATGAAATTTAATTCAAATCATCACACCCAGCTTGTTCTAGTTGTATTCATAAACCTAGGGCTCTTGACATATCTACCCTATCATGCTAATTTAGTTTTAATAACCCTTGTTCTTCCATCTCTTTCACTACTGTTACTGATCATTACAAGACAGTATGTGTCCATTTCTTGAAGTAATTAACCACCCTCCCATTCATATCATTATGCAATTTAGCTGCACAATCCAATTCTCTTAACATTAACTCTCTCCAGCTTAATTTCAAAATCATATTACAATACTAGTACCCAGCACTGAACAACAGAGCATCTGAACAAAAATAAAACAGAGCAGCAATGCATGAGAGAACAGAAGAGCATAGAGGTCAGTGTCCAGAGTAGCATCAGGATAGCTCAGATAGCATAGATGGCAGTAGAACAAAATGGCACTTTTCACTGTGACAGAATTTGTGTGCCCAGTGAGAAGGGTGAGAAGCACATAAGAATGAATCTTCTACATATGCTGTCACAGGAATTGAGTGACAGCCAGGAAATGAGAAGATTAAGGAACGGTATTGGAGGACAGCAAGGCGACCCCTAACCGGGAAAAGCCGAAAGACAACAACAACATTGGAGGATAGCACTGAACAGCATCAAAGAGAGGAAGAAGAGACAGTAGGTGTAAATAAAGGCGAGCACTAGAAGGAAAACTAGTAACAAAACACAAGGTCAAAAATTTCATAGCTGTAGGAACAGATAGAGAAAGCATAGTGAAACATAAGTCAAGAAACAAAACTTAGAAAATGAGTAAATTATGAGGCAGCAGAGAGAGTAAGAGACTGGATGGATGGAGGACAGGAATGGAAGGACAGAGATGGTAAGAGCAATGATTTGGCGCACAAAACTGTGAGGTACATGTGATGCAAGGTCCACAATGGAATCATTGGGAGTTGCAAGTGTTTGGAGATGGCTGCCTTGATTTAAGGTTTGAATACTTACAGTGTTTTGGGATTCTTTACTCCTACTTTATTACAGTTTGTTTTCTTTTAAATTTTTGTTTTACTTTAAAGTTGTCTTTTTTTCTTGGAGTTTTAAAAGTTATCTGTTAGGCTAGCTGAAAAACATTTGTTTTCCATCCACCAAATGGAAACAAATTAAATCTAGTTAATTTCTGGAAAGAACTGAGAAGTAGAATTTCATATTTAGGGTAGGCAAAACAGAAAATTTAGTAGGCATGAGATTCAGGTGCTCTGAGACTACTGCTGTTGTGTTATAGTATTGGAATTTTTCCACTGACCAGTCTTGTTCCTGTTATATTTTTAAACTCAGTGGCTCTTGCGTTTCCTACCTCTACTGTAAATCTGATTTTGGAAGTTTCTCCAAGTCTCACGTCATTTGTTTATACTATGGAGTACTAAAAGATCAAATAGTGAAGACCATCTCCTAAGACTGTTAATGCTTGAATTCCTCTCTGTTTCAGAGCTTCTCACTCACTCATTGCAGACTGAAATACATAAACCAATAACCTCTTTTCTCCATCTTGCTTTTAAAATCTGTAACATCTCAGACAAGACTACTAATCACTGAAGTACCTACAAACTGCATCTCTGGAATCAGATTGAGATTAGTGTTTCAGTTTTACTCCAAATGACAGATGGAATAAGTGACATTATTTCTTAGCTTTCAATTAAATTATCAATCACTGGAAATCCTAAGAACTGCTTCTCAGCATGCAGCTTGGGATTAATGTTATTGCTTTGCTCTTGATGAGAGGAGGGGTATGGAGATATTGATTCCTAATTGTCTCTGACTTGCCAGTATATATGGCACCTTCCATGACTGATAAGGTTATTGTTTTGTTGGGACTCTCTTCAGTTTTAATTTTGTACCTTTGCGCAGCTTGCCATCTGTTGCACCAAGCCGCTACACATGCTATCTAGGACATCTAATAAGAGAAGAGTATAACAAGTGTACTGATCCCAGCAACATCTGGGACAGTATTACTTCTCGGTATCCAGCTTGGGAATAGTACTACTGGTTTCTTTCTGGTAGGAGGAGCAAAGTGTCATCGATTACTAGAAGTGAGCAAGTGCATTGAGACCTGTACAAGTAGAAAGGTTGTCAATAAGTGGATCACCATGACGCATCATTCTTCGCAGCTCTGATTCTGTCTTTTCACTTAGTACTTCTAGATTAGCAACCATATACTATAACTTCAGAGTATCACCCTAAATAGTTCATCCATAAATCTTTGGGGTGTACTATAATAGCCTCCCTAAAACCCTTGAGTCCTCTGATGAGCCCTTGTCCTCCACCGTCTGGCAACAAAGCTCAGTAGTGTGCTGTAATCCCATCAGTCTGATCACATTATATGTTCTAATGCAGTGGAATAACTGTCACATGCTGTCCAAGTGCTCACAGTCTGAAGCACTTGATAGTACAACCTGAGAGAGATGTAAATATTTAATACCCATGGTGGTAAACCTCTCAAATCCACCCACTATCGATAAACACTAATTCTCCACAACAGCATATTAATCATAATGCACCACTAGGCCCAAACCTATGCTGATCCTATAAAGAAAATTTTGCCAGAGCCTCCTACAACACACTATAGGAGATCCCAGCTTCCAGAACATAAGGCAGTGTCTTTTCCTTTCTCTTTCTCCACTCCCAATACACTCCCAATACACCAAATACACACAGCTCACCCAAGAGTCATGAGGAAAATTGACCTATGCCCATAAATCTGCTTCTGCACAGGGCAATGTTTTAGTCATAGGTGACTCTTTAGTTAGGAATTCAGACACCACATCACAAAACTGGATAAAAGCAGGATGACTGTGAGCTGTTTGACTGGTGCCAAGATCCATGATGTCACAAGGGCTGTAAGAACCCTATACGCCCTTATACCAGACAAATGTGACCATCTCCTTGCATTTTCCCTATGGAAGTGAATGACCTGAGGCATTGCACCCAGAACAACATGCAGATACACATGATGGAACTTATTATGCATGCTTTACACCACAAGAAAGAAGACACAGGTTTGAGTAGTATTTTGCCTTCACCAAAATGATGACTAGACGCCAAGACAATTGACTAAGTATTTAGTATCATTCTAAGGGTATCCAGTACGTGTCAGTCTGGAATGAGAAGAGAGATGAGTCTTCCTGTTTCACTAGGGATGGCTTAAATCTTTCATACCAGGGCGTCCCCATATTGGCTAAATTCTTTGCTACCTCTACAGTGTCATTTTTAGGCCCTGTCCTCTTACTGGACACTCCTATAGAGCACACTCAAAAACCTCATACAACATCATGGTGGCACTACATAATGTTAGGAGTCTACACAGAATACCTGTAATCCAAACACATTCATATTTATGTAGTTACGACTGCACTGTTTCACTGTAGTTACAGCACTCATTCTATACCATGGTTCAGTGCATCTTATACCTTCAAGCCCTTGGGTAACTGTGACGGAGCATCTGTATTTGTCAGAAATACCATCTCCTCATGTCAAATTACCTCTGCCGCCAACTTGAAGCTCCTGTAGATCCAAATCACCATTAATGAATCCAGCTATTACTTCACTGCTAACTGCAGATTCCCATCAATGTCCCTCAAGGGTTATATAAATTACTTTAACACAACTGAAGGGTTAAATATCAAACAAAATAATTTCTTGCTAGAGGACTTTGATTACACATTCATTAATTGACACACTAACAAATTAAAAAATGGATAAGCTCAGAGTTTACTAGACTTTGTTAATGCCAGAAAGTACAGCACATTGTAATACTACCCACTAGAAGCTCTAATAATCTTGACAGGATACTTGCCAACTTAGCCCCTGCCTGTACTGCACCCCGATTCGTCTTATCCCTGGTTAAATCTGACCACAACTCTGTCTACTTCTCTACCAGTCATACTGCACTGTCAAACGAGACCATCTTTAGGGATTTCACCAGGTCTGTAAGAAGCTGGGTCAGATGGATCTTTATTGTCTTTAGGTTAATACAGCCACCACAACTTTCAATCAAAGATGCAGGTGCTTTCTCTCATTTTTAAATAATGATAAATAAAATGTTCCAGATTTTTATCACTTTCTTCCCTCCTAACTTCCAAACATCCATAGGAATACCATTTGTTTCCGGATACTTTCCTGAAGATTGACTATACGTCATCCTTTTATGTCATGTCCTTCTGTCTTAACTGTTAGTTATTGAGCCTCATCTATCTCTAACCTTAACACAATTAAGTCTTCCACAAATGTTTCCATTAGTGCTCTTTCTTTATTTCCATATTTTACCATTTTATACAAATTTTCATACCATTTCTGAAATATCTCTACTACCTCTACAGGATCTCTGGTTATTTTTCTTGTTAAGGTTCCCTAAATTTGATGACAATGCCCTCTGTTGCCTAAGTCAGTGTAATAAAAGTTTTTGTGCTCTGGAGTTATTATTATCCAGATACTCTCTTATTTTCTCTATCACTCTGCATTTATGACTCTTGTTCTGTGAAATTCCTGTGAAATAACCCTGACTAATCTGCTTTTTCATTTCCTTGTCCTCTGCTCTACCATGCCTCCCTAAAATTTTTCTCTGTTAAAATTTATCCTTATATCATAATTACTCTCTGAACTTACTACTCTGTCCAGCTCTACCTATCCCATCTAACCACCAATCCTGTTTTCCTAATCCTATCTTATCCTGTAGATGTCCTTAGTAACCTTATATCCCCATCTTTTCTTGATTTACTTACTTATTGTTTTTTTTTTGTGGGAAAATAGTCCAATCATTTTTTTTTACTATGTACAAATCTTGTTCTTGTAACATTTTGTTATACTTTACTGTATTGTTGTTTTTAAATTACTTGTAACATTAAATGTTTTGAAAACTTGGAGCTTTTCTCCTCAGGCCTCAACTGAAAATGGACATGTATCCAGTTGGACTAGCCCGGTTAACAAATGTAAAATAAATAATAAATAAAAATAAATAAAATTCCCCTTATTCTACAATACTTTAACCTTTGTCAGACCCTCTAATTCCTATTATGTCTTAACCATAAACTCATGCATATTATCCAGATACTTCCCTATATTCTCTAACATTCTGCATTTCTGCCTCTATTTCCTTTGTGAGATTCACCTTATTTAGCAATATGTTAACCTTTGTCATCCCCTCTAAATAATTTGCATTACTTCAACATATCTTTCATTTTTATTTCTACTCTATTTTTAAACTCCATTTTCATTTCATCCCACTCACTAGCTATAACTTCTGAATATATTTTTATTTTCCATCATAACTCTTGAATAATTTCCACTACCAATTCCTTAAATTCCACTCAATTTAACAGATGGTTGGAAAGCACCGGTGTTACATTTTTACTTCATTATCCTACATTTTTAGCTTGGTTTTTATCAGTACATAATCTGAAACAGTTATTGGATGTTTGTATTGAAGCTTTCAATCAAATACAAGTGTTCCTGTGAAATATAATTTCTGTCTTGTCTAGCCTAGTTATTGTACCTTGAGGAATACTATGCAAATTCTTTCCAAGTTCCTGTTATTAAATTCACATCTTCCATTATGAATATTTTCATAAATGTCTTCAGAAAACTGCCATCTTTTATTATTTTATCATCTAGGTCAGCCTGATACATCCTCACTACTGCAAATCTAGTTCCAGTCCCCACCTAAAAGTAATATTCACTGCTGAAAATTGTTTATTTCTCCAAAAATTTTCTTAAACTCTATAACAGGAGTTTTTGGTGAAATATAAATACTTGCAAGCATAATCCTCTTCCCTTGTCAATAGCCCCTTACTAACACAAATCTACCATTATCTTCTGTTTACCTTGTATATCACAGTTGTAACCCTCCCAGCAATTCATATAATTATTGCCCTTTTCCTTTGTCCTAATTTTCTGCTGAATGTCCATCCTAAAATCCTTTCTTTGTCAAATTCACATGCTTATTTCTTTCCAAATGTGTCTCCTCCAACATTACAATTTGCACTCTGCATTTCTAAATATAATTAAATACTTGTTCCTTTTTTGCCTATACCTGTAATGTCATTTACCTTCCAAGATGATATGGAGAGTGTAGCCATTATGATATAAAGCTGTTGTTCCCATCTATTATACATATCTTTTTTGAATGTGTATTTCCAACTTTTGTGTTACATGCACACCAATGTTTGGCAGGCTGAATTTTAGATAGGTTCAAATGGAAATGAGAAGAAATTACTATGTCACAATTTTCAGGACTTTTTATTGTATTTAAAACCCTCAAATATAAATCTAAATACATTTCCAAAACACCCTCATCCCCTATTAACTTAGAACAAATGTACAAAACTATGTACACCTTCAAAAAAATGAAGGTTAACTCTCCAGAGAGGAACAAATTGATAGATGCACCCACATACACTACCTAATCTAAAATTAAGGTTACTCATACTAAACAGTATGCTACGACCTGTGTTCCCACTTACACTGATTGATGTCTGTAATTTTCTTATTTCTATTCTCTTCCCAGATATGAAAAATAACTTGCATGCTTTCAGAAAACATTAATGCTTAAGCCTTAGTAAAAAGTGCACTGGATAACTTTAAATAAAACTGAACTATGCCCTGCTCTATTAAATGCATTAAAGTATTAAGGCTGCTAGAGAGGCTGTCCCTTATTCACTTCCCTTAATTTCAAACTTTGTTTTTCAATGAACTGCTTGCTATTGCACCTTTACATTTTGCATTTCCATGAGCAAATAATGTTCAAAACTCTCAGGATTAATTGCTTACACCTGCACACATCTAGTATACTTATAAAAGTAGTCAGTAATGAATCTTTGTAAAGTTCACTCAGAACAGAATGTACAACAGCTTTAGCAGCAGACTTCTTGACACCTAGTGAACATTTGCTAATGGAGAAAAGCAAGCTAATAACTTTGTAGGTGTATGAAACTTGGCATATTTTCATGGCTTTCATCATTTTGTCTTATTTTGCAAGCCTACTTGCTTACAAAAGTCACTTGTTTATAATTTAAGCCAAAAGCATTCATCTAAACATTCACCCTTGTAAAAATAAGAGGAAAAACATCTTAATTCTACATACAATAAAAGCAATGCAATTTTATACCCCATCCCTACTCCCGAAGCCCAGATCACGGCATATTAACATTAAACTTGCTTTTGTCCAGCCTTTCTTCTCTTCTTATACTGTGAAGCCTACACTTCTTGAACTCAAAAAGTATTTGTCACTTGTCCAATCAGGATAAAACAGATGAACAGTTGGGGGTTTTAGTTCAAGCAGCTTTATAACAGTTGTGGGTTCAGTTCAAGCAGCTTTATTATATAAAAACACATCAGGACTGAGGCTTAGTAACAAATAAACTTCTAAACAGACTGACTACTGCACTCATACATGTTAACACTCTCACTGTTCTCTCAAAATGACACTGCTGCCTGCATATGCTCTCTAACAATCATGTCCAAGTTGCTGTGTATTTTATACTAGGTCTAGAAATATGACCTGATCATGTGACATAAAAATTAGAATGGGGTTTAGCAACCGGGACCATCTTTAATGAATGATCAACTTCAGGGACATCTGGGACATCATTTGGAATGGGAATAGGTACTGAGACATGTCCTTCAACAGGAACATTGCCTGGGTTTTTCTGAGATCTAGAGTTTGTATCACAGGTATGATGCTGTGATATCGATTCACACACCAGAAGAAGATGCTTGCAATTTTTTCTGTATTCTATACCCTCAGATTCCTCTAAGTAGGATCTCGGCTTGGCACATATATCTCTCATGTGACTAAATCAATCAAAACCTTTTGCCATTTGCATCCTCACTATCTCTCCTCCTTTCCATGGATGAAGAAATCTGCTTATTTTTATCATAGCTGGACTTCTGAAAGGAGCAATTTTTAAATAATTGGGATTTGACTGCTCTGGTGTTTTTACCATTAGGCACCAACAAACTGGAGCTGATAGGCAAGGTTGTTCTTGTTTACCTAGCTAGAAGTCTCTGACCAGGCGAGCCAAGTAAATTGCCATGGGGTATATTTCTGAGATAAAGCAAATTCAAGAAGATATCAGTATTGTCATGCTTTGACCTCTCTGTTACTTTGCACTTTGTACTGCATGTACACTCAGGCCGTTTGACTGTGGGTATTCCACACTGCAAGTAATATGGATAAAGTCCCACTCTTTTGCAAATTTCTGAAACAACTGACTGATAAACTGGGTACCATTGTCAGAAATAACTTTCTGTGGACAACCATGGACTGAGAAGTGACATTTCAACTTAGTAATAACAGTACTGGATGTTAGGTTAGGTAGCAGATCAATCTCAATCCAGTTTGAGTAAGAGTCTACCAACACTAAATAATTTTGACTGTTCCACTCAAAAATGTCAGTGGCTACTGTTGACTAAGGTAGTTCAGGAATATGGCTTAGCTGAAGTGGCTCTTTTTGCAATTCAGTTTAGTACTATTGCATACTGAACAAGATGAAAGTACTTTATCAATGTCTTTTGACAGAGAAGGCCAAAATACTAGTCCTCTTGGCCTTCTTTTGGTAGCTTCAGAAGCTGGGTGGCCACGATGCGCTGTGTACTGCGGCATGAGTTAAGACATAGAAAAGGAAATAAGAATGCACTTCAAGCAAACTTTAAATCACCACTAATAGCACTTTTAAACTCATGCACATGTCCTAAAAACATGGCCTAGATGTATATCAGCTGTGTTTGTTCGATACTTTAAAAATTGTTTCTGCTTTCAACAGATGCTCATTCAAAATGGATGGATATGTATGACGTGAACTGTGATATTTTGAATGCAGCTACTTCCACAAAATTTATACAATATTTCTATTTCACAATGTACTCCAGAAATGCTAATGTCTGATAACGGATATTATTTAGCAAGTGTGGAATTTGTAGACCTTATGAAGATAAATGGAATTCATCATTTAACTCATGCAAAATTTCATTCTTCATCCAAAGGCCATGCAAAGTGGGTTGCCTTTGAAGGAAGGCATGAAGAAATTAAATGTCAGACATTGGAACAAGACTGCCACAGTTTATCAGCAGAATTATTTCTCACATCACTCTGGTTTGTATCTGGCAAAAATACTTAAATTGCAATGGCTGAAATACACATTTAACTCTTTTTACTAGATTTCAAATCTAAAATTACTAGAATGCAGCTCAGGAAAGGACTTTCAATAAACATGAAATGATCAATGCAGAACAATAAATAGTTGAACCAAACCACAGCCAAAAACCATATAAAAGTTATTTTTAATGGTGAGTGCTTTTGCGACCAGTTCAGCCGCTTCATCAGACAATACAAAATTACATCTCATGATATTTAAAATCATAGCAACCAATAAAAACTCTAAATCAATTAACAATTAATTAAAACAATTCAGTGTTTAAAAGACCCATCCACTAAATACCCACGTCTTACTAAATTCCTTGCCTGTAAAACAGGTTTGATAGAAGCCTGATCATTGAGCCCTTTACCCATAGTAGCTCTCATTTTAATAATCCACTCAAGTACTAGTGTCTCTGTTTTAATAATAACATCTCCTATTCACTGCATTTTATTAATTCTACTACCATGAACTTAAATTTATGTGTAGTATCATACATGGCAACATGTTTAGCTAAAGCATTATCTGCTCCCCTGGAGATATAAATATGTTTTCTCATACATTCCTTTAATTTATGGTTAGTCTTCCCTATGTAATATGTGGAGCATTTTATACAATATGCTAAGTACACTAGATTACTTGTATTGCAGTCAGCAGACACTTTAAATTCTGTTGTCTTGCCAGTGTCAGGATGAACAAATTTACTGCTGTCAAGATGTTGACAAAAGTTGCATTTACGGCAGTGAAAAGTACCTTTAATCCTACTACTGACATTTTCTGATGCATTCCTAGGATGATACAATAATCTTTGCAAAGATTTTTATTCTTATAGCAAAAGAAGGGGTTTCCTCCATTATTTGCTTAATTTTGGCATTTGAACAAAGTATAGACCAGTTTTTCCTATAAATCTCTTGCATCAAGTTCACATTACTTGAGTAAGTAATAGGTATTCTCATAAACTTAATGTTTCCTTGCTCTCTTTCCAGTGAAACTGTTTCTGTGTTTTCAGAAAAATAACGCTTCCCTATAGTGTGTCTGAGTGATGGAATAGTGGAAAGACCATCAATCACCTCAGATTCACTATAGCCTCTTTTTATAAGTTTATTCTTCAATCGTACTAACTCCTTATCAAATCACTCTGGATTTGTAGTTAATCTGGAAGTCCTAAGTCCTTGTCCTTTAATATTTTTAAATATGTGTTTCAGATGCATACGCTGTCTGTGCAAGTAGCTATTCCTATAGCATTCCTTTCTATGAATCTGAGTGTCAAACATCCCCCTTGCATCCTGATTTATCCTTACATCAAGGAAATCTATAGTGTCATAAGCATAGTTCATGGTGACCTTCAAGAAGTTAGTACTGGTGTTGACACTATGAAAAAACTGTTGCATGGTAGTGGAATCCCCCCTCCCATAACAGGAAGAGGTCATCCACAAACCTACAATAAAAGGCTATTCTCCCTTGCGTTTCAAACAATAGCAGGTACTGCCTTTTCCAGTGAGCTATGACAATGTTGGCATAGCTATTGGCACACGAGGTGCCCGCAGCTACGCCATCCAATTGTCTATGTAATACATGCTCAAATAGAAAAACATTATTTTCCAATATAAGTTTTAACAGTAAGAATATAAGGTCTATGAATCTAGGTTCATACTGCTCATCTTCCATTAAATAATGTCTAAACATATCAATACCTTGATCATCGGGTATGACAGTAAATAAAGACTGGACGTCTAATGTCACTAATAAATATTTATTTACTTCTCTATTATTCAAAGACTGATGGATATCCTTCAAGAACTGTTGTGTATCATGCAAGATATACTTATTTCTAGCTAACACAGACTTAAGATGTTTTTCCAGAAACAATGAAAGTGGTTCCATACTCCATTCCCTCCACGCGACAATAGGTTGCATGGGTGGTAGAGTCAGATGTTTATGTATTTTTGGAGTTCACTGAATAATAGGTATTAAGTTCATGGTAGCAGAAAAATATAAAATGCAGTGAAAGAAGAAGGGATGTTATTAATAAAATAGAGACACTAGAACTTGAGTGGATTATTAAAATGAGAGCTACTATGGGTAAAGGGCTCAATGATCAGGCTTCTCTCAAACCTGTTTTACAGGCAAAGAATTTAGTTAGATGAGGGTATTTAGTGGATGGGTCTTTTAAACACTGAATTGTTTTAATTAATTGTTAATTGATTTAGAATTTCTATTGGTTGTTATGATTTTAAATATCGTGAGATGTAATTTTGTATTGTCTGATGAAGCGGCTGAACTGGTTGTGAAAGTGCTCACCATTAAAAGAAACATTTATATGGTTTTTGGCTGTGGTTTGGTTCTATTTATTGTTCTGCATTGATTCTTATTCATTAGTGGAATCATTTGCCAACACCACACACTATATTTGCAGAAATATAAAAGAAACATTCTTAACATGGAAATTATATCTATTAGCTGTGGCAAGGAAATGTATAACTAGATAGTGGAAGTCTTCACAAGAACCTTCTCTGGAAGAATTCTTGAGATTGATGGAAGAAACAGTGACATTACAAATCAAGGTGAAGGAATAGAGAATTTCACCTAAAACATGGACAAACAATCTTTGGGAAAAACTGTTAACTCTTACTGAAACATTAAAAATTAACCCTAAATAATTAATGTGTAACTTTATACTTTATTGACTATTATACATTTTTGTTACTAATTTCATATATTTTATTATTTTTTTCCCTCCTTTGTTCAGGTCAATTGTACATAGTGTATATAAAGGTTTATAATACTTGTTTATTGATAATTGTATTGTTAAACATTATATTATTTAGAAAATAAAAAATTGTTTAAAAAAAAAAAAGAAATGATGTCTATTATAGAACAGTTATAGTCCTACATAGACTACTAAAAATTAACCTCAGTGCTGTTGAGGACCTATATCTTTTACTGAGGTAACCAGTGATGACAATCAAATCAGTGCAAGATTACTGAAGGCATGTACCAGTTCATGAGCTTAAAAAGAAAAGGACAATTCCTTGAACAGTGTAGAGGTTCCTGCATCTTTATTACCAGGGATATTTGATCTACATGTAGAAGTTTCACATGAAAATAAATGTACAGGTTTGCTTTCTGAAGAAATATTGTAAGGAACTTTGACCGCTCTTTTTGGGAGATAAGACAGATGATTTTTCACATTCTTCAGATCGGCCTCTTGCCCCATCATTCTAAGTGTTACATTTATGAATGTTGTTACCCCCTTCCCCCTGCGATTTGCCTAAATAATTATGTCAGCTATGTCTGCTCTTTTTTCCTGGGAAGATCAAGAAGGAGCATGGGTTTCAGTGAAAGCTCAGTAGCCTAGCCAGAAGTTTAGAAAACTTAACACTAAAACCATAAAATGGTAAACTATTGCCTTGTTGCTTATAAATTCTGTATCTTGAAAAATGCATACAATTCTACGCTTTTGAAAATATATGCTAATTAAACAAATGTTTTCCTTATATAAAAAGAGTTCTTACATACCACGGAACTGGTTATAGCATCTAAAGTATTCCATGTTTAATCCTACCTCATATTGTTTGTAGCATGCTGTGACGACCCACCACTGCCAAGTATAATCAGGGAGCCTCAATCCTCACCACTGGCAACAATGGGTGGATGTTCACTAGGAGGATAACAGGTACACACACACTATTTCCAGATGCAGCTCTCTGCATCAAGTGCAATTTCCCTTAAGAGCACACAGAGACCACAGTCAGTCCAGGGCTGGTTTCTTCCTCTTCCTCCAGATACGCAGTAAGACTTCCTCCACTGGCACAGCTATAGAGCTGAGATCTCAGCTGAGTGACCAAGCCAAGACCTCCAGCACCCACTCTGTCCAATCAGTGCTTTGTGTCCCTGTCCAAGTAGCTGGCACATACACACTGTGTTTACTAGCTATGCCCCCTTCTGCCCAGACTATAAGGTAGTTATCACTGCCACAGTCACTCCCTATCAGCTGCTTTAGGGCCCTTAACAAAGAGTGTTTAATCTTACTGTGTAATATTAATATTACTACAAATGGTAGTTTGACCAAGAGCAAGGCTATTAGAAGTGGCACACACAGTGTCACCAAATAAATATGTAAGTACTCTCAAAACATAAATATCTCTACACAGATCAGCCACAAGGAAAGGTTTAATTATATTTAATAACAAATAATAAAAGAACAAGACAATGTAAAACATATAATCACAGTGACATCAGAATTCAAAACCACAGGAAATATTTAAAACAACACTACAGTACAGGCTCACACAAATAAAGAAAAACATCTAAACTAAGCTTTACTATATTCCTGACTGTATCTAAGAGGATTATACTATTCCCTACAAACTTACTTCATTAGAGCAAGGCAGATGTGGTGAATGGTTCTTGTCAGGTCCAAGACCAAATACAGAAAGTTCTGTATCATTAAGAGACTTCTCAGATTAATATCTAAAATATTACTGCTGGGATAGCTTTCAGAATGACATCATTTCTGGTCATCTGACTTCTAGTTCCCTGGCCAAAACTCCTAGTGCTGTCACAGCTGGCAGTATTAAGCATCTACCTGTAAAAATACATAGACAAGGGACTTTGCTCTGATCTTTGGCAGATGCTGAAGTCGTAAAACAATTGTATTCCTTCATGCTTTCAGACGAGCAATTAGTTCACTCCAAAGACAATACAGAAAGCCTTCTAGTACAGACTTTGTTTCGCTAGCTGCATTGAAAACTTGAGAGATAGCCTCTATTACGTAACCTATAAAGTCATTTAATTTCAGATATTTTTCTAAAGTTTGCTGGAATGAGGTTAACCCTTCAGTTTCCTTTGTTAAGCATATACATTTAAATAGCTACAATAGTGCAGGTACATTTATGTTCTCCTTCAGTAGAGCACACTGTGGTTACATTTTAAACACAGCACTCTACAAATACCTTTTCAACACACACTTCTGTACAAGCAGTTTGATATACACAACATACAGTTCTAATACATTTGTAATACAAGCATGCTGTACAAATCATTTCGATATTCACCAATGACATATAATTATTTGCAAAATTCCAGCTAGCTGTATCTCCTTTTGTCACACTTCTTCCCCCCCCCCCTTCAAAGGGTTAAACAATTTTTCAAGTGACCATTGAGAAATGTTGCTTGAGAGAGATGAGGCTATCTGGGAATACATTACCCAATTCTCTGTCTTGAGAGTCCATTTGCATTGGTATTGCTAACCCCACTGTGGTGCTGCAGTGTCGTATCATATGTCTACAACCCTAGGCTACACCTTAGCAGCTTGGCATTTTGCTGGCTGGGTCGATGTAGCCATTTTAAGGGATTGTGGTCTCTAACTACAGTGAATTTCCTTCCATACAAATAAGGCTTCCTCAGTGCCCCCACTATGGAGAGACATTCCTTTTCTACAGCTGCATAGCATTCCTCCCTGGGTTAGGACCTATAGCGGAGATATACCACTGGGTGCTCTTCTCCCTCTGAAGAAACCTGGGTGAGTACAGCCCCCTACCCCATGGTTTCAAGCATCCACCTGCACAAGAAATTCTTGTAATCTGGACTGGCTAACAAAGGGGATCCTCCCAAAGCTCCTTTAAGCTTCTGGAATGCCTGGTCACATGCTGGAGTCCACACTACCTTATCAAACCTATTTTTCCTTGTCAGGTGTGTGAGGGGGGCAGCTATGGTACTGTAACTGGGGAAAAACTTTCTGTAGTACCCTGCTGTCCCCCAAGAATACCCTCATTTGCCTTTTCACAACAGGGGCAGCCCATTCCTGAATGGCTTCTACTTTGGTAGGGTCTGGTCTGATCTTACCACTCCCCACTCCCCACTCTATGTCCCAGGTAGGAGACCTCTGCCATACCTACCTGACACTTACTGGGTTTAATGGTCAACCCTGCCCTCTGTAATCTGCCCAGCACCTCCTTGATGTGCTGAAGGTGCTCTTGCCAGGAATGGATGTAGATGGCAATATCATTCAAGTAAGCAATGGCAAAATCTCCTGCTCCTGCTAGAATATGACCTACCAGCCTCTGGAAAGTTGCTGGGCCAGTTTTCATGAACTCATACAAGCTGAAAGGAGTCAAAAGGGCTGATCTCTATCTAGCATTGGGATTCAAGGGCATTTGCCAGTAACCCTTGGTAAGATCAATAGAGGTAAGATACTTAGCCCCACCCTGCTGCTCTAGGGCATCATCTGTCCTAGGCATGGGGTAGGCATCTGACTCTGTGTGACTATTTAATTTCCTGTAGTCTACACAGAATGTGGTGATGCCATCCTTCTTTTGTACCAGCATCACTGGGGAGGTGCAGGGACTGCTGGACTCCTGGATTACCCTCAGTTCTAGCATTTCCTGTATCTCCTCTCTCAGAGTGTGTTTGACGCTCTCAGGCACCTTATAAGGGGTCTGATTAAAAGGCCTTTGGGATCCTGTATCGACATGGTGCTGCACCAGGTGGGTACACCCTGGTTTCCCAGTGAATATGCCCCCAAATGCCTATAACGATGCACAGACTTCTCAGACATGGGTAGGGGATAGCTGCTGGGGCATTGCTACCCCTTCCATTGAGGTGTCAGTCTGAGCATCACTGAGTAGATCAGTCACTTGATCTCCATCAGACTCCTTCTGTCATCTAATGCAAATACTTAGCACAAAAGCTTCTCTATCATGGTAAGGTTTCATTATGTCAACATGGTACACTTTGTGCCCCTGCCTCCTGCCTAGTAATGCTACCATATAGTTAACATCATCGATCTTCCTTACCAGTTTGAAGGGTCCCTCCCAAGCAGCCTGCATGTTGTTGTATCTGACAGGAATGAGAACCATTACCTGCAGCCCTACAGCATACTCTCTAGCTCAAGCATTCCTGTCATACCAGACATTTTTCTGCTGTTGGGCTTCTGCCAAGTTCTCATGGGCCAAACCATGAGATCCCTGAGCCTTGTCCTGAGTTTTAGGATATATGCCACAACAGACTCCTTGTGGGATTCACACTCACCCTCCCATTCACTGCAAATCAAATCTAGAGGTCCCCTCACACTATGCCCATACACCAACTCAAATGGTGAAAAAACTGTGGACTCTTGGGGCACCTCTCTATAAGCAAACAGAAGGGGCAAATATTTGTCCCACTCCCTCATACTGGTCTGTAATTGCTTGTACCACTGTCTTTAGTGTAAAATTTAATCTCTCCACAAGACCATTAGTCTGGGGATGGTAGTGGTCTTTAGGTGCTTCACCCCACAGTGATTCCACAGACAAGCCAGCAAGTCTGACTTGAAATTGGCACCCCTGTCAGTCAGTATTTCATTTGGGAAACCTATCCTGCTCAAAATCTCTACAAAGTATTTGCCAGTTTTTTTCTGCCTCAATGGAGGAGAGAGCCACCACCTCAGGTTATTTGGCAGCATAATCTACCACCACTAGGATATATTTCTTCCCTGTAAAACGTGGGGTACTCCGAGGCCCCACAATATCCATAACTACCCTCTGAAATGGCTACTCAATCACAGGCAAAGGCACCAAAAGAGCTTTGACCTTGTCTCCTGCCTTGCCTATCTTTTAGCAATGCTCACAGTTCCTGCAGGACCTGCTACATCCTTGGAAATCTCAGGCCAGTAAAAGGTCTGCCTAATACATTTCTTGGTATGCTTTAGGCCCATACGACCTGCAAAGGGAATGTTATGGGCTATGGCTATAAGTGCTGCCAGATGGTAGGCTTTAGGCACTACCAACTGCTGTATTACCTCACCCTCTAGCCCTTTATCAGGGGTCCCCTCTCTATACAGTCTCCCTTTGTCCCAGTATACATATCCCCCTTTTGCTTGAGAATCAGGCACCTCCCCGGCTACCCCCTTCAAGCCTTGTAATGTAGAGTCCAAGAGCTGAGCCTGTCTCAACTCTCTCTTTGTAACCCTTCCCAGCTCCCCTTCCACAGGAAGTCTGGTATCCACTGACAGCGGTGCCTTACTGTCAGCCTGGGTACTACTACTCACCTCTGCCCTTGCAGTCACTCTATCCTAAGGAACATCAATACTCACCAGCAGCTGGGGCTCATCTTCAGTCTCACTTCTATGGGGTAACTCTCCCTCTGAAGTAACCACCTCAACAGTCCCTCTGAAGTAACCACCTCAACAGTCCAGGCTTCAAGTCTGTTGGGTCCGCCCCAGGCTACCAGATCCACATGCCTGTCTCCAAGCTTGACTGCGTGTCACTGTATGCACACAAGGTACTGCATTACCACAATAATTCCCTATCAGGACATCTGCAGGGATATCCTCAAACATGCCTACTTGCTTGCTTGCTTCCTTTTCCACCCACCCAAGTCAAGGTGAACCATAGCCAAAAGTATTTGGAATGGGGTCCCTCCTAAAGCTCTGACTGGAATAGACTGCCCAAGCAAGTAGTGCTCCTTTCTAACCATTGCAGGCTTCAGAATGGCGAGGTCAAAGGCTGTCTCTTAGCAGTCACCTGTTTCCCATCTACTAAGATGGGATACAACCTGTTGTGGTAGTTTGGTACCCTTGTTGTCTCCAGACACTACCACTGGCATTCTGCCATTCCCACTTGCTGGCTTCTCCACCTTTTGTCCCCTGCCTTGCATCTGTGTACATCTATATGCTATATGGCCACACTGGTTACATTTAACCCTTGATACTAGCTGTGTACCAGAACTAGTGGCTTCCTCTGTTACCGGCAGACTCTGTTAGGGTAGTTTAGGCTGCCCACCATAATCACACACAGTTTCATCTGCCTTGCGTCTATGCTCAAAAAACTTTTTTCCGTAAGTTTCAGGTGTTAAAAAGCATTCCAATAAACAATTTTAACTATTATAATTTAAGCAATCAGTATCAGACAATTTAGTAACAGCAGTTAGAGCTTTACCATGGAGTAAGGGAGTCAAGAACTGTACCCAGTGCCCTTGGTCAACATTATACTGTTTACAAACCCTTTCAAACATATGTATTAGACTATCAAAATTATCATCTTCTGTAAATTGTGGAAGACATTCACTCACCTTTATTGCTTTTCTGGTTCAGTTATTCCCTTCCTCATTACCCTCATGTCCCTGACAAAGAGTCAGCATCCCCTTTTAAGTTGCCTCTGTCTCTCAATTTCTTCAGCCTCCAAATGTCTGTCGCTCATTTTCTTCTTCCAAATGCCACAGTTTCTCATTTTCTTCAGCCACCAAATGCTGCGGTCTCTCTGCTGATTCTATTTCCAAACGTTTGGCCTCCGGTTGAAGTCTCTAACTCCAGATGGATTTTTAAGTTTTCTGAGGCAAAGTTGAACTGTCCATTTTCTGAGATTTGTACATACCCAAGGCCAGTCTGGTTAGCCTCCTAGTTGCTGGTCTGTGATGCAGCTGTGGTTAAGGCTGCAATCATTTCTCCTTAAGTCAGGGTTGCATGCTCCAGTCCATTGGCTTGGCACATCTCAGCCAACTGGTTCCTTGTCAGCTTGCCATAATCCTCCACTGACATCCTTGCTTGCTCTCCACGACTAACTAAGCTAACAAAAAAAAAAAAATAAAACTACTGTGATATGAAACTCTGAATGTCTACCATGTGGCTGCTTGAGAGTACAAACACCTTCTTTAGTGACCACTGTTTACAGGCTACAGGAGTTCAATATCCACACCACTGAACCACAATATGTGATGTGGTGATCCCACCACTGTCCACCAATTAATATGCGATAACCTACCAATTCCATCCAGTAATTAAGGATCCTCAATCCTCACCAGTGGTAACAGTGAGTGGACATTCACTGGGAGGATAACAGGTACTTACAGGTTCAAACAAATAAAGAAAAACATCTAAACTAAGCTTTACTATATTCCTGACTGTATCTAAGAGAATTACACTATTCCCTAGAAACGTAATTCATTAGAGCAAGGCAGATGTGGTGAATGGTTCTTGTTGTCAGGTTCAAGACCGAATACAAAATGCTATGTCTCATTAACAGACTTTGCAAATTAATATCTAAAATACTACTGCTGGCGCAGCTTGCAGAATGACAATTTCTGGTCATCTGACTTCTAGTTCCCAGTCCAAAACCTCCATTGCTGTCAGCTGGCAGTATTTAGTATCTACCTATAAAAATAGATAGGCAAGGGCCTTTGCTCAGATCTTTGGCAGATGCTGGAAGTCATAAAACAATTGCATTACTTCATGCTTTAAGACTAGCAATTAGTTCACTCCAAAGAAAATATAGAAAGCTTCCTAGTACAGACTTTCTGTCTCTAGTTGCATTGAAAAGCTGAGAGATAGCCTCTTTATTGCGTAACCCATAAAGTCATTTAATTTCATATATTTTTTTCTAATGTTTGCTAGACTGAGGTTAACACTCCAGTTTCCTCTGTTAAGCATATACATTTAAACAGTTACAATTGTGTAAGTACATTTTTTTTCTTCCAGTAGGGCACACTGTGGTTGTATCTTAAACACACAGCACTCTACCAATACCTTTTCAACACACCCGCCTGTACAAGCAATTTGATATACACACATGTAAAGACTCTGCTGCATCCACATCAGGCTAATGTCCAAACCCTAGTCCATTTCCTGTGTCTGCACTTCTGTTTCCATATGTTTCTAAGCTACTGAGATCTGTACACTGTTTGCACTAATGTTGTCTCCAACTTCGAATTACATACTAAAGCTGCTGTCATTAAAGTGTCCTATTCTTTATGAAAAATTAAACAAGAAACTAAAAAACTAAAAATGGACCCAAAACCGAACATAAATTTTGTCCAGTTAAAGAGTACTGGTCATATTCAGAGACACATTTATGTAACAAATCCTTGAAGTTGGATCCAATCTCCTTAGTATACACAATACCATATTATATAGTTGTTGATGTAAAAATTGGGCCATTTTGCATTTTATTTTGTTAAGGATGGCCCCCTGACATTTTTGTTTGAGTTAAAAACCCCTAATATGATATTATGAAAGACTGTACCCACAATGCTTCACTACATAAATTAAGGCATGAATTAACACATTTCCATGAAAACTCATTGAATAGGAGTTTCTTATCTTCTACAAAGGCAAGTTATCAAATAGGTCTTGCAGGTAAAAGACTTTATATTGAAAATGAACACATGATAATCTAGTGCTGAAGCCGTGATGTAAATAAGAAGCTACCCATCTAAAGAAATACTTTTTTGCTTATCAAGAATGCTTTGCATTTGTATGTAAATTATTGTCCAATGCCTACTATCACATACATCATTTGTTGGTGGAATTATATAAAAAACTGAGTAAGTAGTAGAACATTTAAAAAAATACACACTATAATCATTTTTTTTCAAAATCACTTGCATAAGTTCTACAACCTGGAATGAAATAACTGTAAAACAAAGGTGCTTCAGAACATGATGGTAGCCCATCAACACAATGAGTCTTAGAAATCTTGCTTCTTGATTAGTAATTAAACAGTTAACTAACAGATCTCTAGGTTATAGCAGCTGGGCATTACTGAAAAGTTGATTTTAATATGCTATCACAGAGATCTAGCCTGAGAAATAAAGCATAAGTCTTATTTTTATTTGTGATACCTAAATGTAAATAACATTGTATATTCAAGTAAAAACGAATGTAGTTTTCTGGATGAATTACGAGCCATTTAATTACAAAGTATTTATAACATGTATTCATAGGCTTATAGATGGGACATGCACTATAAAAGGGGAAAAAGTACTGCATTGCACACACACAGAAAAATAATCCTCGCCGGTAAAATATATCGAGCAAATGTATCCTAAAACCATTACAGCTGAAAAGACAATGATGTTCTCATCTCATACATTTTAATGTAATAATCATTATATGACAGTTGTTTCTAAATGAAATGCAATCCTATTAGTGCTGAAAAAACTGTCTCAAGCAGAGAACCTGAACTCTGCTTAACACCACAGAATGCCAAAGTATGACCATATTTAGACTGCTTAAGTCAGGTCTAGAATGCTAATTAAAGCTATTACCATAAAAAAGAGGTGCATTTGAAAGTTATGAAATGGATCAAGTGACTATAAAATGGATCTGTAAGCAATGTGTTTGTTCATTATACAGAAAGCTTGGGCAACTAGACTGCTAAAAGTGGACTAAACAATGGCCCTGTGATATTATATAATGAGGCAGTATAGTATCATTATAATATTTTATACAGTGTTCTTTTGTAAAAAGAGACAGACAGCTATAATTTGCATTTACAGGGTGAGTAGCGGAAAGAAAAAAGAAAGTCTCTATGCTTCTGAAAGGACAGCACTAAAAATAGTAGTGGCAAATCATTTCAGATGAAGTACAGGGAAATGCAAAGGTGACTGTTTAATGCTGAAAGATATACAGACAGACAAATAGGAAGACAGACATATAGACAAATAGGAAGACAAACAGTGAGAGGCAGATTAAAGATCATGTGTAAACAGATGATTGAGCACAACAGTAAACGATTTCTTATTGGATGTTATGAACTACTATATCTTCAAATGTGTTGTCCTGCTGGGCTGCATGTAAGCAAGAATTATTTTAAAACAGGAACAGTCATTTAAAAATACTGAACATCTGAGCCAAAGTTTTCAGGAAACTGTCAGCCACCAGCCAGAAATAAATACAACGCATGACACATTAGCATCAGTAAGTGACAAACTTCACATAGAAGTATGAAGTGATTGCTTCTCATTTGCTTGTGTGGTAATGATCATGTCTAGCATTACTTACTCAACAATTTACCAGAAAAAAAATTTGCACAGGACAGGGTAAATAACAGAAGCAAGATCAGGTACATGTTTCATATTCGGTGATAACGGAGATGAGTGTGTGTGGCTCAGAGGACTGCATTGTACTGCAATCAGAAATACCAGTGACTGTGCAGTGCTAATTAAATCGTATTTGCCAGCATGTAACACAAGTTATTTCTTTGTTTTTATTTTGTTAAAAATAGTAATAACGAAAACATGCTCATGTTTTCTAGTAGATTTTCCCCTTTTTCACATAATTTAGTGAGGCTAGTCAGAAAGTTTTGGCCCATTGTGGTGCAAGATGAAGCAACAAAAGGCATATTTTCAGAGCATGTAATTTTTTCGTATAAGAGATGTATGAATTTTAAACAGTTATTGCATAGGAAAAATGACAAGATAAGTGCTCAGGTGGAGTGTCATCCTTGTGGTAGATGTAAGGTATGTTCAAAAGTTAGAAACTTGCATGGTTGTAGCATTAATGAGAGAAGGTATAGGGCCACACAGAATTTTCATATCAGTCAAGTGGAGTAGTCTATATTTTAGGATGTGATTGTTCACCTAACAAAATGGTATATTGGACAGACCAAGAGACAGGTTAAAAAACGCATCCTAGAACATATGAGGGACATCAGGCATAGCAGATTAGATAGTCCAGTTTCACATCATTTTTGCTCAAGCCATGCAGGTTCAGGTGTATCTTTATTTTTTTTAGTGTGCTGGCCAAGCTTATTATAAAAAGCTGTTAGCCTTGGAAACCAGGTTCATCATTAATTTTAATACTCTGTTTCCTTCAGGTCTTAACCTGGAGGTAAACATCAATATATAATATTGGTGTTTGAGATAGAAAAATATTGAGGTATTAATTTATATTTTCATGAAAGTTTATCCAAATTGAATATGTATTTGATATGAGTACTTAATTATAAACATAGTATGGATTTTTTTGTCGTAAATGGCAGAAAATAATATGAAATTAATCAGGTTATTAGAAATTAACTTTAAAAGTTTTTTATAAGAAATGTACAGATATTAGGTATAAAGAATGTATAATGAATGTAGGGCTGGGAAATAGGTTAACAAGCAGTTCCAGAAATGGTTCAAAGTCACTTTAAATGAAATGGATGTGTAGTTTAATTAATTAATAATCATGTAATTTAATATAAAAATGTGCTTTTGGTGTAACAAAACTATCCCTTGAAGGCTTTTTAGCTGAAGTACCAGGAGACACTAGTAAAGCTGTTTTTGCACTTTATTTCTGAGAGTCTTCTTTTGTGTGTGTGTGTGTGTGTTTAGTTCAACTGTGTTTTTTTGGTTTGTTATTTATTCATGTTTTCTAGTACAATAACAATGAAAGAAGCTTCCTGGAGTAGAGAAAGGTGCTCCACTCAATCACACTATCACCTAGCTGCACAGGACCCAGAAAAAGCTATTGTTGCCTTTAGAAAACACATGGGACAAACAAGGTAAATTTCAGCTTCACTTTAGGCCCTGAAACTGCTTGTTTTCCACCATAAACAACTTCTATGGCAACAGGAAAACCCACATGAGCAAATAATAGGAGAATCAAATCCGCAAAAAGGTAAGTGTTCAGACTGCACTTGATCTTAAAGTAAACAGGACAGAATCTCCATGGACAAAGTAAATAATTGATCACATACTAAAAAAAAATAAATAAGGTAAGAGGATTCTTTTTTATTTCATTTCGTTTATTCAAAAATCAGCATAGTGATTAGAAAAGGGAAATGAGAAGAATTCAAAAGAAATAAAAGATGAAATCTGCTCCAGTGCAGATTATTTAAAATAATACTTTTTATATATGCTTTCTTTAAACTGCGGTGATGGTGCTGCGGTAGCATTGTCGCCTCACAGTATGACATTATCCTGTTCGATTCCCAGCTAGAGCGTCTTCTGTGTAGAGACGTGCATGAATGGGCGTACCTTCTTTGAAGGTTGTGCATCAGGGCTGGCAACTCGGCATGTAAAAATCTACTGCCAATCATTAGCAGACCGGAGTTCTGCTGTGGCGACCCCTAACCGGGAATAGCCGAAAGACACAACAACATATATGTTTTCTTTAATAATGTAGTGTCTAACACTTAACCTTAACAATAGTTAGAAAATTGCCAAGACTCAACAATGACCATATTCTAATTGTCAATATCACTTAACATAGGCAAGACTGCTTTTAAATATTAGGACATACAGAAAAAAAACAAGTAATACAATATTATGGCACAAATGTGAATGGGAGTCTGTGGAAGAAGAATTAAATACACTGAATATATTTATCTGTTTTATATTTATGAATGATTAGAAAGAGAAGGATTAAAACAGAGGCAGCATGAATATTTAAAGGGAAAATAATCTTAAAATAACTTGCGAAACTGACTATAGGCAAGTCAGTCATACTAGATTACATATATTGTAAAAACAACTCTGTACAACTGTCTAGGTTAAAATGTAGTCTGGCTCAAACAATAGCTCCAGCAATGGACAAGGCCTGCACATGTTCATCATTCAGCTTCACAGAAATAATGGGAAAATTATGGACTTACACCTAAAAAAAAGACCAGTTGGCACCTAGGATTTTGTAGAGCATGCAATCTTTGTCGTCATAGATTTGGAGAAGGGAAGTCATATTCAAAAATTACAAAGGAGTAATCATGGCTGGGAGGTGAGGTCTCTGGCCTATGGAAAAGGAATGATCTGCTTTGCTTATACAACTGCTATTCATGCCTGCCACTACAAATACTACATGTATGTGTGTGTGTGTTACAGAGTAACCATTATGTCTTCATTTCTTAAGTAAGAATCTTAAGCAAACAGAATTACAAACAAAATAGGACTTTTCCTTACATGCCCATCACAGCGATAAAACAGGTATTGGCCAGTGCAAAATATTGAGTCACACTGATTTATAGACTATATACATGTATATCCATCCACAATCCCTTTTTTCCCCATTTTTGCACATTGGAGTAGGGGTGTTCATCACAGAGATAAAACTACTACTTGCCAGTGCAAAATGTTAAGTTACAGTGATTTATAGACTACAACAAAATGCTACAAAGAAAATAAAGCAATATCTATCTATTGATATATATATATATATATATATATATATATATATATATTTATATGGATCAACTTTGCAAGCTTGAAGTTTCAAAACTTCGAAATGCAAATGGTCAAGACCATAAGACTGAAACTTGCAAACAGTAATAAAAAAATAAAAAATTGTTTTTAAAGTTTTTGCAGGGGTAAGCTCCCTGCACCCTGCACAACCCCTGCTAAATAAATATACTAACCCCAAGATTAAATTATAATGAGGAAAATGATAAATTTCCCGTTCCATGTTGTACGGTGATCTCAGTTTCAAAACTTCTATCTTATGGTCTCAACCATTAGCAGTTTGAAGTTTTGAAACTTTGAGCATAAGAAGGGAATCCACACACAAACACACACACACACACATAACCAAATAAACGAACAAAAGCGCTTAAATCTAAAATTGCCTCCTGTGGGTTTCTTCCTAAGATCAACCAGTCTGCCTTTCCTTAATACATATATATATATATATATATATATATATATATATATATATATATATATAAAATCTCTATCCACAACCCCCTTTTCTCATTTTTGCAAACTGGGGTCGGGATGTCACTTCAACAGTGATCATCACCTAGAGCTGATATTCACATCACTGGGTGGTTATCCCTGAAGCAGTTGTTCTTCGATACAACACACACACACACACCGATGTTCAGCTCAGAGTGTCTAGTACACCTATTTCATGTCTTCAGAATGTGGGAAGAAACCAAAACACCCTGAGAAAACCCACACAAAGCCAGTGAGGACATACAGACTCTGCAAAGAAGACATCCCAGTTGAGAATATATATGTGTCATAGTTTTACAATTATTTCTGAGGAGTAATACCTTATTCGTCTTAAGTGATGTATGACTTGTTTGTGTTTCTTTTTTCTCATTATGTTATCATTTTGGTTTTACATACAGCATGCACAAATAACAGACAGACTTGCTCATCTGGATAAAAACCTGTTGTGATTAGCTCTGGTGAAAAAGCAGTTTCCAACATCATATATCATTTACATTGGAAACAAATGCAAATTAAACTCATGCAGTTTTATAACACAGCAAATAATTACTCTCCGATAATTAATGTTTATCCTATCCTTTTATTTGGTGCAAGCCATCTACAATTTTCCATCTCTCACTGTCTACTAGCAAATGCCAGCTATAAATTACTAATGCAAGTCTGCATTTGACATTAACACTGTGTGGATGAAGGGGAAAAACACAGGAATAATAGTTCTGATGCTGATGAAAAAGGCAGTACTATGGGCAAACCTTTGACACAAACACATTACACTCTGATTATCCAGAGACACTGATCAGCCTGTCTCTTCATGCCAAGTATTCCCTATAGACAGGTGACCCACAGATACTATTCTCCCACATGGTTCAGGATTATTGCCTCCTAACCTGTCTCAGAAAAGCTTCTATTTTTCCAAATACTCCTACCACACACAGTTCCTTCAGTGAAACGTCTAATTCATATACAACATGTCTAACCTCCCTCAGTATATCCCCATCACCCCTTGGATACTATTTGCTGATCTACCTACTTTCAAATCTCTGACATCTCATAATGAAGTCACACTCACTCCTCATCATTTATGTAAAAGAACAGTGACGAGCAATGGTTTCTAGCAAAATACATTTCTAATGGTGGGCTTATTCTCCCCTTCCACCCTTTTAACTAATCAACAGATAACTTAGATAAACTAAGTTGGTGGTGCAGATCATGTGATTTTTATTAGCCCTCCACATTCAGACTCCACATAGGAGTGATCACATAGGAGTGATCAATGTCCTTTGAAGAGGACACTGCTAACATCTGGAATTTAAAAAAAAATGCAAAAGAATCTTACAGGGAAAAAGATTATTAGAACAGTTCACTCTGTAGCTCATTGAGGACATAACTAACACTCGACATTGAATAAAAGACAGTAACTAAGCAGTTCTCATCAGCCTCAGCCACATTTTGAAGTCTTTGAGATATCATGGCCACACACAAAAAGTAAATAACAGTGGTCAGGTATTCAAGGCTTGAGTTTGCAAACAATGAGGAAAATGATACATTGAGGAATACTAACTTAAAGCAAAAGTTATGTGCTATATTCAATGTGATGGGAGGCAGTTAGATATCTGCATAATAACCTAGTTGTTTGACAGTATCTGTAAATGAATACATATTAAATGCATGAAGGCGTATGAAGAATAACTGCACACGGCTCCAAAACTGAAAAGGACTGCGGAAACGTGTCAAGACTAGAAAGTCATTTTACAGAGGAAACAATTGTATCTTTTTAGCTGAAGGATAGATATCTAAATAGCATGATGATAACAATAATAATGATAATTAATAAAAGACAGATTAGGAGAAAGGTTCAACACTGTTACGCAACTGGTAAATAAAAGATGTGTGTGTGCGCCTGTGTCTATGTGTTTTTCCAATGCAGCTATCAGGTATATTACCAAATGTCACAGTTCTAGAGGTCTACTCAAAACCAAACCCGCATTACAGTTCCACTTAAGTGCAGAGTATTTTGAAACAGATCTTATTGCTGAAAGGTATCCTGTATTCAACGTTTTGCATTACATCTGACAGATTGCAAAGTAGAATGTCACAGCTCAAGTCAGACACGTTCTACAATGCCATATAGTGCTTCCTGGAATTTGTAAACCCAGACACACACATACACATACACACACACACACACACACACACACACACACACACACACACACACACACACACACACATATACACACAAAATAAAAACAAATACAACCATTACAAATTACAAAACCATACAGAAAAGAAGGAAAGAAGTACAGAAAACACAGAGATTGTTGTTTTTTCAATAATACCTTTCAAATTTGACACATTATAAAACAAAAGATGTTCTGTGA
Organism: Protopterus annectens; assembly: GCF_019279795.1. Taxonomy (NCBI): domain Eukaryota; kingdom Metazoa; phylum Chordata; order Ceratodontiformes; family Protopteridae; genus Protopterus; species Protopterus annectens. The sequence goes on along the minus strand of NC_056749.1, from coordinate 217,217,856 downwards.
CATATACATATATATCATCATCATCATCATCCCCTTTTTCCCATTTACATGGGGTCGGGGTATCGTGTTAACTGTGGCCAACTCTCTCGATTCAGTGCCACTCTCCTGCCTTCTTCAACACTCATGCCTGACTGTCGCAGATCTTCTTTCACACAATCCATCCACCTCTTTGCTGGACGCCCTCGCTTCCTCTTACCTTCTTCCTGTCTGTCCCAAGTCTCCCTCACCAGATTGTCTTCTGCTTTTCTACACATGTGCCCATACCATCATAATCTGTTTTCTTTGAACTTTTCTGCAATTGGAGCTACTTTGGCTTCTGCTCTTATGTCCTCATTTCTTCGCCTGTTCCATATTGTGCATCCTACGACCTTTCTCAGGCACTTCATTTCCATCACCTCTAGCTTCTTCAACTGTTCTGCCTTTACTGCCCAGGTTTCTGTGTGATACAGTAGTACTGGTCGCACCACTGTCTTGTACACCTTACCTTTCAGCTTCTTTGGCATTCTTCTGTCATATACTACACCTGATACTCTATGCCAGTTGGCTGCAGCCCCTCTGATTCTAGCTTTGACCTCTTCATTCAGACTACCCTTCTCCTCAACCATCCCTCCCAGATACTTGAAGCTGTTTACTTGTTCCACTATCTTCCCATCTATCTCTATTCTCAGCTTCTTCTGATTTCCCCAATCTGCTGCCATTACTACTGTCTTATCTGTGCTTAGTTTCATCCCATGTGCCTTCAGATTTGCATTCCATTCTCCTATCCTTTGCTGAAGTTCTAGCTCAGAGTCTGCCTGTACTGCCACATCATCTGCATACAGCAGCTTTGTTGATCTGTCCCCTCCAACCTGTTTGCTGATGTAGTCCATTACCAGTATGAACAGCAGTGGGCTCAGAGTTGAACCTTGGTGTACCCCCACTCCCACTGGGAACCCCTCAGTGAGGCCAAACACTGTTCGTACTTGAGTCACTGGGTCCTTGTACATAGCCTGTACTAATTCTACCAATGTTTCTGGGACTTCAAACCACCACAGTACTGCCCAGATCAGCTTTCTTGGGACCTTGTCATATGCTTTCTCAAAGTCTAGGAAAGCCCAGTTTGACTCTCTCCTCTTCTCTAGTTTCTTCTCAAGTATCTGTCTCAATGCAAACATCGGGTCAATTGTGCTGCATCCTGATCTGAATCCGAACTGTTCATCTCCCATCTTACATTCTACTATTCTGCGTATCCGTTTATCAATCACCCTCTCCAGAACTTTCATGCAATGTGGTAGGAGTTTGATGCCTCTGTACTGTCTACAGTTGTGGATGTCCCCTTTGTTCTTGTACACTGGCACGAGTATGCTTATTCTCCAGTCATCTGGAATACGCCTTTCTCTCCACACTGCAATTAGTACCCTCAGGAGCCATTTCTCCCCTGGCTCACCCAGCATCTTTATCATATCTGCTGTGACCTCATCTGAGCCTGCTGCTTTCCCCGACTTCATTTTCTTTAGTGCTGCTCTTACTTCTTCTAAGCTGGGCTCCTCTTCTGCTCTCGTTGTAGGCTGTTTCTGGGGCAGTACCGCTTCTGTGGGGTTTTCTTCATTCAGAAGCTGCTGGAAATACTCCTTCCATCTGCCTTTGATGTCCTGTGGGCTGGTAAGCAGGTTGTTGCTGGAATCCCTTATGAAGGATGTCTGACTATCTTCTTTATTTTTCTGTCTTTGCCTTGCAACCTGGTATAGTTTCTTTGTGCCCCTTACTGAGTCACTTTCCAGAAGCTGATAGAGTGCCTCTGCTGCCCTATTCTTTGCTATTGCAACTTCTTTCTTAGTTTCTTTGTTAGCCAACCAGTAGTCCTTCCTAGCTTGGTCAGTCTTTTCAATCTCCCACTTCTTCCTGCACTCCTTCTTTCTTTTGATTACTTCCTGCACTTCTGCATTCCACCACCAGCTTTCCTTATGTACCTTATTTCCATACCTGGCTCGGCCACATATCTTTCCTGTAGTCCTAACACATGCTGTTTTTAGGCGCTGCCACTCTTCTTCAACTCCACCTATTTCCTCCTCTTCTTGGGGTGCTAGAGCCCTGAGTAATTCCTTGAACTGCTGTACTGTATATATATATATATATATATATATATATATATATATATATATATATATATATAAAAGAGAGAGAAAGAGAGAGGAGGCCATATGTTCCCCAATCACCATGCGTGCCACCTGCACAGTATGTGAAACGTCAGTTTAAGGGCATATTGAGAGGATGATCCACACCTACCATGAACAGAGAAGGCCCCACATACTCCCTATGAAAGGGAGGGTGAAATTCAAGATATCAGAGATGTTAACCTATCTAGTATTAGAGGGATCAGAGTCTACAGCAGAAGCTATAAGTGAGTCCACTGTAATAAGACAAGGCAGTTAAGTCACTGAAATAATTCTGAAATTTCCATTAGTAAAGAAATGGACTATAGAGTACCCTGTGGTGAGTTACCTGGCTATGTTGGATAACTGGAGAAACTCTCATTTGACCTGCAAGTTTTTTTTTTCTTTAAATGAAAGCAAACTGTTGGAATATCTCCTTACTTGTGTGTCCTGGTAAGAGAGTTCATTGTAAATAAAATTGCACTTACTTTATGAAAACAATCCATATACCAAACTGTACTATTATTAGTGTCTGCATGGCTGACAGCAAATGCAGGAATATTACAATTTGTCCTCCGTTGGAACAGGAACCACAACCAAGATGATGGAAATACAGGCAAATACCAACCACATCCACAGACAAAAAAGCAGATGTAATAAGCAGATGTAAAAACGATAACCCAAATTCTGTAAACTTCCTTGAAAATACTGCTCAACACGTACTGTTGCTGGAACCTCCGTTTATTGATAAATACAACAAAATTACCTAGGTTTCGTCCGTCTCCACAGACTTCATCAGATAACAAAAAAGAGATATACTGAGCCACTTATATACCAACCTTAAACACCAATTCCCCAATTAATCAGTCAATTCAAGTTGATTACACAATTAATTAACCAATTTAAAATATAAATTGTTTAAAACACATTTTAAAAAAAAACACATTGTTTAACCCTATACATTCTAAATACTTTAATAAACAAACAAATAAATAAATATATATATGTAACCAAATCGCACAAAACAATGAATTTAATATTTATATATGTATAATCACCTAATGTAGGTTTCTTAACACAATATTATAAATTATATAAATTGTGTATGTATTTTGTATGGTTTTATATGTTATATGTCTCTAATATATATATAAATAAATAAATATATATATGTATGTATAAATATATAAATATACCTACCACTAAACTTGATTTAATATATATGTGTAAGTGTATAAATATAAATATAGTTGCTAAAAAATAGTTGCTTAAAAACTGCCCTATTGTAGTCGAACTCTGGCGATGTTAACAATAGTTGATAAATAAATGTAGTTGGTTGCTGTCGGTTATTGAAATGCAGGAATATTTCCACAGCTGTAGAAAGAGACACTTGACTGAGTGCTTTACAGGGAATTCCTACATCATCATCTTCTTTTTCTTCTTACAGCTTTTCCCGGTTAGGGATCGCCACGGCGGAACTCCGGTCTGCTAATGATTGGCAGCAGATTTTTACAGTGTCAAGTTGCCAGCCTGATGTCCAACCTTCAACGAAGGCATGCCCATTCACGCATGTCTTTCGAACGCCACTCGACTGTGGGGAGGACTTGCAGACTCCACACAGAAGGTGCTCCAGCCGAGAATCGAAAGGGAGTACCTCTTGCTGTGAGGCAACAACGCTACCGCTGCACCACCGCGGCCTATAGGAAATTGCTACATATTTTTGGCAACATACTTCCACTTAGAATACACTACTCTGAATTTCACTTATGTTAGAATCACAGTAACTCAGAAACATTTCATTTGCATCTCATTTGTGAGTGGTCATGATAGAAATCAGTTTACCAAAAATATGCAGGGAATTGCTATACAGTTGAACAGAGTTGTGTATTCTAAGTGGAAGTATGTTGAAATGGTGGGGAGGTTGGAAGCACCCCTCCCAAAGAATTAGTATCAGATTAATTCTTAATGAGAACAGTATTTTTTTTTTTCGCTAAATCCAAATGCAGATAAAGACAGAAGCAGAGAAACAAAAGTTAGACTAAGAACAATTCTTAACCCACGTTTAAAGGAACTAAATGAAAACAGAGCAGAATAATTAGTACTGTTGAATACTTCGACAAAGGGATACAAAACTGCTGAAGGAAATGCATGATGTATTGATGGAAGGTTCCTGAACAACTACTGGAAAGTTGCTTACCCAAAATGTGCGTAGTGGATATACTACGCTGGTGAAATAAATGTATTAAGAGAAACTTATAGTAGTATGAGGCATGTTTTTAAGAGTACTGATGAAAGAAATTATCAAATAGGTAACAAGTATTATTTTGAAACTTCAGACTACAAAAAGTGTTCAATTGCAGTTTAAATGTAGAACTCAAACAATCAAACTTTAAAACACTTCGGTAATTACCTATGATTGACAGAAAGCTAGAGAAACTGCAATAGAAAATGCAAAGCATTGAAAGGTGGTGCAACAAAAAGAAATGATTGCTAGTAAATACTAAGTATAGAAATATGGAGTGCTTACAGAAAGTGACTTAGTAAAGGATATCAAAGTGTTGGAAAAACCCTGCAGTAATACAAAGTGTTTGTTCACAAAAAGCAATGTTGTACCAAAAAAAAATATTGTATTGACTGTATGACAAAGTAAATCAGAAAACTCTGAAGTGTGTACACTGAGGTGTACGGAGGGAAAAAAGTACTGCACTAGCTTTTTATGAACAATAAATATTTTAACTGCAGTCTAAGCAAAGTGTTAAAGTGCAAGTGAAGGTATAAATTCAGTGGTACAGTGGTTACAAAACAGTTCAAAACTACTGCTACCTAAAAGTGCACTGATGACAGATGAAAACGAAAGTGTGTAGAAAGCACCCAAAAATTGTGGAACAAAGAAACATTATTTGTCAAACTTCACCAGTATCATGCAACAGCGATTCGAAATTTGAGAAGACTGGGAAGGTGAGAACTGTGCTGTCATCACTTCCGATCTTTTTTCAAAGTGTACTCTCAGAAGTAGTGTATACATATATGTGTGTGTGTGTGTGTGTGTGTGTGTGCGCGCGCGCACGCACGTGAGTTACCTCAAATAAATCAAACAGGTAGGTTGTTGATCACTGTTTTGGTAATGACAAAGAATCAACAAAGCAGATGATCAACTTGCCAGTGTCAGATCACTGTTATAATGGAAAGGGATTATGCCCATTCACAAATATTCTGGAAAAATTTAAAGTTTTCTCCTTTGCATGTACTGGGATTATGTCCCGGTACATGCACGAGTTCCTCTTGATCTGTTGAGATTGAAGACTTTTTTATCAGTCATAACTAAGTTGATCGATTGTTCATTAGATCAAATAATGGTTTACTATAATTTTTAACAATTACTACAATGTCGATTCACTAAATAATGTGACCAGAGGATCACGAGATGGGAATGCCGAGGACTACTTGGTAGAAAGATGTTGAATATCAAATCACCTGACCTTCATTGACACAGGAACAAGTGCCAACATGGGTCCAGAGGGGTGGGACAAGTCCAGGTGTTCAAACAAGTAGTGTTCAGTATTCTAATCATGTGACCTTCTGGTCACATTATTTTATGATTAGACATTGTAGAGCTCGCTAAAATGATAGTAACCCTCAACAAACATATACTCATATATTTATATATGCATATCTATATAGAAAGTGAGAGACGGTCTGTGTGTGTGTGGAAATCTGAAAAGCCATCAGTATTGCTATTAGCTTCATCACAGTGACCTGGAATAGTTGTGAAGGGATAATGCCCAGCAGATTAACTTTGTATTGCCGCCTTCTTCTCCTCTGTTCAGCTACTGCGATGTGGGTATAATCAGTTACCAGGAAAAAGTATCTACGTAAAAGGTAATACTTCAATGGGTAAGAGGCTCACTTCACAGCCAGACACTGCCTCTCTTTCAATGTATGTTCATTTTAGCACTGTTTAATTTTCACCTGCTATTGTACACAGTTATCTGAAGTTTGAATATTATGGAAGAGCAGTGCTCCCAAACTTACATTTGATGCATCTATAGCCAGAGCAAATTCCTTTGTAAAATCAGGAGTTACTAACACTGGTTGATGATGTAATGTTCTTTTTAGCTTATTAAATAAGCTATCTGCCTCTAAGTTCATAGGTTCATAGGTTCATACTAGGCTATCTGCCCGAGGGCATTTACAAGCCTAGCCCATAGTTTTGTGGCTTACGCCACCCCTTTAGTATGGGGAACTATACCCATTATTTTGCTGTGCCTCTGTTGAGCAGTGACACTGAGGTAATCCCTGGGGTATATCTGCGATCTCCCATCCATTGGTCAAGATTTCTCTTGAACAAGGCCAGCGAGGTGCTCTGCCTCACATATACCGGGATTTTATTCCACAGCATAGGGAGTCTTTGGGTGATGAATCTATCCCTCCAGCACGTCCTATTAATAGCCGTGTCGAGGTTTAAGTCTCGCGCCCTTGTGGCTCTGACGGATCTAGATTTTTTGAGGTGAAGCATATTCATCAAATCTGGCTTTGACATGGCCTTGTATGTTAGGCAAAGGTCACCTCTGAGCAAGCGGTAAGCGACTGAATAGAGCTGGAGTTCTTTCAGTCGGGCAGCATAGGACAGATGTTTGAGACCCTTTATCCTTTTGGTGAGGAACTTTTGTGGCCTCTCCAGCTGCTGCAAGTGTCGGGTCAGATACATTCCGAATGGGGCATTGTACTCAATCATTGGTCTAATGAGTGATGAGTATAGGGAGACTATGACCTCCCTTGATCTAGATGAGAATCCCTTCATGATAAGGTGGGCAATGTAGAAGGTCTTCCTAACTACTTTAGCTACATGGGTGTCGAATGACAGACTACTATCAACCTGGGTCCCCAGGTCCCTGATAACTTCTTCTGTACTCAGTGGATTGCCACCTATTTGGTAGCCAGGGGTAACCTTGTTTTTCCCGAAGGGTATGACTATGCATTTTTTGGCATTTAACTTTAGGCCATGGCTCTGGCACCAGTTATCCATTTCTGTCAGACCCTTCTGAAGGATATCTGTGTCAGATGTGTTTTCTACTATGGCGCCCAGTTTGCAGTCATCTGCAAACTTTGTCAGCCATAACCCTCCTGTGTTTGCTTGTACTTGGAAAAGTAGATGCCAAACAAGAGTGGGCCCAGGACTGAGCCCTGTGGTACACCACTTGTGACAGGCTTTGAGTCTGACATGGCGCCAGCAACTCTGACCCTGTGGGTTCTGTCACTCAGCCAGTTTGCAACCCATCTTGTGATGTATGGGTTAACATTTAAGCTGATGAGTTTTTCAATGATACCCAAGTGGGGTATTGTATCAAAGGCCTTCGCCAGATCGAGGTAGGCTGTATGGACTGCCTTTCCCTCATCAATGGCTTTGGTGACTGTTTGAAAAGTCAACCAAGTTTAGAAGGCATGATCTGCCTTTGACAAAGCCAAACTGGGATGGATCCAAAGTCTGCAAATTCCCTATGTCTTTATTTATGAGGTCCATTATGATCCTCTCCATGGCTTTGCAGATAAGGCTTGTCAAGCTAATGGGCGGTAATTTCCAGGGTCGGTGGAGGCACCACCTTTGTGAAGTGGGACCACAGTTGCAGTGCGCCACTCCCTGGGTACATATCCAGAGGTAAGACTATGATTAAACAGCTGTCCTAGCTGTGGGTTTAATTCCTCGTTGAGTTCGTGGAGCACACAGCCGGGGACACCATCAGGTCCCATGGATGCTGTGTTTTTTGCTTTGGAGAGAGCAGTTCTCACTTGGGCGTTGGAGATGTTTGGGGGGCTGCAATCGCTTGGTATAGATATCTCTCCTTTTGGGGGGGGGGGGAGTTTGCACTGAACCTGTCAGCCAGTATGTTGGCAATGTCTGTAGGATCAGTAATCTTCACATCATTTTGAACTAGTTCTGAGCATATCTGGGAGTTTCCTCCCAGGTTTCTAACATAGCTAAAGAAGGCCTTATGATTGTCTTTTGAGTCTTTAGCTATTTTTCTCTCAAAATTTGCTTTGGATGATTTTATGAGAGCTCTTAGTTTTTTACTTATAGTGATCAAGGGTGTCTTACCTTTTAAGGATTTTGCTCTATCTTGTAGTAGCTTCCTCCTTTTGTTGTAGAGTTTGTTTATGGCTGGGGTCCACCAGAGTGGACGCTTGCCTTTGGTACAAAGAGTCTTTGTTTTGCTTGGGATTGCCTTATTCATGCAGTCCTGCAGGTGCTGGTAGAAGGCATTTGTAAGTGATTCAGCGGCTTGAGTACTGTTTTCCGTCGGCTCGGGGGCCTTAAAGGAGACCACACTAGTCTTTAGAAGTGTGAAGTCGGCTTCGAGAAGTTCTTTACTGTGGTCTTTTTATTTCAGGTGGGGTGGGATGAGGACCTCCAGCGAGATTAGTTTGTGATCTGATCTCACCAGTGAGGGGTATACTTCGGTGTTGAACATTGTGCTCCCATGTTCGTGATGATGAGATCAAGTATGTTTTCTCCTCTTGTGGGGATGGTGACTAGTTGTTCCATGGCATTTGAGTTTATGAATTCCAGGAACTTTTGGGCTAGGGTGTTTGGGCTTGAGTAGTGTTCCCAGTCTATATTAGGGTAATTGAAGTCACCTAGTATGATGGTGTTTGGTGATACATTTATCCCCTCTAGTGTTTTCAAGAAGGCCATGTGAGGTTCCTGAGTTTGTGAGGGTGGCCTGTAACATGCTACAATTTGCAGAGCAGTCTTGCCTATGGTTAATTGCACCTGGATGGTCTCCGATGCATCGTGCGTTGCCACCAGTCTTGAGGTGTGGGTGTCTTTGATGAATATGGATACTCCCCCTCCTTTCTTGGTATTGTCCGGATTTTGGGGCCGGAACGCATGATAAGAGGTAAAACCTGATAGTGCTGGGGTGCTCTCAGGAGCCTTGAACCAGGTTTCTGTCACTGCACAGACATCGATGTTCTCCATACTGAGAAGGGCCTCGAGTGCGTGCATTTTGAGATTTAGACTTCTGGCATTGAGCAGCATTACCCTTAGTTTTTTTCCTTTTTTGTGTTCTAGGGTGGTAGGTTTAGAATTTGAGCCTTGCCTAAAAAAGGCACTATGGGGGTGGCAAGAGCCTTTGCCAATATCCGGAATCCCAGGGGTGACAGGTGCAAGCCATTGCTTTTGATAGGTTCATAGGTAGGTACTAGGCTATCTGCCCGAAGACATTTATAAGTCTAGCCAAAATGTGTTGGCTTTCGCCGTCCCCTTAGATTAGTTCCCTGTGCCTCTGTCCAGCAGAGTCACTGAAGTGATCCCCGGGGTAAACTTTCTGTTTCCCATCCACTCGTCGAGGTTTCTCTTGAAGAGTGTTAATGAGGAGCTCTGCCTAATGTAGATTGGAATCTTGCTCCAAAGCATGGGAAGTCTCTGGGACAGGAATCTATCCCTCCAGCCCATCCTATTTATTGTTGTGGTGAGGTTTAGATCCCTAGTGCATGTGGCTCATGGGGATATGGCTTTCTTTAGGTGGAGCATGTCCATCAATTCTGGGTTGTACATGGCCTTGCATGTCAGGCAGAGATCACCTCTGAGTAGGAAGTATGCAACCGGGTACAGCTTGAGTTTCTTCAGTTGAGCTGCATAGGGCATCTGATTGAGGCCAGTGATCCTCTTGATGAGGTACGTCTGTGGTCTTTCCAGCTGTTGCAGGTGTCTTGTAAGGTACACCCCAAATGGGGCGTTGTACTCTATGATGGGTCTGATGAGTGATGATTAGAGGGGCACAATGATCTCTTTTGATCTGGATGCGAACCCTTTTGTGATTAGGTGGGCCACATAGAAGGATTTTCTAATCACTTTGGCAGTGTGATTATCAAAGGAGAGATGACTATCTACTTGGGTCCCCAGATCCCTCATTACGTCTTCCGTATTTAGGGGACTACCACCTATGTGATAGTTTGTGGGTACTTTGCTTTTTCCAAAGGGGATGACTATGCACTTTTTGGCATTTAACTTGAGGCCATGATTTTGACACCAGGTATCCGTCTCAGTGAGACCCTTTTAGAGGATATCTGTGTCAGCCGGTGAATCAATTATAGCCCCTAGTTTGCATTTGTCTGTGAATTTGGCCAGCCATAGTCCTCCTGTGCTTGCCTGTACCTCTGAGAATTATATGCCGAACAGGAGGGGTGCTAGGACTGAGCCCTGGGGAAAGCCACTTGTAACCAGTTTAGAGTCGGACCTAGCTCTCGCAACTCTCACCATGTGGGTTCTGTCTGTGAGCCAGTTGGCAACTCATCTTGTGAAATAGGGGTTTATGTTCAGGCTGGTGAGCTTGTCTATAATACCAGAATGGTGAATGGTGTCAAAGTCTTTTATGAGGTCTAGGTAGGCTGTATGTACCACCTTTCCCTCGTCTATAGCCTTGGTAACTGTCTCAAAGAAGTTCACCAGGTTTAGGAGGCATGATCTGCCCTTAAAGCTGAACTGGCTAGGGTCCAGGGTTTGGAGGCTCCTAATGTCTCTGTTAATGAGTTCCATGATGATGTGCTTAATAGCCTTGCAGACCAAGCTAGTCAGGCTTATAGGGCAATAGTTCCCGGGGTCTGTTGTGGCTCCACCTTTGTGGAGCAGATTAACAGTTGCAGTGTGCCACTCTATGGGTACGTAGCCTGTGGAGAGGCTGGGTTTGAACAGTGTGTTTAGGGGAGGGGTTAGCTTGTCTTTGAGCTCATGTAGAACGCAGCCTGGGACACCGTCCGGTCTAATTGGCGCTGTGCTTTTGTATTTGGAGAGGGCTATTTTAACCGGAGTGTCTGTGATTTTGGGGGCTCTACATTTTTCTGGTATGGTTATGGGCCCTTTTAGGGGTGAGAGGGGGGTGAAGTTTGCACTGAACCTGTCTGCCAGGATGCTGGCTATATCAATCAGTTCAGTGTATTTTTTGCCATTCTGCATTATCTCCGAGCAGATCTGAGCATTGTCACTTAGATTCTTGACATAGCTAAAAAAAGCCTTGTTGTTATCTTCAGAGTCCTTGGCAATTTTTCTTTCGAAGCTAGCCTTGGATGATTTTATGAGGGATCATAGTTTCTTGCTGATACTGATCAGGGATGTCTTCCCTTCTTGGGATTTTGCTCTTTTCTGTACTAGTTTCCTCCTTCTGTTGTATAGCTTGTTTATGGCAGGGGTCCACCAGACTAGTTTCCTTTTCTTGGAGGAGTGAGTCTTGGTTTTGCTTGGGATAGCACGATCCATGCATTCTTGTAAGTGCCCATAGAATGCATTAGTAAAGGGTTTTGCAGCTTGGACAGTGTTATCCTTTAGCATGGAGGCTTTGAAACTTTCCACCTCAGTCTTAAGTAACGTGAAGTTTGCTTTTGAAAGGTTTTTCACAGTGGTTTCCTTGACCAGGGGTGGGGGCGGAATGTGGATATCTGGAGTGCTTTGTTTATGGTCAGATCTAACCAGCGAGGGGTTGACCTCCGGTGTGGAACACCGGTCACCCAGGTTGGTGATGACCAGGTCCAATATGTTGTCACCTCTGGTGGGAGTGTTTACCAGCTGATCCAGGGTGTTTGAGTTTATAAATTCTAGGAAATGTTGGGCAAGGGAGTTAGCACTTGAGTAGTTCTCCCAGTTGATGTTTAGGTAATTGAAATCACCCACATATTAGGGTGTTTGGTAGGACCTTTATGTTTCCCAGTGTTTCCATAAACGCGGAATGGGGGTCTTGGGACATGGTGGGTGATCTGTAGCAAGCTACAATTTGAATTGCAGTTTTGCCTATTGTTAGTTGCACATGGATGATCTGTGAAGCATTGTGCTGTGCCACTAACCTGAAGGTGTGGGTATCCTTGATGAATACGGATACACCCCCACCTTTTGTCATTCGGTCCGGGTTCTCTGGCCAAAATGTATGGTATGAGTTGTAGCCTGGTAGTGCTGGGGTGCTCTCTGGAGCCTTAAACCAGGTTTCTGTTACTGCACATATATCGATTTTCTCCATACTGAGGAGTGCCTCAAGTGCATGCATTTTGAAGTTTAGACATGTGGCACTGAGTAGCATTACTACAGAAGAGGTAATAAGAGATCTGGAGACCCAGGTAGATAGTAATCTCTCCTCTGACAATCATATTGCCAAAGTAGTTAGGAAATCCTTCTATGTGCCCCATTTAATTACTAAAGGGTTCGCATCTAGAAATAAAGAGGTTATAGTGCCCCTCTACTCGTCACTCATCAGACTCATCATAGAGTACAATGCCCCATTTGGGATGTACCTCACAAGACACTTCCAACAGCTTGAAAGACCACAAAAGCACCTCACCAGGAGGATTACTGGCCTCAAGCATATGTCCTATGCAGCCCGACTGAAAAAACTCCGGCTGTACTGAGTGGCATATCACTTACTCAGAGGTGATCTCTGCCTGACTTACAAAGCCATGTCCAACTCAGAATTGATGGACATGCTCCACCTAAGGAAATACAAGTCACTGCGAGCCATGTGCTCTAGTGAGCTAGACCTCACCACAACAATAAATGGAACATGCTGGGGGGATAGATTCCTGTCACAGAGACTCCCCATGCTTTGGGACAAAATTCCAAACTACATTAGGCACAGCACCTCACTAACACTTTTCAAGAGAAACCTTGACGAGTGGATGGGTAACAGAAAATACACACCTGGGATCACTTCATTGGCTCTGCTTGACAGAGGATCAGTTAATTTATCAATGGGGTGGTGAAAGCCAACACACTCTGGCTAGGCTTATAAATGCCCTCGGGCAGATAGCCTAGTACCTACCTATGACCCTATTACCTCCATTTTTTTTGTTACTTGTGCTATTTACAGCGGTGGGTTTGTCTTTTGAGCCTTGCATAAAAAAGGCACTATTGGGGTGGCAAGAGCCTTGGCTAGAATTTGAAAGTCTAAGGGTGACAGGTGACAGCCGTCTCTAGCGAAGCAGCGTGGCTTGTCGAGCATGTCATCACAGGCAGACAGACACTGGATCCCCTTTGAATGACACCAGAAACTTAGCCAATTGTTGAAATTAATATTTTTTTCTTTATACCGTGGTATCATTCTTGGTGAGGACAGGATGCTACTCAGGGTCTTACCGACCTAGGCTATATGATCAGAGAGCTCTTTCATGTCACTTTTCATGTAGTCCAGTGAGGTACGGCTCAGATCATTCACACCAACATGGACAATGACAGAGTTGTATTTCTACTTGTTCTTGAGTGACCTGAGTGCTTGTGTTATGTGGCGGATCCTGGCACCCGACAGGCAGCTAACAGTAACCTTCTCCTTGTTCAGCCTAGTGAGTGGGATGTCAGTGTGCCTGAATATAGAGTCACCTATTACTAGTGTGTTGGGTATGTTATTTTGTCTTAAGGGCTGTGATTGCGTGGCACACTGGTTTTGTGAAGTATATGTTTCATGGCTTGTGTTGGGGGGTGGAGGTTGCTTGGATGTCTGTTTTGGAGGTCTCTGTTGCTTTTGCAGATTTTTTTTTAGAGCCTCTAAATATGATTTTGTGTGTTTTTTGCCGGTGCTGGTTTAATGGGTCTATGTGAGACTGGTGGTGTGATGCAAGTATTTCCCTTCTCTTGTTGACTGTCTGATCCAGTCTTGGGTTGAGAGAGCTTAGCCTCCAGTTTGGCTGTATAATTGCATCTTTCGCATGTATTAGTTTTTGGTGATAGGAGGAGAGGGTTGTCTGTGTACATGAGGCAATTGTAACATTGCCTCAAAATGCCCAGATTCACCAGTTGGACTGGGGAGTACACCTGAAACTGCCTTTTGGACATGCCTGGATAGGTACAGTGAACTGTTTTACTGATTGGCTGGAAAGGTTGAATAGAGAGCCTTGTCCCTCTGTAAAGTATGGGGGGGTCTAGTGTTAGGGTTTATAAGTGCTTGCTATGAGTTTTGAGCAAATGCAGGGCTGAGAAATGAATGGTTTGGAGTGGTTAAGTTTAAAGTGTGTCTAATTCCAAGGGAAAATATTGAAGAGGGGACTTTGTGGATCCGGGAATAGTTATATCCTAGCTACCTGGCGCTGCCTCGTGTGCAAAACCAGGCAAATGCATTTTTTATAGCAGGGAAATGAAAGAGATAGAAATTAGCCCAAAATGGCCAATAAACTACTAATTTCTGGGCTGATACCACTCCTCCAGGGACAGATAGGCTGCTCAAAGCTCCCCTCTCTCACAGCTGAACAGAGAAACCTCCTTCTATCCAAGTAAGGTATGGGCAAACTCTGAGACTTGTAACACAGCCCTGAATTCAGCATTAACCTGAAAACTGGACTATGCTAGCTTAGAAAGGCAGGAAACAAGTATATATATATATATATATATATATATATATATATATATATTTTTTTTTTTTTCAGAAAATAAAGCAGATACAATTAAAAAACACTTTAAATGCACAAAAAGGATACTTATTGTTATACATCTCAGATCAGAGTTGTAGTCAATGCCCCTAATAATAAAGTAGGAAGAAACACAAATACAGTAAAAGCAGTTTTATATATATATATATATATATATATATATATATATATATATATATATATATAAAACAATAGAAAATGAACAAACAGATTTAAATAAGTTACCCAATTAATCAGAAAAAAAGCTCAAAACTGACCCCTGTTCCAGCAGTCTTCAATCAGACAAGTTCTAACTACACACTCTTGCCACTAGGGTACAGCGGAACCTTCTCCAAAAAAGATAGTCTGGATCAGTGCTCACATTGTACAAACAAAGCTAGATTCAGCAGGCCTGAATCTGGTCTATACTAGAGCAACAAGGCGCACCAATTTCAGAAAGAAACAGTTCAAATAAGCAGGCACAATAAGCCTGTGACCAGAAATTCCCAGCTCAGAAGGGCAGAATCCAGCGTCTCCTCCCACAAGAGTGCAGACGACAAACTTTCTTAATGTAGAATAACTGGCCTGAAGCCCAAGTGCTTAAACCAGAACTAATACACGTTTAGAGCCTTCAGTCAGCAATTCCCAGCTTAGGATGTAAGCTACCTGTCCTGCCACAACAATGCAGACTACAAACGTTCTGAATGTAAAACAACTGGTACGAAGCCTAAGTGCGTAAACCAAAAGACTTAGAATAACAGTTACAATTTAATCAGGCTACTACCAAGCAGTAATAAATGCAGCAGAATAAATCAAAATTGAGTACTTTTAAGAAGAGGCAAAAGCAAAATAAAGTAGGAGGAAACACAACTACACTAAAAGCAGATGAATAAAGTGCAATTTTTTTTTTTGTTAGTAAAGTGCAAGGAGAGAGGAATGAAAAACCTAAGTGGGTTGGCCTTCTCAAATCTTCTCTCTGTATTAAGTAGAGTGAACACTAGACTCAGAATATGATCTCACTGTACTCGGTTAAGTGAGCAAATGAGATGGACCCAGGAGGAGAGTCCAAATACAGACTTACAGGAGGGGCGGGCAATTCCAAAGCAACCAACACTAACACCAAGACAAGAACAGGGTGCGTGGGGAACTAACTGCAGAGAGACACACAGCACACTATTTAGTGAAACAATTAGGTAACAGAAAAAGTAAAATATAGTACTTTTAAAACTGCAAGTTTGCACTTAACAGAAGAATAAAACACAGTACTGCAAGTATGCACTTAACTTCAGCTTCTAATGCAGGTGATTGTAGCCAACCAAGTCACTCAGAAATTGAGCATAAAATAAAATATATATTTAATTTATATAAATAAATATATAATTGTGCATAATATAAAATATGATAGGAGTTTTCCCTTTTGTGACAACTATCGTGGCCTGGCAGTAGTTGCAACATGAAATACAAATTAATGTTGATACCCAGCTATTCCAAAAAAAGCCTCCATCTGTCTTTTAATGAAGGATAAGAAAAGAAACACTTTTGGAAAAACCACTTTAATACGAAGCATTTTTCCAAAAGTGTTTCTTTTCTATCTTTTAATGAAGGATAAGGCCATGTTTATGGGGTCTATTTTTTTCTATTTTTTTTATTTTACCACCCCCGTCTGTATAATATCCCTGATATCTGGGTTCCACCATTTCCAACTTTTTCTTCCTAAGCCCACTTGTCTAAAAGTCTAGCATAGCCCACTATATGGATATGCGGGATTTGCAGTCCTCTGACTGGATGACCCTGTCATCCGTTTATACAAAAGCAGTATGCTGTGAGTGGGTCTTTAGTATCTTATCCGTCAGTCTTTGAAAGGTTCACAGGTGCTCAACATAGGTGACATGCTAGTACAATGTACTGAAACAGACCTTCAAGGGTCAAAAGGCCACTTTACCTTTAGCACAGGGAGAAACTTTTTATCTGCCAAAACACTTTTTTCAGGTCTAGTGTTGCAAATGTATGGTCTTTCCTAGGTTCTCCAGCACCTCGTGAATTATGAGCATGGGATAACCATCAAAATTTGAAATGATTTTCAGTTTCCTAAAATCGTTACAGAATCTGATGCTTTCATCAGGTTTAGGAGTAGCACTAGTAGGCAGCTTCATTCATTTTGTCACTTTCCTGCTAGTTCAAACATTTTTTGAACTTCTCTTAATAATTGCGATGTACTCTAAATACTAATCTTCACTTTAGCTGTTCTCTCCGTTATGTTCCATCACTTTAGTCCTCTCAGGCATGTCTGTATTTCTTAAAAAAAATGTCTTATTTCTTGTTTTTACACCTTTGAAATAGAGGAGCCCAGTTTGCATATGAAGCCCTGGTGATCAACAGCTATTTGCGCAATCATTAATGTGCGACTTTCTGACATTTTACCAGAAAGAGAAACTGCTAGCATACTATGGATTTCCCTGAGACAGTGTGCATCAAAGATGTTATACGTAAATACCAGGATCCCACATTAGTGGATATAGGATAGGTTCATAGGTTCATACTAGGCTATCTGCCCTGGGGCATTTATAAGCTTAGCCCAATCGTGTTTGGCTTACGCCACCCCTTGATTTGAGTATACTGTGCCCTTTTTAAAGTTTAGTTTACTGTGCCTCTGTCTAATAGTGACACGGAAGTAATCCCCGGGACAAACCTATGATCCCCCATCCACTCATCAAGATTCTTCTTGAAGAGAGTCAGTGAGGTGCTCTGCCTAACATGAATTGGAATTCTATTCCAGAGCGATGGGAGCCTCTGGGTTATGAATCTGTCCCTCCAGCATGTTCTATTTATTTCTGTGCTGAGGTTCAAGTCCCTCGAGCATGTGGCTCTAAGGGATTTAGATTTACTGAGGTGGAGCATGTCCATTAATTCTGGGTTGGACATAGCTTTATATGTCAGGCATAGATCGGCTCAAAGTAGGAGGTATGCAACTGAGTAGAGCTGGAGTTTTTTTAACCGAGCAGCATATGGCATCTGTTTGAGTCCCTTGATCCTCCTGGTGAGGTACTTTTGGGGTCTTTCTAATTGCTGCAGGTGTCGGGTAACTACATCCCAAAGGGGGCATTGTATTCTATGATGGGCCTGATGAGGGATGAATAAAGGGGCACGATTACCTCTCTTGATCTAGATGTGAATCCTTTCATGATGAGGTGCGCTATGTAGAAGGTCTTTCTAACCACTTTGGCAATGTGGTTGTCAAAGGAGAGATCGCTATCAACTTGGGTCCCCAGATCCCTAATTACTTTCTCTGTACTTAATGGGTTACCACCTATGTGGTAATTTGTGGGCACATTGTTTTTGCCAAAGGGTATGACTATACACTTTTTGGCATTTAGCTTTAGACCATGGCTCTGGCACCAGTTATCCATCTCTGCGAGACCTTTTTGAAAGATGTTTGTGTCAGCTGGAGAGTCGATTATGGCACCCAGTTTGCAGTCATCTGCGAACTTGATGAGCCATAGTCCTCCCACATTGGCCTGTACCTCAGAAAAGTAAATACCGAACAAGAGAGGTCCCAGGACAGAACCTTGTGGGACGCCACTTGTGACCGGTTTTGAGTCTGACATGGCTCCAGCAACTCTGACTCTGTGTGTTCTGTCTTTGAGCCAGTTTGTGACCCATCTTGTGACATAGGGGTTTATATTTAGGCTGGATAGCTTATCTATGATGCCCGAGTGGGGTATTGTGTCAAATGCCTTTGTGAGGTCCAGATAGGCTGTGTGGACTACCTTCCCTTCATCTATGGCCTTGGTGACTGTTTCGAAGAAGCCGACCAGGTTCAAAAGGCAGGATCTGCCCTTGACAAAGCCAAATTGGGTAGGATCTAGTGTCTGTAGGTCCCCAATGTCTTTGTTTATGAGTTCCATGATGATCCTCTCCTTGCAGACTAGGCTAGTCAGGCTTTTGGGGTGATAGTTTCCAGGGTCCATAGAGGCGCCACCTTTGTGGAGTGGGACCACTGTTGCTGTACTCCATTCTTTGGGCACATATCCTGTAGTGAGGCTGAGATTGTACAGCAGTTTTACTTGAGGGATTTGTTCTTCTTGGAGTTCATGTAGGACGCAACCTGGGACACCATCTGGTCCCATGGAAGCAGTGTTTTTTTGCTTTGGAGAGGGCGGCCTTCACCTGAGCATCAGAGATGTTTGGGAGGCTGCACTCTGCCGGGACAGATACTTGCTCTTTTTGGGGGGGGGGTTGCACTGAACCTGTCTGCCAGGGTATTGGCGATGTCTGTGGGTTCCGTGTATTTTTTGTCGTTTAGAATCAACTCAGAACAAGTCTGGGAGTTGCATCCCAGGTTCCTAACATAACTGAAAAAGCCTTATGATTGTCTTTAGTGTCCTGTGCAATTTTTCTCTCAAAGCTGGCCTTGGAGGATTTTATGAGGGATCGTAATTTTTTGATAGTACTGATCAGAGATGCCTTCCCTTTTACGGATTTTGCTCTATCATGTAGTAGCTTCCTCCTTCTGTTGTACAGTTTATTTATGGCTGGGGTCCACCAGACTGGACGCCTGCCTTTGGATGATTGGGTCTTGATTTTGTTTAGGATAGCATGATCCATGCATTCCTGGGGATGTCCGTAGAATGCATTTATATTGGATTCTGCAGTATGGGCCATAGTTTCCACTGGCCCTGGGGCCTTGAAGGATTCCACTTCAGTTTTGAGAAGTGTGAAGTTCGCTTTTGAGAAGTTTTTCACTGTGGTTTTCTGGGCTGAGGCTGGGGTCACGATGTGGATATCCAGTGAAATTAATTTATGGTCTGATCTTACCAATGAGGGATATACTTCTGGTATGCTGCATAGGGTCCCCATATGTTGGTAATGATCAGGTCTAGTATGTTTTCCCCTCTTGTGGGAGTGGTGACTAGTTGTTCCATAGCATTTGAGTTTATAAATTCCAGGAACCTTTGGGCTAAGGTGCTGGGGCTTGAGTAATGCTCCCAGTCTATGTTTGGGTAGTTGAAGTCGCCCAATATAATGATGTTCGGAGAGATCTTCATGTTCTCCAATGTTTTCAGGAAAGCCAAGTGGGATTCCTGACTTTGAGAGGGTGGTCTGTAGGATGCTATCAACTGAAACGCAGTCTTGCCCACTGTCAGTTGCACATGGATGGTCTCCGATACTTCGTGCAATGCCACTAACCTGGAGGTATGGATATCCTTGATAAATATGGAAACTCCCCCTCCTTTTGTGGTTCGGTCTGGGTTTTGGGGCCGAAAAGCATGATATGAGTTATAACCTGGTAGTGCTGGGGTGCTCTCTGGAGCCTTGATCCAGGTTTCTGTCACTGCACAGATATCAATGTTCTCCATACTGAGGAGAGCTTCGAGTGCGTGTATCTTGAGGTCAAGACTTCTGGTGTTTAGCAGCATTACCCTTAGTTTCTTGTTCCTTGTGCTGTCTATGGAGGTGGGTTTGACTTTTGAGCCATGCCTAAAAAAGGCACTATGGGGTGGCAAGAGCCTTTGCCAATATCCGAAAGCCCAGGGGTGACAGGTGCAAGCCATCCCTAGCATGTTGAGCATGTCATCCCAGGCTGACAGACACTGGATCCCCTTTGAATGACACCAACATTTTAGCCAATTGTTAAAATCAGTCATTTTGTCTTTATACTGTGGCATCATTCTAGGTGAGGGTAAGATGCTGCTCAAAGTCAGGGTCATACCGGCCTGGGCTATATGATCAGAGAGCTCCTCTATGTCTCTTTTCATGTAGTCGAGGGAGGTATGTCTCAGGTCATTCACGCCAGCATGTACAATGACTGAGTCATATTTGTATTTGCTTTGGAGTGACCTGAGTGCTTGCGTTATGTTGCGGATCCTGGCGCCCGACAGGCAGCTCACTGTGACCTTCTCTTTATTCAGCCTGGTGAGCCAGAGCCAGTGTGTCTGACAATAGAGTCACCTATTACAAGAGTATCAGGTGTGTTATTCAGCCTTAAGGGCTGTGACTGCTTGGCACACTGACTTTGTGTGCTATGTGTTGTACGGGTTTTGTTTTGGGGTAGCGTTTGCTTGGATGTCTGCTTTGGAGGTCTCTGTTGCTTAGGTAGATTTTTATTTAGAGCCTCCGAGTATGTTTTTGTGTTTTTATGTGTTTGGTTCGCTGTTGTGGTGGGACTATGTGATACTGGAATTGTGTTGTGTGAGGTTACCTTCTCCTCCTGACTGGTTACACCACTTTTGAGATGAGAGAGCTCAGCCTCCAGTTTGGCTATATGGTTGCATCTCTCACATATATTTGAACCTGTTTGGAGGAGGAGAGGGTTGTTCATGTACATGAGACAATTGTAACATTGCCTCAAAATTCCCAGATTCACCAGCTGGACTGGAGAGGAAACCATTGACTGACCTTTGGACATGCTGGAGTAATATAGGGAACTGAATTAAAACGGACCAATAGGGGACAAGTTAATCATAGAGAGTATAAGAGTAAGTAGTGCTTATGGTTTATTAGTGCTAACTTGTACGATTACTTATTTGGACCAGTGAGGGGCCTTAGAATGAGAATATGGTGTTTAATTTAAGAGATAGAGCTGTTCTAAGGGAAAAAGTGAAGAGCAGACTTTGTGGAGCCAGGAATAGTTTAAACCCAATTAGGCGGTGCTGCCTGATGTTGCGCTATGTGCAAAAACGTGCAAAACCACGCAAAAGAGGGTTTTAAGAGAGGGAGATCAAGGAGTTTGGAATTGACCCAAAATGGCCAATAAAACTACAGTTTCAAGGCAGTAACCACTCCCACCAGGGTAGGCAGGCTGCTCAATGTTTATCACTGCCACTGATGAACACAGAGACTTCCCTTTAGCCCAAGCAAACAATGGCCTCCCAGAAACTTACAAACAGTTCAGAACAGCAAATCTGTAACTGAACTTTTTTAAATCTCAGAAAAGTGGGGAAAAAAGCAAGATTTTTTTTTTTTTTTTTTTTTTTTAAGGAAAGCAGAGGTTCACAAGTATCAACAAGTTAGAACAGTGCAGTAAATGACCCCAAACTTGAGTTCTAGGCCAGAGACAGATAAAATGCAAGTTTTAAGAAAAAAACGATTTTAAAAATAAGTGCATGCAGGAAATTCAGAAATCAGCTCTAGGTTGTGTTCTAAATACAGTTACCAACACAGAAATCAAGTTTAACAAGCCAGAAAATGCTCAAAAGTAGGCGACAATGCAGAAAAACTTAACAAATAATCTGAAGCAAAATACTTAAAATCTCAAAAGTGGCTCCTTTCTTCTCTCAGCATTTTCTCCTCTTGGTGGGTGCTTCACCAACAGCCAACAAGTCCGAAAAGATGCCAAAACCACGAGGCAATCGGGTTTTAAGAGAGGGAGATCAAGGAGTTTGGAATTGACCCACTACAAAAAAACTTTTTTTCTGTGTATTCTTTCTCACAAATGCCATTTACATTTGTACTTCTGTGAGGCAATCACAAATAACTCACAGACTTGTCAAGGAACCTTAATAAGGATTCATTTAGCTGCATTTCAGGTAGATATTCT
This sequence comes from Protopterus annectens, assembly GCF_019279795.1. Classification (NCBI taxonomy): domain Eukaryota; kingdom Metazoa; phylum Chordata; order Ceratodontiformes; family Protopteridae; genus Protopterus; species Protopterus annectens. The sequence continues at coordinate 217,195,812 of NC_056749.1, read as the reverse complement.
TAATCACTCTTATATGAATTTCAGCTTTGTGCAGATAAACCCTAGAACGTCCTACTTCTGTAAATTAATGTGACGGATCTGCTCTCATTCTCCTTTCTTTGTTCCAAACACCTTTATTGAATTATCACTTGTGACACAGGAAAATTTATTTATTTATTTATTTATTTTTATTTTACATTTGTTGACCAGGCTAGTCTAGCTGGATATATGTCCATTTTCAGTAGAGCCCCAGGGAGGAAAGCTCCAGTAAGAATTACAAGGTTTATAAAGAAGTTACAATAGAACAGGATTTTTTTTTATCCGTAAGATGTGCAAATTGCAAAGCTAATACAATGTTTAGACAAGAATATATATTTATAGATTAATACATAGTAATTACAAAAAATATATACATAGAAGAATTATAAATTGGTAGAGTGTATTGAAGTGTTAAGGGGAAGGTATAAGAAATATAGGGAGAGTAGGTGAGTAAAGAAAAGAAAAGAAACAGATATGAAAAATTCATTTTCATATAAACGCAATCACACTATAATTAACATAAACATTTTACTTCACATATATTGCTATATATCATATAACCTAAGCAACATTACATAAATTATTCAATTCCCATCTTTATATATATATATATATATATATATATTTTTTTTTTTTTTTTTTTTTTTTTTTAAACAAGAAACATCTTTATTAAACCATTACTTGCCACATAGGCAATCACACATTTACATAAATGAAAACAAGCCACAATGACACAAACCTTGTTGCACAGCATTTTACATCACAAACTATACTGACAAACACTCAGTTGCAAACATTATATATCATTTATAATCTACCCCATCTTTAGTCAGACATTACATAGCTCATTTAAGCCCTGCCGCCTTTTAAACCTCATTCCTCCCTTGTATGTACTGTTTCCACAATTCTCATTTTTCATATATAGCTTGCTCCTACCCTTTCCTAAAGATCTCAATTGCAGTTGTTTTATCTCTGTTACTATATTTACTACTTCTACTACAGTTAGTTTAGATTTTGATTTCCATTTTCTAGTAATTGTTTTTTTTGGCAGCTACCATTAGATGACACAGCAAGGCCTTACTATGCATAGGCAACTCTGATTCTGTATCATAGCTCGGAAAAATCATCTCCCTTGTAATACCAATCTGCCCACTCAGCATCTCCAACAGTGCATTCTGCAGGAAATCCTTAAAGTCCACCAATTCACCTCACTCCCAAAAAATATGTTCCACGTTATCTCTTTCTTCCCCATCACATATGCAACATTTGCTGTCTGGCTGAGGAAAAATTATCTGGAGTCTACTTAGGGTATATCAATATCTATGCAAACAATTCCAGGCAAAAATCCTAAATCTTCTAGATTTAGTTGCATATTTGAGAGACACATACGTATACCCTCTCATTGTTTCTTTGTGAACTGCTTATCAATTCTCTCTTCTCAATTCTTTCTAAACTCCTCTGATTGAGTCTTACAGTTATTATGCCAGATTTTAATGCTCTCCTATTTATTCCTTTTTTAATGGCAGCTTCTGTTCTAGATTCTGCTAAACACTCTACCAGTGCTGGTCTTTCATTTAGGACCCCCCCCCCATTTCTTTCTTTTTGCCTACAGTGTGATATCAATCCCTGAAAGGGAAGGCAATCTCTAACCTCCAGTCCAAATGAATTCTTGCCTTCTTTCCATTTTGTCATCTTTCTCTCTCTAGTTATTTGCTCCTAATACCTTGGTTCTTTTGCCAGTTTTCTCCAATAAATTCAAGCCCCTTCCTGCCTGTAGTCTATGTCCCTAATTGCCGTCATCTCTATCGGCAGAATCTCCTTTCTGAAATCCCATGTTGACGTAGTTCTTAGAATACTTTCTGCTACTTTATGGATATAATATTCTGTATGATTGCTGTTATTCTCCTTAAAGGCCTGCATCCAAAATCACAGTCTCCTTGTTTCCGGAGATTACCCCATTTCATCATCATCCCTTTCCAATTTGAAATATAGTTTTCTGGTTGTGCTATGTATAGGAGTCTTAACTGTGTAGCTCTGAAATACCCCTTCAAATTGGGTAAACCCAATTCACCCTGTTCTAGTGGAAGAATCAGCTTATCCCACTTGACTCTTGGCATCTTCAGCACCCAGATAAAGTCCTTCATTATTAATTATCTACAACTTCTCTTCTGGTTAATAAAAATATATATGCCTAACCTGTGTACAAGACTAATGGGACTAAAACATTTTAACTGCTTGTATCTTATCCATATCCATATAACAAAGCTTCCATTTTCTAAGTTTTTGTATTATCTTTTGTTTAGTCTCTTCCCACATATCCTTACCTGCCACACTAGAATCATTTTAATCCATATTCCTAAATACTTAATTTTATTATGTCTCTATAAATATGGATATTCCAAAACCAATTCATGTGTGGGTACATAATTTATCGTTATTGCCTTTGGTTTAGCTTAATTAATTTTGTATCCCAAAAAGATCTGAAACTGTCTCAAAATGTTCCACAACACTGTAATGTCTCTTTCTGGTTTTGTCAGGTACAAAATAATATCATCGGCAAATAAAGCCAGCTTTTCTTTACTACCATACCAATTATATCCTTGAATTTCTGAGTCCCTTATTTTCTTTGCCAGTGGTTCTAAATATAAAGCAAATAATAAAGGGGAAAGAGGACACCCCCTGCCTGGTTTCTCTGTTCAAGCAGAAATTATCAGAGAGGACCCCATCCACTTTTCAGCTCTGATCGCTCATATATCCTCCTAATCAACCTTATAATTTTTTTCAGAAAATGCAAATGCTTACATTGCCCTGCTCATAAAGTCCCAGCTTTCTCTGTCAAATGCTTTCTCTGCATCAACACCCAGTGACAGCAATGGTATTTTCTTACATTCTTCTTCTCTCTGAATCATCAATGTTCTGTTAATGTTGTCAAGTGTTTGTCTCCCCTCCACAAAACCACATTGATCCATAGCTATCAGTTTTGGTATTACGTTTGCCATTCTTTTAGCCTTTACTGACATGAACACTTTATAATCATAGTTTAGTATTGAAATGGGCCTGTATGAAGCTGGATCTGATGAATCTTTGCAGATACCACTGCTTTCTTCCAGGACATTGTTACTTCTCCTCCTGTTAAAATAGTGTTAAACAAAACCTTCCAGATCTTTATCAATTTCTTTCCTTCTAATTTCCAAACTTCCACAGGAATACCATCTGGTCCTGGTGACTTTCCTTTAGATTGGTTATAAATTACAATTTTTATCTCAACTCCTCCTCCTTATCTTAACCATTAGTAATTGAACCTCATCTGCTTCTAATCTTGACATATTTAATTCTTCCATAAACATTTCCATTTGTATCTTTTCTTGATTTTCATATTTCTTTGCTTTAGAGAGATTCTGATAGTAATATTCCTTGTTGAAAACTGATCATTTCTCCCAGAATTTTCTTAAGCTCCATTATAGCAGTTTTAGGTGGAATGTAAATTCATACCAGTGTAATCACCCTCCTTTTCCGGTAGCCCCTTAGCATTACAATCTGCCAATTTTTTTTTATCTTCTTCTAAACCACTATTGGAGCTCCACTTGCAATTAATATAAGTGCTCCTCTTTTCTTTTGTCCTAGATACTCTGTTGAAGAACCATTCTGAAAACCTTTCGTTATCATATTCACATGTTCAGACCTTTCTAAGTGTGTCTCCTGTAATGTCACCATTTGCACTCCACATTTTTTAATATAGTTCACTTCTCTTTCTTTTTTGTATTTATCTGTGAGCCCATTTACATTTAAAGACATTACAGAAATCATCATTGTTTAAAAAGTTATTATTGCCACCTTTTATGCATAATACCTTTTTTGTTAAATGTCTAGTTCCAGCTTTTGTGTTACATGCATACACTGTTTGGCACTTGTACTTTTATAAAGTTGTTTCTTGTCATATCTATGTGAGCTTATGTCATGCCTTATAAACATTTTTGTTTTATTGAAAGCCCTCAAACAAACGAAAAAAAAATACCCCAATACCCCCCAAAACCTATTCACTTAATACTAAGAAACAAAACTATGTACACCTTCAAATACTGACGTTTTACCCTCCTAATAGGAACAAAAGTCCGAAACTGACAGCCAAAGTCATAGACTTGAGTTAACCTAAAAGAAAGGTTTATCCATGCTAAGATGCATGGTGCAGCCTGTGCTTCTATTCAGTGTTGATTTGTTTTGTCTTAGCTTTATAGCTCTCCCAGTTGGGGAAACTCCTGAATGCTTTCACAGAACATTAACTACCTTGGGAAAGCCTTGAATGCTTTCAGAGAACATTATCTACATTATCTACCTTGGGAAAAACCCTGAATGTTTTCAGTTAACATCATCTCCTAGCCAATTTCTTTTTTTTCCCTCTGCCAATTACTCTCCACCAGACTGTACCCAGTATCGCTTTATCAGATTGTCTCCATGGAGACATGAGAACCCAGGCAGCCAGTTTCTCTATCAGATTGTTTTCCATGGAAGCATGAAAACCATGCTGCAGAATTGTTACTGAGTATGCATGCATTTGCTAGAACAAAGCCTCACAATATTTAATGTTCTTTTTCATTTACTTTCACTCTCCTAAAACCAGTTACTAAATCAAAGGTCTTTAATCCAGTCATTCCACATGCAAGCATGAGAAAAAGCACATTAAGTTCTTTTTTTTATCATGCTTTTAACCAGGATTTGTTTTACATTGCAGTGCCTACATTTCTTAAAACTGAACAAGAAGAAAGAGAGAAAATAGGAGAAAGAAAAGACAAAAAGAACAGCAGCACCTGTTTATAATCCCCATTACACTTAAAAATAACTGAAAAAATGCTACTGTATAGCATGTAAGGAAAACCATGTCACAAAATTAATACTACTTAAGAAAAAAATCTTTACTTACAGTTAACTTTCTCCCTTCTCTTCCCCATCCCAAAGCACCTTTGCAAATATTAATGACATGAAGTACAGCATATGCTTTAGAGTTCCCCACAAGTCAAAGTCCAATATTTCCAGATTTTCTTGTTCTGTCATATTTCACAAATATAATTATTGCACTGTAATCCCATATCAAGTTACTGGTACTGTTACTGTTCATCTCCGGAATGCATTATTTCCAGTGTATTCTTGATTCTTCTAGTCAACTCTCATTCTCCCTTTCTTTCTGTTGAAAAATTTTGGAAAGATTTCACAGGGACAATCCCTCTGTGGTCTTTATTAGCAGAAGAACAAGAAGCAGAACCTCATTCTGTTTCACAGTTTACTTTTTTGTTGGACAAACTTTTGTATTTCCTCCTTAGCATGTACTTAATCGAAAAATGATTTTGTCCCTCCATGGAAGAATACCTTGAAGACAGCTGGGTACATCAGTTTGAATCTCATACCAGGCTCTCAACATTCCCTGAATAATAGAATACATTTGCTCATCTTCTGTCAAGTGTATGAGTAATCCTTCTCCACAAATACTCTTCTGTCTCCCACTTTTAGTACTTTGTCCGTCTGCCACAGTTTTGTCAGAATCAACTCCTTCCGCTGGTAGTACTGCATCTTTACTATTAAGGGTCTAGATTGCTTTCTTGTAGCCAGGTTTGGCGCATACACATGGTGGACTCTTTCAGCTAACTCCTCCTGCTGTGGAATACCAGTCCATTGCTTTATTTGTGCTTTCATAAAATGAATACAGCCTGTTCCTTCCAGCTTCTCTAGTATGGCTGAAAATCTCAGGATTTCCCTATGTGCTTTGTCCTCTAATTATATTATTTTTGAAACCGCTCTTCCTAACCAGTCTTATATTAAGCCAGCCTTTTCTAACTTTTGATCTCTGATTTTTGCAGCTTTCCAATCTCATCTACATGTCTATTTAAAGCTTCTTCCATTTTTTCCAGCCTTTTGTTTTTGTTGATATACTCCATCAGTTTTTTGTTTATTTTAGAGGTCTGTGTGCAGTTGTCATATATTCCTGTAGGTTATTGTAAGTCATGCCTGAAGGTTGCATTGCATTTTGAACTGCTGCAAAACTTTCCCCGGTCAGTATTTCTTCCTCACTTTTTGTAGCTGATTTTTTTCCTGGTCTCCTGTAATTTCTTTATTCCTGGCATCCAGGCAGTACACTTACTAGCCAGTTACTGAAATTTACCCATAAACACAACTCTGCCAGTCTTCTCTGCTGAGTTTCTGTTTTCACACTGGGATAGTTAGAAATAAGCTGTTACCCAATGTGCAGCCATCTTGGAAGTCCCCTCATTCTCCTTGCTTGTTGTTTAATCTTATAGTTCACTGCATTTATTCTTTCAGTCATCATTGGTTTAAGTCATGCAATCTTGTTATAAACTCATTGCTGTATGTTCTGAATTTTCTGCATGTAATCCTTTACTATGCGCATAACTGGCTTTAGTCTATTCTCTAACAAACATACTTTCAAATGGTGTCTTCTTCCTAAGTCTCCAGCAATATCAAACAGGCCTCTGAGATGCCTGCGATACAAGAGTCCAAATAAGGTAACCTAGCTAAAGTCTGTAATAGTTCTGCTATTGTAAACATTAAGTAGGGTAATTACATGTCTCACTTCTCACTGTCTACATCAGTTCCTTTCCTTTGCATGGATTTTAGCTTTGTATTGAACATGTCTAATAAACCATCTACCTGTGGATAACACAGTGATGTTTTCAAATGCTTAACTTCAGAGCACAGGTACGACTGATGCAGTATCCTTTACATAAATAGTATCTGTTTTGGGGATATATACTAATTATAGCAAATTAACAATACCAAACTTTCCAGCAATAGCCTTATATAATGGCACACCTTCTGAAATTTTGTAGTTGACACCGACTGTTAGATTTATGCAAGAGGTCTCATAATATTCACAGAAATGTACTCAAATGGCAACTATATAACAGGGATTGGAATCAATAGATTCTTCAATCCAGCATGGGGGTGCAGTTTTTGAACATTCTTGTCTAGAAGCATAGAAATGTCAATCTTTTTTCGCTTTACCCAGCCAGTAAAACTCCTAAACCTCTTACCCGAGTCTTTTCTATCACTAAGTGACCTCCTAAAAAATTACTAGAGTACTGCAAGGTTTTAGTATTAAAAATGGAGGTAAACCTTCTTCCTTATCTTTATTTACCATACATATATATATATATATATATATATATATATATATATATATATATATATAAAACAAAAATATTTAATTCAAAATTGGGTAATAAGTAAAGGGAACATTTAGTCTACCACCTTTTGTTATAACCCTAGATATATTCTTACTTATAGTCTGCTCTTCCCACTGTCATTTTTTAAAGGTTATACAGTTTACCAGTAAGTCTACAAACTCATGTTTACTTTCTCCATTAGCTTGTCCTACTGTAGAAAGCAGAGCTTTCTTTCCAAACACTGGTATTTGCAGCTTTGTCTATATCTTCTCCTACAAAAATTTCAATCTGGGTGGCACAGTGGTGCAGCGGTTAATGCTGTCACCTCACAGCAAGAGGTTCTCTGGTTCAATTCTTGGCTGAGGTGCCTTTTGAGTGGAGTTTGCATGTCCTCCCTGCATTCATGTGGGTTTTCTCTGGGTACTCTGGTTTCCTCCTACATTCCAAACACGTCTGGAGCATTTGTCCCTGGGCCTCTGCTGAAAATAGGCTCAGTCCTAGTCAGACTTTCCTGGTTAACAAATGTTAAATAAAATAAAAAATTAAAAAATTGGCTTCGACTTCCACTTGAGCAAGACTCGTGAAAGTTCCACTTTCCTTTAGATTTATGCTCCCCTTGGACAGAAATAGGTAGATACTAGGTTATCTGCCCTAGGACATTTATAAGCCTAGCCAGAGTGTATTTGGCTTCTGCCTCCCTATTAGATTAGCCTACTGTGCCTCTGTAAAGTAGGTCACAGAAGGTACCCTTTTAAGATTAGTTTACTGTGTCTCTGTCTAGCAGGGACACAGGAGAGATCCCAGGGGTGAATTTGCGATTTCCCATCCACACGTCCAAATTTCGCTTGAAGAGGGTCAGCGAGGGGCTATGTCTAACATGAATTGGGATTCTATTCCAGAGTGAGGGGAGCCTCTGGGAAATGAATCTGTCCCTCCAGCATGTCCTATTTATTTCTGTGCTGAGGTTTAGGTCCCTGGAGCATGTAGCTCTAAGGGACTTGGAGTTTTTGAGGTGGAGCATGTCCATTAATTCTGGGTTTGACATGGCTTTGTACATCAGGCATAGATCGCCTCTGAGTAGGCGGTAAGCAACTGAGTAGAGCTGGAGTTTCTTTAGTCGAGCTGCATAGGACATCTGTTTGTAGCCCATGATCCTCTTGGTGAGGTACTTTTGGGGTCTCTCCAGTTGCTGCAGGTGTCGGGTAAGGTACATCCCAAAAGGGGCATTGTATTCAATTATGGGCCTGATGAGTGACGAGTAGAGGGGCACAATGACCTCTCTTGATCTAGATGCGAACCCTTTTGTGATAAGGTAGGCTATATAGAAGGTCTTTCTAACCACTTTGGCAACGTGATTATCAAAGGAGAGATTACAATTTACGCTGGTCCCCAAATCTCTAATTACTTCTTCCATACTTAATGGATTACCACCTATGTGGTAATTTGTGGGCACCTTGTTTTTCCCAAAGGGGATGACTATGCACTTTTTAGCATTTAGCTTGAGGCCGTGGCTCTGGCACCAAGCATCCGTCTCTGTGAGACCCTTTTGGAGGATGCTTGTGCCAGCTGGAGATTCAATTATGGGCCCCAGTTTGCAGTCATCTGCGAACTTTGTCAGCCATAATCCCCCCGTGTTAGCCTGAACCTCAGAGAAGTATATACCGAACAAGAGAGGTCCCAGAACTGAGCCCTGTGGGACGCCACTTGTAACTGGTTTGGATTCGGACATGGCACCTGCGATTCTGACCATGTGGGTTCTATCTCTGAGCCAGTTTGCAACCCATCTTGTGATATAGGGGTTATTTAAGCCGGTAAGCTTATTTATGATGCCCGAGTGGGGTATTGTGTTGAAGGCTTTTGCGAGGTCCAGGTAGGCTGTGTGGACTACCTTGACCTCATCTATAGCTTTGGTAACTGTTTCAAAGAAATCAACTAGGTTTAAGAGGCAAGATCTGCCCTTAACAAAGCCAAATTGGGTAGGGTCCAGTGTCTGAAGGCTCCCAATGTCTTTGTTTATGAGTTCCATGATAATAGGCTCCATAGCTTTACAGACCAGATTAGTCAGGCTTATGGGGCGATAGTTTCCGGGGTCCGTTGTGGTACCACCTTTGTGGAGTGGGACCACTGTAGCTGTACGCCATTCTTTGGGTACATATCCTGTAGTAAGGCTAAGATTGAACAGTGACTTAATGTGAGGGTTCAGTTCTTCTTGGAGCTTGTGTAAGACACAGCCTGGGACACCGTCTGGTCCCATAGATGCTGAGTTTTTTGCTTTGGAGAGGGCAGCTTTCACCTGTGCATCTGTGATGTCAGGGAGGTTACATTCAGTTGGGATAGGCGTTTGCTCCTTTGGGGGGGAAGGGGGGGGTTTGCGCTGAATCTGTCTGCCAGGATGTTGGCTATATCTGTAGGTTCGGTATATTTTGTACCGTTATGCAAAAATTCAGAGCATATCTGGGAGTTTCCGCCCATGTTTCTGACATAACTAAAGAAGGCCTTGTGATTATCTTTAGTGTCTAGGGCAATTTTTCTTTCGAAACTGGCCTTTGATGATTTTATGAGGGATTGAAGTTTCTTGCTAATACTGATCAGAGATGCCTTCCCTTTTTGGGATTTTGCTCTGTCATGTAGTAGCTTCCTCCTTCTGTTGTATAGCTTATTTATGGCCAGGGTCCACCAGACTGGTCTCCTGTTTTTGGAGGAGTGAGTCTTGGTTTTATTTGGGATAGCATGATCCATGCATTCCTGCAGGTGCTCATAGAATGCATTTGTAAAGGATTCTGCGGCTTGGGCTGTATTATCCTCTGGCCCAGGGGTGTTGAAGGATTCCACCTCAGTCTTGAGAAGTGCAAAGTTGGCTTTTGAGAAATTCTTTACAGTGATTTCCTTGGCTGGGGGTGGGGACGGGATATGGATGTCCAGGGAAATTTGTTTATGGTCTGATCTTACCAATGAGGGGTTTACCTCTGGTGTGGAACATAGAGTCCCCATGTTGGTGATGAGCAGGTCCAATATGTTGTTCCCTCTTGTGGGAGTGGTGACCAGTTGTTCCATTGGGTTAGATTTTATAAATTCAAGGAACCGTTGGGCAAGGGTGTTTGGGCTTGAGTAGTTTTCCCAGTCAATGTTTGGGTAGTTGAAGTCACCCAATAATTTATTTTATTTATTTATTTATTTTACATTTGTTAACCGGGATGGTCCGACTGGATACATGTCCTTTTTCAGCGGAGGCCCGGGGAGAAAAGCTCCAACAGAGTTACATTGATAATTAGGTACAATAAATGAGCTGAAAGAACTTAACAAAAACATAGGCTATTTACATACAAGTACAAGACTGCCATTACTATTTCTGAGATTACTACAAATGTAACATTAATAACATATTAGCAAGGACGGTAGGCAGTATAATGACATAGAGTTAGACAGGATACATATTTCTTTATCACAGTATACAAAGTACTTATCATCTTAGCTAGTTGTTTATGTTTTAGTTAATGGCACAGAGCTAGTCTGGGTTTGAGCAAGGACATAGCCAGTGTGACTTGAAGTGGAGTTTTAGACTATTTTTGAATTGACTTAGAGAAGTTGCAAGCGTGATGTTATTTGGGAGAGAGTTCCATATTTTACCAGTGGTGTTGGCAAATAGCACATCACCACCTAGGTTGAGAGATTTAGTTGTTTGGACAAGGAGTCTGTTTGCTGAGTGAAGGCAGCTTAGATTGGAGTAGGGAGTCATTAAGTTTTTTAGTGCTGGGGTATTCTCAGGTTGCTTAAGGATTTTGAAGGCCTCTATAAGTTGGGACTGGTGAAGAAGGTGTGGGAATTCTATCCATCCAAGCTTTTTCAGGTTAGTACAGTGGTGTGTTCTGTAGGGTAGGCCTGTAACGAACCTGGCAATGTGATTATAGCAGGATGAGAGCTTGGCCAGATCAGATTTGTTAAGGTGAGTGAGGACAGGAGAGGCATATAGTAGGGTAGAGAGAAGGTGTGAACGGGCTGTGGCTGTCCTGGCATTTAGGGTAAGGAAGGCTTTAATTCTATATAGGGTCCCAAGTTTCTTGTTGACTGACTTAATGGCTTGGTTGATATGTATATCAAATCTGAGTTTATTGTCAATGTTTACTCCTAATAGCTTTGTACAGGTGTCTGGGGAGATGATGGTCCCATTATTGGATTTTATAGTGAAGTTTTCAGTCGGAGATATATTGGTTGGGTAGAAGAGAAGTAACTTGGTTTTGTTTGGATTTAAGATCAGGAGATGGTTGGCAAGCCAGTTTTCGACTTTGGTGAAGCTATGTTGGGTGATAGTAGATTTGCAAGAGAGGCATTGGAACATATTATAGTCGAGTCATCTGCATATTGAATGCAGGTGGCTTCAGGGATGACTGTTTGGATGTCGTTTATGAAGACTGAAAAGAGGAGAGGTCCTAATATGGAACCTTGAGGAACTCCTATGGTATTTGGTAGTAGGCAGGAGAGCTTGTTTTGCCACATTACTGCTTGTTGTCTCCCAGTGAGGTAAGCTTGAAACCAGTCAAGGGCTGGAGTATCTAGATACAGGGTTTTTAAAATATATAGACGTAACTGATGGTTTACCATATTGAAGGCTTTCAATAGGTCCAGGAAGAGAGCGGAGGATATTTTTTTATTATTCCGGTTAAGATTAATGTTTTCAGTAAAAGAGAGGAGGGCAGTGGTTGTACTATGATGGGGTCTGAATCCATGTTGAGAGTCTGTGAGTAGTTTATTTTGGGTTAGATAGAGCATTAGTTGGTTGTGCATGCACTTTTCCATAATTTTGGCAAGTGGTGATAGTATGGCTATAGGTCTATAGTTGGATAGTTCTGTGGATGAACCTCCTTTGTGGAGTGGAATAACATAGGATATTTTCCAAATTGAGGGTATTGAGGCCTCGGTTATGGTTCTGTTAATTAGGATTGAGATAGGGTAGGCTACTACATCTGCAGCAATTTGCAGGTATTCAGCTGGCAGAAGATCGGCTGAAAGAGTGGTTGGCTTCAGTTTTTTTCAAAAGGGATCTGATAAAGGATGTGGACACTGGCTGGAAGTTAAAAGAGAGTGGTGAGTCGGGTATAGTGTTTATAGAAGTGTGGGGAGGAGAAAGTTGGTTAGCTAATGACTGGATGGTTTCTGTGAAGAAAGTATTGAATGAATTGGCTACATCTTCTTGGCTCTTCTCAGATAATGTTCCTGGGGTCGGAGTAGTGGATTTGCCTGGTTGGAGAAGTTTATTTATGCCTGCCCAGTACTTTTGAGAGTTATTCTGATGTTTATGTTGCAGATTGTAGAAGTAATTTTTCTTATCTAGTATGATGGCTTTTTTAGTCTCATTTCTAAGTTGTTGGAATTTGATACGATCTAGAGGTAGTTTGGTAGTGCGCCATTTATCCCACGGTTTGTCTCTAGTTGTTATTTTGGTTTTGGTGTCTGTTGTTAGCCAGGGTGCTAGTTGAGTTTTAATTCTTATTGAGCATTTAGGGACATGCGAGTCAAGTATAGTAAGGAATGAATTGTTAAATGATGACACTGCCTCATCAAGGGGAAGGAACTTTAGTTTTATCCAGTTACATGATTTGAGTTCAAGTTGAAATTTAGTTGGGTCAAAGTTTTTCTTGGATCTGATAGACCTATAAATAGGTAAGCTTGTACAATTAATTTTGTCTTTCATGATGTATGTGAGCAGGTGATCACTAAGATCTTTAGGGAGAGTTCCAGACATATAGTTCTGGGGATGACTGTTGGTGAGTATCCAGTCTAGTATACTCTCTTTTTGGTTATTGTTACCTGTACGTGTGGTAGATGATATTATCTGAGAGAATCCATGTAGGTTAACAGGGATGGGGTTGGACTGTGCTGTGCATTGGTTCCAGTCAATATTAACATCGCCCAGGACAATGGTTTCTTGAGGGTAGTTGTTGGCTATCCAATGTAGAATGACCTCTAGTGTTTCTACATTATTCCCAGGGGGAATATAGGTGACAATTAGGTTAATGCCCTTATGATTATTTAGTAGAATTTTTAGAGCTAGTATTTTCAGCGTTAGAGACCTGGGGTGGTTGTATAGGGTTAGTTATGATGTTAAGTGTGCTATTATATAAGACGTCTATTCCACCTCCTCTTTTCTTTACTCTATCTGCCCTAAGTATATTGTAACCAGGAGGCAGGATCTCATTGTCTTTGGTTGATGGCCGGAGCCATGTTTCAGATAGACACATTATGTTGGGGAGGTATGTGGCTAGTACAGCATGCAGGCTATGTATCTTATTGTTTAGGCTTCTAATGTTTAAGTGGCATATTAGGACGGAGTTGACCAGTCGGTGGGAGAGTGGTGGGCTGGTAGAATTTTGAGTTAAGGTTGGGCCTGGATTAGGATGGATGTCCCCATCTTTGGTTATGTTTTTTTCTTAGATACGCTAGTAGTCTAATAACTTTGAATAGTAGTTTTAGTTCATATTTGGATTTTGGTGTTGATTGGAGTGTTTTTTTTAGAAGCAAGTGGTTGGAATTTATAATTTTGGGGTAGTGTAGTAGTGGGCAAGTTCCGCAGTCAGTGGAGGTAGGGGGGTCTTGGTTTGGCATTTTGGATAAGAGAAACCTACGAATGTGAGATTTTCATAGCTAGTAAGAAAGTATGGCAGAATTAAGAGTGGTAAGATAAGAGGAAGGAGTTTATAATTATTTATAGACATGTTATATGTCATCAATGGGTGGGGTCAATGTGCTTCAGAGGAATAGTAGTGGTTAAACAGTAAAGTGGTGGTGGGGGGAATTGGAGAAGAAGTTGTGTAGGTTGGAGAGGAAGTAGGGGTGTGGCCTAGTGGCTATAAATGTAGACACAGTGGGTTGGGTGGGATAAGGGGGCAGGGAGGGGAGCGAAGCGAGCCCGAGTGTAGCGAGTATAACATAGTGTTTGGAGAGACCTTCATATTCTCCAGTGTTTTCAGGAATGCTAAGTGGGGTTCCTGTAATAGGGAGGGTGTTCTGTAGCAGGCTACAAACTGAAAGGCAGTTTTGCCCGCTGTTAGTTGCACATGGATGGTTTCCAATGCTTCGTGCAGTGCCACTAACCTGGAGGTGTAGGTATCTTTGATGAATATAGATACTCCCCCTCCTTTTGTGCTTCAGTCCGAGTTTTGGGGCCAAAACGCATGGTATGTGTTATAACCTGGTAGTGCTGGGGTGCTCTCAGAAGCCTTGAACCAGGTTTCTGTTACTGCACAGACATAGATTTTCTCCAAACTCAGGAGAGTCTTGAGTGCGTGCATCTTGATGTTTAGACTTCTGGCATTGAGTAGCATTAACTTTTTTTTATCTTTGGGTTGTCTATGGAGGTGGGTTTGTCCTTTGAGCCTTGCCTAAAAAAGGCACTATGGGGGTGGCAAGAGCCTTGGCCAGTATACGAAAGCCTAAGGGTGACAGGTCCAAGCCGTCCCTAGTGAAGCAACGTGGCTTGTCGAGCATGTCATCCCAGGCTGACAGACACTGGATCCCCTTTGAATGACACCAATACTTTAGCCAATTGTTGAAACTGATCATTTTGTCTTCATGCTGTGGCATCATTCTTGGTGAGGGCAAGATGCTACTCAAGGTCAGGGACAAACCAGCCTGGGTTACATGGTTAGAGAGCTCCTCTATGTCTCTTTTCATGTAGTCCAGGGAGGTACGTCTCAGGTCATTCACATTGAACATTCTGGTCTAGAAGCATAGAAATATCCCTCATATATAAATGGGATTAGAACTTTGCATGTTCTTATCTATCTCACTGTTGCGTACACATTATCATTTTTTTTGCTCTAAGGCTCCTCATCTATGTGGTCTTCTCCTCTTTTTGTCCACTGATTTCTGTGTTAACAGTTTTTGTAAGTATTTGTACAGGCATCTGCTGTGTGCTAAGTTTTACTTCAGAGTTTTCTATCAATTCAGCTTTAGTTGTTCCTATACTAACATCTCCTACATCACTGGCTTTCTGTTGTTCCATTGCTGAGATATGTTTTAAATACCACACATGATCTACCATCTAACCACGATCAGATTCCAAACCCTTGTGTATCTTCTTTGCTAACTCCCATCACCTGAAGTAAATTCTGGATATCTACAACAATGTCACTAGATTGCTGTTCCCTCATTCCTGTACTCAATGGTCATATCAATCTGTTGCCTTAACTTTTTTTTAAGTGCATTATGCCATGCTTTGTCTATGGATGCTTCCTCTTGTCATATGTCCCACAAGGTCTTAAACTGGGAAAAAAACATTAGTCAACAACAGACTACAGTTACAGGATGCAGATTTTTTTAATTATTTGTATTTTTTCATATATATGGGGGATATTTATTTCATTCACCCTTAATGCATATCACCTTCATCTTTTATGTTCCCTATGATTGTATAACAGGGGACCTTTGACAGGACTAATCATATTTCTAAGATTCAAATAGATCTTAAACATCTCCTTTTATAGTACACTTTACTGAATTGGGTATACAAAGACAATGCTGACTCAGTTCTTCTGGCTGCAGTCTTAGCACACTCCACAGGATATAATTTCATATATAGCATGCATATGCATGGTGGATGGGCTGACTTGTAGATTCTTTTTAGTTGCAATCTGGGCCACAAAGAGAAGAATACTTGCATCATACTAAGGACAGTTTAGTGTAGCCAATTAACCAGTATGTTTTGGAAGGCAGGAAGAAGCTATAGTCCAGGAGAAAGTCCATTAAGTCATGGCAGAAATATGCACATTCTATCCAGTGACCAGAAATAAAGATTGAAGCCCAAATCCCTGCACTTGTGAGACAGAGGCTGAGTTTATGTCAGATCATCACATTTTTAGAAACTCAAATTTCATATGGTCAAGACCATATGTTCAGATTTCTAAAAATTCAAATGAAACAAAAAAAAATGTGTATTTTTGCAAGGGAGGGCAAGTGCCCTTTCACCCACCACACCCCCTGCAAATTGTATATATACATATATCTATCTATATATATATATATATATATATATATATATATATATATATATATATATATATATATATATATATATATATATATATATATATATATATATACATATATATATATATATATATATATATATATATATATATATATATATATACATATATATATATATATATATATACACATACATATATATATATATATATATATACATATATATACATATATATATATATATATATATATATACATATATATACATATATATACATATATATGTATATATATATATATATATATATACATACATACATACACACACTGTGAGGTCTCACTGCAGTGAGGAAAAGGGTAAATTCCCTGATCCCCACTGTACAGCAATCTCCATAGAAATGCTTTGACTTTTCAGAAAGTCGAACATTTGGCCTTAAACCATATGAAGTTCAAGTTTCTTAAAACTTGATCATATGACAAACCTCAACCTCAGAGACCTTACCACTGAGCCATAATGCTGCTACTACTACTACAACACACACACACACACACACACACACACACACACACACACACACACACACACAGTTTTGCAGCAGAATAAAGACTTACAGTTCAGATCTTCAGTAGATTAAGTTTCATTGAAGGATGAGCACCAGATCTAGTTAGAGTATGCCATTGCTACACATTTTATACATGCAAAAGAGAGATGTCATTCATCAGATTCATAGCCAATGAGATGAACATCCAGCCAATAAGATGTTTAGTTTTACACACTGATTGGCTGCCATTCCATACCACAGCCACAGACCATGACTGACAGGCATTGGATGTAATTGGCTGGATACTTCCAAAAAAATGGAAGGGCACTCTCTAAAGTAGGCATCCAACTGGTTTGTTCTGATTTACCAAACACTCTCTCAAAGTTCATGAATGCATAAAATGTGTAGCAATTGTATACTCTAAATATGTCTGACAAAGTCTTACAACAAAAGTGTTCATCCTTTGATAAAATAGACTACTGAAGAGCTTAAGTGTATCAGTCTTTATTCTACGGCAAAACTATTTTAAAACATTTTAACATATAGAAGATATTTTCAGCCATTGCTTCTAAAAGTAGGATGCAGAGTTATAATTTCCAACAATCGTTATAACAGATACAGTCTAGGCAGACCTGAAATAATTTTTTGAAAAGCTGTTTAAACTGCTAAGTATATTAGGAAGAACCTACAATAGCTGTTAGCATGGTTTAATACCATACGATCTGAATACTAGTACTACACAGGTCTGAAATAAGCGTCCAAAAATTGTCATAAAAGTTAAACAATTTCAAAATGCTCTAATGGACATCACTACAGCTTAACAGGATCTGACCACCACTAATATCAGCACCTGTTGCAAAAACATCTGTCTAACAACTGTTATTGCAGCTTAGTGTATCAAGATCTGACTAACAATTATTACTGCAGCTGAACTCTTAATGATCTGACTAAAATCTGTTATAACAGCCATCTAATCTAAAGTCACTGACTCTCACTATAACCCAACCTTAGGCATAACTTTAAATCCATGAAAAAGGATAGGAGCTGCTGTTCTGTAAAATGAAATCTAATGGAATTAACATGGCAGGACTAATGCTTTGACTTGTACATGGCCTGCTTACTGTTCCAAAGGTACACTGATCATTTGCCTTGAACAATTCAAGTGATGAGGATACTTAGTGTTCTCCTGGAGTGTATGCCTTGTAACTACCTATGAACCTTTTGTGTATAGCAAAGAGGGGTTCAGGAGCATAGACAGTGAAACATTTCCCTGTGGCAGCGTTGACTGGAGACACATGGCTGAAGTGACATTTAGCTGCAGATAAATATGGCTGCTTGCAAATTCCCTGTGGCAAAGAGAAGCACACACTGCCATGCTCACAGCTTTAATAACCAAATGCATGGTGGCAGAAGAAGTAATGAGTGTTGTGCTCAGTGTACAGTACATACTTATGTAACTACAACATGTAGAAGTGTGCTACAGCACGGAAGAAATCCTGCAGGCTATTGCAGTCACATTTATGCTCCAGTATGTGTTATAGGTAATGTTCCCTAGACACTGTGAAGGGGGTAGTGGTCCACACACACCAATTTTAAAGGCACTGCCCATTGTGCACTACATTTCTACTGCCACTGACATGCCCTCTGGCCAGCCTGCTGCTGCTGCCTGCCATATTGCCTGCTGTCTCATGTTCCCTTGGGGACCATAGACATTGTTTTCCCCCTGTTCATTTGGTTACTGAAGTTGTGGGTATGGCAACACATTATTCTCTTTTCCCACAGGGAATTTGCAAACAGCCATATTTCTCTGCAGCTGTCACTTCAGCCATGTATCCCCAGTCAGATGTACCACAGGAAAATGTCTCACTGCCTAGGCACCTGAACCCATCAAAGAATCTTGAAGGAATATTCAATTGCTTGTTTGCTGCACAGTTTTCAGAAAAAAAGTCTTGTGTAGTCAGGAAAACTGAAATTGTTTTGACTAATAAAATGTCACAATGAAAAGAACTTTAGAAAATAGCCTACCAGTGCATTAACTACTTTGTTTGTTTTGTGTTACTCTGATTTTTTTGATTTCCTTTTGAATAAACCTCAACTTAAAAAAGAAACGTTAATTCCAGAGAATTTTCTTATTACTGCAAGCAGAAGTTCCTACATTGCTAGATGTAGGGGACATGATACAGTAGAGTTATAAACTGTAACTTTCCCAGCTTGCTACCTAAAAGCAAATATTCTGCCCATGTTGTTCTTACTCATTTCTAGAAAATAGTATAATGCCCCTTTGGCATGCATCTTTCCACCTCTATGCAACAACTAGAATGCCCACAGGAATATCTTACTAAAAGGGCACAACGCCTAAACAATACGTCTTACATGGACTGACTCAAAGTCATGTCACTATACTGGGTACCCTACAAACTGTTAACAGGTGACTTGTTTCTGTAATAAAAGGCACCCTCTGACTCAGTACTTACGGATTTACTGCACATCAGCAAGTCAAATGGCATCAGAAATAATTGGTCTATGGATCCAAACCTCTCCTCTAAAATCATGGTTTGTTGGGACAGGTATATCTCAGAGAGGATACCTCTGGTCTGGAATAGACTGCCCATCTACATATTACAAACTTCATCCCTGTCCATATTCAGGCACAGCTTGGATCTACGGATGGGAAACAGGAAATGTACCCCAAGACTGCATAATGTACTACTAATGGACAGAAGCAGCTCCTAAATGTTTTATTTCATGCATGAGCCCCCTCAAATTATCTATAATATGATCCCAGTTATTCTCACTATGTCGTCCAGACAATATCTCCCTGCTGCCAAAAAATAAAGTGGAGTCCCTTACTATCCTGGGTCAGTAACTAAGGAGATTCAATTCTCACTACTGACTCCAATATGAGACTGTCACTTAAACAGGAGAAATATTTCACAATTTTCCCTTAACAATACAATAGGAACACACTTTATAACCTGGGACTGGACTGTATACTTCTGTCCACCCCTAATGTAACTCCCTATTACACACTCCAGAGCAATGTGTCCCAGTTTAAGACCTCTGATACACTCATACTTAAATAAATCTCACATATCCAAACACTTCTGGGAAAGCCTGACACAGATTTCCAGCTGTGTCCCTTCCCCAAAGTATTACGGTAATGTGCTGCCACCAATCAGTGTGTCTTCATCCCCTTTTAAAGGGGTCTCCAATTATGAAAATTTAAAATTAAAACAAATAGTAGCAAATGACCTAAGCAACCAGGCTTTCAGAGAGGCCAGGGAAGTTATAAATGCAAGTGTAAGCACTCCTGAACCACTAACGAAAACACTGAATGACCAGCCACAATGTAAGCTAATAAAAATATCTAATAATGAGCAAAGTGATTAAAAATATAAAACAGTAATTCCCAACAAACAAACAGATCTCAATCATTAGGAAAATTAAATCAATACTGTAGAGTAGAAATCCAACATTCAGAAAAACTCTTAACTGATCTGATTAGTTACAATTTCCTAACTAACTAAATAATACTGTCCCGGATCTAAACTAAATTACAACAGAGCAAAGGTAGGCTTACAGTTCTTGGGGAGTACTTTTGGGTATCCACTGCACAGTACATCTGTGAACAGCTCACAACTGGCTGTTAACTGACAATAACAACTGACTTCTGTAACTAACAACTGTAACTGGCTATTAACTATCTTCAGCAGGCTATTTTATAGACTAGCCCAACTGCCACAACTGTTCTAGTTCTAATTTTCATTTCATATTTTGAAAATCAACAACAGCTGATTTCTAAAGTTCCTTCCTGTCTTTCAGCTACTGACAGTAACACATAGCAACAGTCAATGTCCCGATGACATCAGCTGCATGTGAGACAGTTTGCCTTTAGAATCTTTTTTTCACAAACATGCACAGTTAGAAACGTAAAAGAACACTGGTCAAGCCTTTAAAACATTCTGTATGAACAGATTACGGATCAACATGTAAAAACTTATTTGTAATTTCATAGCTAGTCATGCTGGCATATAATACACAGGTTAATCTGAAATTATGTACACTACCTCAGCCAGATATTCTAGCAAAATAACAGTGTATAATGTCTTCACAATCACTATGGGTAATATATAATTATCGACCATAGGATGAGTAAGGTCAGTCTAAAACCAGATGGAATATGGTTAATTCAAGCATCAAAAGGAAAATTGGTTAGGCTTAAAATATCCTACAAAGGCAGCTAGCCTAGAACTTACAAATGAAACTATTAACCCATGAATCTAAGCCTTCCAAAGTAAATGAAATGCTACCTCTCAAAGTGGTAATTACTGAATGACTGACTAATAACTGAATCTGAAATGCTGGTTACTCTTAAATTGTATAATAAACTGTGAAAAAAAAAAGATTAAAAAGCCCTTTTTCCCATATGGAAATTTTCTCTGGCAAAGTGGTCCTTGTGGTAGGGATAAGGATTACTTTGATAAGAAATTTGCTGCTGGGAAAATGTTTTTTATTAACCTAAATACTTGTTTGCACTGAACTTGTAGATCATTGTGTATTCTGTCCAGGAGTAAAACTGTTAATGCAGGATTTTTTGAGCTGTACTACTAGCTTTTCTAGACTGAACAGAGTTGACAAGCAACAAACTTTACCATTTACTATTCCTGTTACTCAGCCAAGACCTTTACTACTACCAGATGTGCAGAGTTTGTATAGTGTACTCTCTATGTCTTCTGCAGACTGCAGTGACATAAGTTTGGGTAAGGTGCCTAGTGAGGAGAATCATTATCCAGTGTGCCTTCATAAACCTCCACTAAATCTGAGACTATTAAAATAGTATTTCATTTGTTGTTTGGGGCATCCAATAGTGTATAGTAATAATAATAAAAAAAGTATTTTTAAGTGGGGGGGGGGGGTGTTCAATACTAGTTAGTGTACATACCTGATCTGTGAGTTATTATTAATTCCTGTTTCAGACTGATGTTGTATGATGCTGACAGCTAATAACTTGTACCTTGTTTCCTTTAAGAATGAAAGTGAACCATGTCATTAAAGTCCACTTAAAAGTGGTACACTATCCATTGCCTGTTTTGTTGCATTCTTTTTCTTTTTATTGGTGTCTATATACCAAAAGACACTATAGTAATGTGCATGTCCCCTTCATCCTTTGATGTGGAGGGCATTGGGGGGCCCACACAAACATCTCCCTTCTTTCTTACTGCAAGTCTGAGGTGCATACAAAACTGTGGAAAGGGCAACTATCTTGCAGTAAAGCAAAGTATTTATATTTCCCAGAGTGTGCGCAAACTCTGAGTAAGAATATAAAACTATGGTGGGTATAAGGGGCACAGCTTCTCTCCATTAGTGAGTATACAAGTGCAGGGTAGAACATCACCATGTAAAAACCATGATTATTTTTTTTTTTGCCACTTTGTACACAATTGTGGGAGCATGTATTTTATTACAATAGTCTCCAACACCAGAACAGACATAAACAACATGCAAAACATCTGACACCGAGATGCACAGTCCTTTACCTTCTCAGTGAGCAAATCAGTACACTTAAATATCCAGCATTTACAGCTGGAAATTTTAAACTTGATTTTATCACACTGATTCCTTATATTTTTTTCTTCTGCTGCTCCATCCAGGTACTCACATCTTTTGGTGCATTGCCAGAAAACAGGTGCATATTTTTGTTTAGTGTGTGTGTGTGTGTATGTACGTACAAGGTGACTTGAAGACATATAAGCTGACAGAGTGAATTTAATTACTGCTTTACACTGTATTATACAACTGATAAGCAGTGTTCTGCTAATTGGGAGCATGCTACTGAAGGAAGGAGGTATCTTTTAGTTTTTTTTTAAATGGTCCAGAACTGTAAAAAAGTTACTCTGAGAACTGGGTCTCAAATTTTAACAGAATGTACTCCTAATACTTGAAAGCATGTGATGGAATTCAGCAAGAGAAGAGGTGATAAGGAAATTATTTAATTCAAAAAGATAATGTTTACATTATGCATAATTCCATTTAAATCACTGTAGGGTAGTTAATACTAATCCAAGCTGTTGGGCTATGAAGCCTAAAATGTTAAAGTATAACCTGCAAATTCAGTTATTCTTTAAAATACAATTCAAATCTGCATTACGGCTATAGTTGACATTTCCACCTGGTAATGAGAAAGACAGTGTGCTCTTGTATGTTTTACATAATGCTTTCTTTTACATAATTCCATGTGTCTAAACTTGTCTGTAACAATAGAAAACATCAGAAAGTAATAATGAAAATTTTACACCTATATACACTTTTCTTATAAACACAGCTTCAAAATATGGTGTACACTGGTCTTACATACTGATTAGTATATACAATGCTCCTGGAACAAATACACTGTTTACTTATAAGTTATTATTATTATATTAGCACAATTAAGCAGTAACTAGATGTCATGGTGTAGACTGTGCAGTATTTCTCTGAGATTCTTGTAGCAAGAGTGATCTTATGAGAGCTAAGAGGGTAAGTGCTGGATAACTCATACCCAGCAGCGATGATAACTGCTATAGCACTTTGAGCATTGCTTTATTTTTTACATTTTCTGTGTATTTGAGTTTCTGTGTTTTCAGCCGTTGGTAGTAGAATATATTTATTTAAGAAGTTTTGAAATGTGGGAGTTAATATAATACTGCAATTTTTCACATTCTGTCAAGACCTTTTAAAGTAGCACAAAAAATATTCCATATATACAAACACAAGACAATATATCTTAGTCTGGCTATTTCCCTATTCTGTACGCACCTTAGTCACCAACTCCACTTCTTCCACAACGATAGGTAACCGTGGATTATGGATTACATTCCACAGTGTACAGATACATGGCTCCCCTCATCTAATGATTGTTTCACAGTTAGATGCATACATACCACAGCAGTTTGCATACTATTCTATCTCTAATTGGAAAGAAGAATTTAAAAAATATCTGTGAATTTTATAATGCATATCTGTAGGGGTGGTATCGTGGTGCAGCAAGTATCATTCAAGTAGCATTATTACCTCGCAGCAAGAGGCTCTCTGGTTTGAATCTTGGATGGAGTCCATACTAATTAAAGTCTGCATGTCCCTATTGAGGCTATGAGGCAGGTGAATTGGCATTCTCCAAATGGTTTATAGGTATGCATGTAGTCCACCAATGAATGTGAGTGTGAAACCTTTCCTGATATCTATCTATATATGTGTATATATATAAATATATATACATACATACATATACACACAGACACACACACACATATATATATATATATATATAGATATATAATGTCAGATGATTGAGTTTTCAGAAATTTGAAATGCATATGGAAAAATTTCCCAAAACTCAAACATAAAAAAAATATATATATATATATATATATATATATATATATATATATATATATATATATATATATATATATAATCTACTTTTTCTTACATTTATGTAGGGCCGCACCCCCCACACCATCTGCAAATTATATCAAGATAGCACTACAGTAAAGAAAAGGCTACATTTCCAGATTCTTGCAGTACCACAATCTCCATTCTAAAGCTTCAAGTTTTCAAAAACTCGATCATATGGTCTCAAGCTTATGAGTTTCGAGTTTCTGAAAAACTTGAGCAACTGCTAGGGATCTATAAAGATATATATATATATATATATGACAAAAAACTTCGAAACTGCTAACGATCAAATAGCAAACAGAGAGCCAGTAGAATGCGCTTCATCCAGTTTAATGTGCTGGACTTCCTTAGAAATGTAATAGTACACCACGATTCCAATATATAAAGAGAGAATAACATGCTATGAAATGACATCATACCCTATAACCCAAACAAGAGCCAGTACACAATGAATTACACATACGACTGAAAGTAAAAGCTCATGAATAATATAAACAAACTACAACTGTCATCGTGTAAATGGTAAACAGTATAAAGCATCTGAAAGCTCAGGGTACAGACAAGGAGTATGAACAGCTAGTTCAAAATAGGAATTCAGTATAAAAAAAAAACTAAATATATGAGAATGTTAAACCATATATGAAAAATACACCGGACACAATTAGTTACACCATTTTAACACACATTTGATATTCAAACTTTCATTAATGCCTGGAGGAGTGTCTGCATTTTATAATAATTGCCATCTCAGTTCCTTAACTTCCAACAGGGTATCTATATCTCCAAAAAACAAGGGAACATGATCTAGAACCAGAAATTTAAACTCAGTAAAAGAGATGCAAGTGTTGCTGTGTTTAGCTAATGCATTACTATAATCAGCATTTCTGATGGCACCATAATGTTCTTTAATTCTTGTAGAAAGTTTACGTATGGTTTTACCAACATAAAATGCAGAACATGTAGTGCAAACTGCAGGACAGATCACATAAATGGATTTACAGTCAAAAGTATTGTTAAAATATACTGTGAAATTATTATGCTTAAAGGTGTAAGAGTCACCAGTAATAATCCATTTACAAGAAATACAATTGCCACAAGTACCCATCCCCTTGTTAGTGCTGGCCATAGCAGGAGAAATTAGAAGAGGAGACTTTATTAACATAAAACAGGACCAAATATGAATAAGTAAGCGCTTTCGCATTCCTTAGAACGTTTCTACAGACTTAAAAAAACAACTTGACAGATACTCCATTTTCTAACTTCAATACTGCCCTCTATTGTGAGTGGTACAGGGAAATAGCTGACTGTTCAGGGGAGTTGTGAGTGTTGGAGGGCCTTACCCCCACAGCCAGTCCATTATTTACCAGTGATGCCTACTTTGTGTGGCATTATTGCTGACTTCCTACTGCCAGACTTGGCCCCTAACTGCTTGGCTAACAGAGTCCGTGGCATAACATGGCATATTCTGCTTTTTGAAAGCAATGCATGTTTGCACTGTTTTGCCTTTATACATGTACATGGAATTGGCATGCATGGTGCACATTTTCTGTACGAATAGTTAGCCAGTTTTGTATTCTATGTTATGTTTAAGTCTTCCCCTCCCTTTTTTTCTGTCATTACCATAAAACATGCTAGTACGTCTTTTCACATTTCTTTAACTTTTGAGCCCATCTCTATATCTTGCCAACCTTTCTACTCTCCTTAAGACTATCAGGACTTTTATACTGCTCTCGTTTGCTTATTTTCTGCTTGTTCTTCCAATCACACTGTATCTCATACTCCCTTGTTTGTACTGTCTCAGTTCCTTATGTTTTTTACCCCCTTTCTTCTCTCCCACCATTACCCAGATGCAGGCATCTCCTGTATTTGTGCCTTCTCTTTTTTCAGTCCCCCCTTAGGGTATCATGCAAATGGCCTAGTTCCCAGTGCCCCACATCCACACTTGGTCTACCAACTTTATCGCGGACCTCCCCCAGACTTATTCAAATACTGATTGGGACAGTCATGAATCATAAGGGTGTCCTGAGAGCTGAGATGTCTCTGTTTGTCCAGGGTAGTTATTTATATGACCTACCCATTCCATTCCCCACCTCCCATGCTCATTAACCAAGTTTGAGGGCAACTCCTCACAAAAAGCATGCCTCCCCTAAAGGGAATATCATCAACAAATGCCCTTCCAGTCAGGATGAGTCCTTCCAGTCCGCCAGTAGCCTGAGCCACTAGCAGAACCTGTGTCAACTGGGCTGTAGTCAGGGCTTTATCTCTTGATGCCACCAATGTGGCTATGTGAGCCTTCTTTGTAGCCCATTTCTTCCAATACCTGTAATATTTACTTCCATGCCTCTTAAGCCTATTTGCATACAAAGCACATATGCACCATTCCTTCCGCTTCTTGCCCACATCTCCAAAACCACCTGTTTTGCTCTTTACCTTCTTTCTCCAATACTTTTTGCGGTTAGGAATCGGCGATGGAGGTTGTTGATTGGATGCATTATTATTCCTCAGTTCTGTTGTTACCTTCTCAACTTCTTTCCATCTCTGCTTTGAGATGTTCCAACATTACTCTTTCCCATTCCTTTCATACTATTCTCCTTCTTAGGCCCTCATATATCACCCCATTTCTTCTTTTCTTCTCATTTTTCCCATAGTGTCATTCTTTTTTTCTCCACCCATATCTATCTCTGTTTCATCCACCTCTGCCTCAGCATGATGTACGGCCACCACTCTTCCTATGGTAGCTCAGTTCCTGAAATGCCTTGAAGAGCTACATTCCTCCAACCCCCTTTTTAATCAGCCCACCCTCTTCTTTTACACTGCATCTGTCCTACCTGTCTCCTCCAGCCCTTCAGTCCCCCTCCCATTTTTTCTTGTTTACTCACTGTTTTAATTTTCCTTAGCTGCTCATCACCTTTTTGTTTTCCCAAACACCTTATTATATTGAGGGTGAGAACATAGATTGGTTTGTGGAGTAAGTGTTATCCCCCATTCAACCTAAACTTACTTCTGGCCCACATTCTACCTTTTTCTTTTTCAACCAATCTTTCTAGGTCTTTTTGCAGTTTTTATGAGACTTTCCAGTGGTAGGTTATTTAGAATATGTAGCTTTCCCAACACTGCCATTATCTGTACTGCACTTACTTTCTTTCCCTAACACGGAAAATGTAGTTTTGCCTCCATTTTCTATGATCTCTCTCACCTTCATCCTCATCTTTTTCAGACTCTCTCTTATGGTATCCTCCACTGGGGTCCCACCAGTACCCCCCAAAGTACCAGGGATATATTTCCTTGGAATTCTACTATGTCTCATCTCCTTTTCCCTAGTCATTGCCATACCAGTTGTCTGTTCATTACCCTTTAGGATTACACTACTCAAAGTCTTCCAGTACTGGTAAAATATTTTCTCTTTTGCAGCCTCTATATCTGTTGAACTTGGTATATAATCTTCCATGTGAAGCAGAATTTTGAATTCAGCTCTTTTATTGTTTAGTGTTTCTAGCTCTGCTCTAACTGCTCATGACAATTCTTATCTCACTATTTTCAATAGCCTATGTGACATCAGGTACATTTGTCCCATCCATCTCTGTATCTCTCTCTCAGATCTGTAGCTGGCTTAACTAGCTTTCTGTGCTGTTACCTGATTTGGTGCCCCCCCCCCCCCCCCAGTTGAAGATTAAAAAAGTTTCATGATCTGTTCCCCTCTGTTAGTCATGCTTCTGTGTGTCCCCCAATTCTTAGTTGTGGAGTTAAAAATCTGGCACTGTTCACCCTCAACTGTCTCTGGGAGTGGACTATTAGGATCACAGCTCAACTATGACAGTTGATAAGTCCTGTAGAAAGTAAATACTTGTTTTTCTGTCTAAAATCAAAACTGTTTTCCATATTTCTGAGGTTGTATGAGGTCTTAGTGAGAATTAAGTAAAAAGGATATAGGGGTACAATCACCGATATTTTGGTGACATGAAGACTTGTAAGCCTGCAAAATTAAATATGTTGTTCTTAGGTTTTGAGTTTTTTTTGTTAGATGGTTCTGTTGCTTTGCTCTGTGTGCAGTGCTTTCTCTTTTGGAGCAGTGAGATTGGGTAAAGTAAAGAAGAAACATTCCAGTAATGAAATAAGGTTGTATGATGAATGGTAAGCAATTAACTCCTTGATGTGTGGGTCACTCAGAACCAAAGTTTTAAAAGAATATTGTCATTCAATGTAAAGATAGGATTTTTCATCCAGTATTGCTATGGTCAAGGATTTAACTGTTCTCAAAGTGTAACAACCTCAAATTTAGTTACATTCATTTTGGGGACAGCAGGGAGCAGAGCACCCTCATGGTTGTGCATAGTACTGAGAATCCCCAGAGCTGACTTGTTTTAATTCCATACACCAACACATTTATAGAACCCTGTGGGTAACAACAGATCAATTATGAGGGAGGTGTTCTTTGAGGCGTTTTCATACATTCATGAATTACATCAATAAGTATGACTGCAGCTTCCAAAGCTTCTATGGGGTAAGGAATTCTGCAGAACTTTTTTGTTGCGTCTTTCGGCTTTTCCCGGTTAGGGGTCACCACAGCAAAACTCCGGTCCTCTAATGACTGGTAGTTGATTTTTACATGCCGAGTTACCAGTCCTGACACACAACCTTCAACGAAGGTATGCCCATTCATGCATGACTCCATGCAGAAGACGCTCTAGCTAAGAATCAAACTAATTCTGTTTATTACTGCATCTAAGGAACAGAGCTTATAACCTCTCTGCCCTATAGGACATTATACGATTGGAGATGCAACAAAAAATACTCCATTTTGGTCTGTACCTTCATTATCCATATAAAGGATACTTCTGCTGCATGGAGAATGATGCTGCTTTTCTGAATTATAAAAATGTACTGGCTTAATGGTTCAGAAAGAGAAACTCCATCTTCAGTGCAGGTGACTCTGGTTTGGTAGGTAAAAGAATGGGTATCAGACTGTTAGCCGTGGTGTGACTGAGTATCCCATGGCTGGCAGATCTCTTATAGGAAAGGATAGGAGGTACGAACACTGCAGTCTTGTTATTGTCCTGGCATCAATCATCTCATCAATATGTGTGTGCAAGTCAAAAGGAATGCAAGGGGGGGGGGGTCTGATTGTGAAGAAGTAAACATTCTTGAACACTTGACATTAGTACATCGAGGAAAAGAAATGGGAATGTATAGGGCATCACTTATCCCCACATGTCAGTATAGCAGTCCAGGATCCAATAGTCACCCCAAATGTCACTTGCTTGCAAAACATATTTCACTATTCTTCATTAAGTGTGCATCTATTTAAAAACTGTTATTTTCTGTCAGCTGTACTATCCCATGCTGAGACTGAAAATGATCCACTGGGATCCGTGTTCCACCCTGGTTAACAAATGAAAATAAATAAATGAATGAATTAAATAACTAAATAAAAGCTGCAGTGTAATGACAGCATGGGCAGCAGGTGGGTTTTAGGGAAACCTGAGGACATTTAGACAAAATGAAAATTACTGGAAAAATGTATATATTGCAGCAAATACTCTGATTACACTCTGAAAATAAAGAGAGCCACGAGCATATGTAAAGGTCTAGCTACAACAAACTTGTAAGGCATTGAACGCAATGATAATGCTCTGATATTCAGAAAAAGACAAATCAGTTAAGCACTAGAGTGACACAAGATCCAGCCTTAACAAATGTTAAGCAGCCCCTGCTGAAGTTGTTAAGGCTGAGTCTCACCCGAGGTAGTCAAATCTGCCAGCACTGATCAGTAAACAGAGTTAGAATAAAATATTTAGTTCTATCTTTTGTACATGCCAATAAGACGTCTCTTTCTCTTACAAACTAACAAATTTCCTGGATTAACAGGATGCATGTTTGCCTGCATTTTCTGAAAGACTGGAAGTCTGAAACTGAAACGTATGTCATTATTTAGTGTCTTCAGTCCTTTGTGATTTGTCTGAAAACCACAGACTTTATTTGGAAAACACCAAACAAAAGTGGCAAAAATCCAGATATTCTGCAAAAATCTGTACAGTTCAGATGCATGGCAGACTGAGTGTAAATGTAAGCGGGTTGTGTGTTACACAGCCTTTCTGACAATGCTTTCTAAAGTGTTTTACAGTTTAGAAAGCTGGTGAAACACTCAACTCTCAAAGCAAATTTTTTGGTATCCATATCTCAAACACATAATAACTGGGTTAGGTTCTGCGAACCGAACATAATCCTCTGTGTCGTACATGAAACTTTGTGATAACATTCCAATCAGTTAAGCACTAGAGTGGTGCAAGACCCAACCTTAACGGATGTTAAGTACACTTTGCTTAAGTTGTTAAAGTCAGGACTCACCCTATGCAGTAAAATCTGCCAGTACTCATCAGCAAATGACAGTGGCAGAATAAGATTTGTTTCTGCCTGCTGTCCATCAACAATGCATCCCTGATTTCCTGTTATAATGTAAGAATGTTACTAAAATAACAGGATGCTTTTGCTAGCATTTCCTGAAGGATATGAAGTCTAAAACTTAAACATATGTCATTATTTAGTATCTTCAGTCCTCAGTAATTTCTCCGAAAACCATGGACATTATGAGGAACAGACCAAACACATGAGGCAGAAATTGGACATTCAGCAAAAAAATTTGGATATTCTGAGAAAATATGGACAGCTAAGAGGCATAGAAGGTGAATGCAAACATAAAGGACTGAGCTACACTCCCTTTCTGGCAGCACTCCCTAAGTGCTTTGCAACTTTGAAAGCTGGCAAAACATGCAACTCTTTTTTTTTTTTTCTTTTTTTCTGTAACTAGTAGTACTGGGAGCAGATAAAGGTCCGAGCACTACAAAGAATTATGATTGGGTAACCAGTGCTATCCTAATATTATGTGTTCTTCAAATGGATGCCAAGATTCATCTTCACTCTCAACATAAATTTCCTGGCATCCATGTCTCGAACACATATTAAGTCAGTTGGCATCAGTGACCCACTCATTTTCCTCTGTGTTATAACCCAGGTTCTTACGTATGGCTATGGCTGTTAAAAACAAAATTATACATCGCGTTGCTGCAGGCATGGCATCACCAAACAATCACATCATTAACCAAATAACAGCTTTAAAAACTGCAATATACCACATGCTGCCACATAAAGATCAGTCAAAAAATTTGACCCACTAATCATCAAAAACTTTAAATGCGGTCTCACAACTCACTCTGCCACACAACCTTTTTTCATAACATTATCGCACGAGGCATTTAAAACTCCACATGTACTACAATCTATTACGGTCACGTTTCTAGTCACACCCCTCTTTGTTATGTGACCTTCAAATGGATATCAAGATTCAGTTCTAGTGTTTCGCTTTCAAGCTGCGCTTCCTGATATGCATTTAACAACACATAAGACTATTGTTTTGATTAGAGACCTGGTCATAATCCTCTGTATAAGGAATGCATCTGATTACAACCTACTTAATTTTCCGACCAGTAAAATTGTACACCGGTGAAGTATTAATTTCCTTTGCATTGCGTTACTACCAGTCATTTCGAGTCTAAGATGAATCACTGAAGTTTGGTAACCTTTCTCCAATGCAATGGTATCAGCACACTTTAACCTGATTCCTGAAAAAAATGAGGAAGTGTCTTTCTATTTGATACTAGGTGTGATGCCCCAACACTGGCCCAATAATCAAGGAGCCTCAATCCTCACCACTGGCAACAATGGGGAACATACATACTGGGACGATGACAAGTACGCACACAGTAAAGTACAATTTTCCTTAAGAGCACATAGAGACCACAGTCAGTCTGGGGCTGGTAATATTTGCTTTTGTGACACTAGGTCATATAAGTGATTCTACGTTACCTGCACTGTGAACTAACATTACCCTATTTGCTAGACAGTTCCACTAGTTATTTCAACATTCCAACATTTTACTCTCTGTGTAGTCCATTATTTCAGGAAAATGAACTTCCATACAGAGTACGAGTTAACATTTTACTCCATTTGGTAAAAAGACCATCTCACATGGCACAAATTAAAATTTTGCTGAAGCAGCAAAAGAGAAGAATGTAAAATACTGCTGATGTAAAAATCACTGTCCTCAGTGCAGACAGGCAATTACATCATTTGACTGACCAGGGCAAGCTGCAAACCTGACTTCATATTAACCACTACAACTCGACAGTCATAATGATTTGCACTGTTAGTCACATTACAATAATCTCTTGATTTGCACAGGCCATTACAATGACTACTTGACTACCAAGCACAAAGCATGCTGGGTACAGCAAGCAGAATTGCAAAAACAGTGAATAAGATGCAATGTTCACATTGAGAGGATTGTCAGCAATTACTAATTCCTGGTTGTATAACTGTGACTCAGAATAATTACAGGGTAGGGAAAAAAATTATGCAAGGAACACAGACATGATCTCTTGCATGTCAAACAGTCAGACAAATTCAACCTACCTATGAAGCTCTACAACTGAAAAACAAATCCATTTTTTATTTTATACATAAAATGTACAACAGTATATCAGATAGAAAAGCATAAACATCTGACAAGGAAGAACTGTTCAGAAGTGACATATGCATGAAACTGAATCCAAATATCCCGAATAGTATGTCCTTCTCCAACTATTTTCTAAGCATTTAATATACCAGTGAATAATGAAAATAAATGAATCAGGTCGGTGATGCTCAAAACTCAATGGTTAAAGCTCCATGACAGTGTTCCATGACTATAATCCATTTTCAAGTATATACTTACAAGCAAGCATATTTTGCTATTACTTAGAGATGTACTGCTATAAATGTGTGAACCAAGACGTGCGCAGATGAAGATAGGACAGGTGTAAAATCTTTAACTCAGAAATCATGATTCTAGAGGCACATTTAATTCACAGCCTAATGAAGCTGTTGTGTATTGTTACTATTGGGTATAACAGGGTTTCTTAGTGGTTTCTAAAAATGTATCAGAATTATATAGTCACCATGTCACTTGTTTATATCTGTGTATCTCCAAGTTCTGAGACGGACAAGCCAGAACACAACAGCCTCATCAGCTCATACTAATCACTCAGTGCAGTTTGTTAAATTTTGAACCACAACTCTTTTACATATTAAATTGTGAAATAGTAAAGTGCTTTATCTGGTTTGGACATTAACAGTAAAATAATTAAACCATAACCACAAAGTATGAAATAAACAAACATTTATAATGGTTGTAGATACATCAAAAGCACTTGATGTAGTTTATATTCCTTTCTTTATGTGGACCCATGAGAAACTTAGAACATTCTGTTTCCCTTCTTTTTTACTCAGAGTAAAAAAAAAAACTATGTTTATTATAATTATTATTATTACTGGTCTTTTCTATCATTTAATCTCTTTAATAGATGGCATTAGGTAAGGTCACCCACTATCAATATATCTGTTTTATTAACACCTACAGCCTTTACTTGCTAAAGCCTTTTTTGTTAAAGGTTTTAAATTCTAAACAGAAAAGCTTAAAAGAGAACACGTTTCCTCATTTATGAATCTCTTCTGCAGTTCTCCTGTTGCTGGATCAGTTTAAGTGGTTATTATTATTATTATTATTTTTAATAGGTTTTACCCCAAAGCATCCTGGTGGGGAACAGCTACCATGCTGGATGCTTTTATTTTATAATTCTGGTGTAATTTTATAGGGATATTAGGTGCACTGTGGCAAGAAGAGCATTTACTGTGGGAAGAAGTGTTCAATAACTTGCATACATAGTGTTTTTTCACTGGTTCTAGTAGGAATGTCCTTTTTACCATGACACACTCTGATTTTTGTAAGGGTCACTTCTTTCAAAGCATTTCAGTTACATTTAAATATTCAGTTTAAACAAGTATCTCATTTAGTGCTTTTGCTCAGACTCAGAACTACATGAAGAAGTCACATTTTGTATCCAATATTGTTAAGCAGGTCAACTTATCACAAAACAAGACGCGTTTTATGAGGCTTACAAACTTTTGCTGAAAATCCATACAAAGTCTCAGACTTAAATGGGTCTGCATATGCAATGAGGCATATTTTCACTGGCGATCATTATTGCTAACCACTAATGGATCCCTCCACATGGCCTTGTTCCATGGACGAAGAGTGATGAATAAGAGCCTGGAAGTATTTTATACAGTAACACGTCTCTGTGATGGTACAGCACTAAGCAGCAATGCACACAGGGCTCCTTTGCTCCATGGACGAAGAGTGATGAATAAGAGCCTGGAAGTATTTTATACAATAACACGTCTCTGTGGTGGTACAGTACTAAGCAGCAATGCACACAGGGCTCCTTTGCTCCATGGACAAAGAGCGATGAATAAGAGCCTGGAAGTATTTTATACAGTAACACGTCTCTGTGGTGGTACAGCACTAAGTAACAATGCACACAGGGCTCCTTTGCTCCATGGACGAAGAGTGATGAATAAGAGCCTGGAAGTATTTTATACAGTAACACGTCTCTGTGGTGGTACAGCACTAAGTAACAATGCACACAGGGCTCCTTTGCTCCATGGACGAAGAGCGATGAATAAGAGCCTGGAAGTATTTTATACAGTAACACGTCTCTGTGGTGGTACAGCACTAAGTAACAATGCACACAGGGCTCCTTTGCTCCATGGACGAAGAGTGATGAATAAGAGCCTGGAAGTATTTTATACAGTAACACGTCTCTGTGGTGGTACAGCACTAAGTAACAATGCACACAGGGCTCCTTTGCTCCATGGACGAAGAGCGATGAATAAGAGCCTGGAAGTATTTTATACAGTAACACGTCTCTGTGGTGGTACAGCACTAAGTAACAATGCACACAGGGCTCCTTTGCTCCATGGATGAAGAGTGATGAATAAGAGCCTGGAAGTATTTTATACAGTAACACGTCTCTGTGGTGGTACAGCACTAAGCAGCAATGCACACAGGGCTCCTTTGCTCCATGGACAAAGAGTGATGAATAAGAGCCTGGAAGTATTTTATACAGTAACACATCTCTGTGGTGGTACAGTACTAAGTAACAATGCACACAGGGCTCCTTTGCTCCATGGACAAAGAGTGATGAATAAAAGCCTGGAAGTATTTTATACAGTAACACGTCTCTGTGGTGGTACAGCACTAAGTAACAATGCACACAGGGCTCCTTTGCTCCATGGACAAAGAGTGATGAATAAGAGCCTGGAAGTATTTTATACAGTAACACGTCTCTGTGGTGGTACAGTACTAAGCAGCAATGCACACAGGGCTCCTTTGCTCCAGGGACGAAGAGTGATGAATAAGAGCCTGGAAGTATTTTATACAGTAACACGTCTCTGTGGTGGTACAGCACTAAGTAACAATGCACACAGCGCTCCTTTGCTCCATGGACGAAGAGTGATGAATAAGAGCCTGGAAGTATTTTATACAGTAACACGTCTCTGTGGTGGTACAGCACTAAGCAGCAATGCACACAGGGCTCCTTTGCTCCATGGACGAAGAGCGATGAATAAGAGCCTGGAAGTATTTTATACATTAACACGTCTCTGTGGTGGTACAGCACTAAGTAACAATGCACACAGGGCTCCTTTGCTCCATGGACGAAGAGCGATGAATAAGAGCCTGGAAGTATTTTATACAGTAACACGTCTCTGTGGTGGTACAGCACTAAGTAACAATGCACACAGGGCTCCTTTGCTCCATGGACAAAGAGTGAGGAATAAGAGCCTGGAAGTATTTTATACAGTAACACGTCTCTGTGGTGGTACAGCACTAAGTAACAATGCACACAGGGCTCCTTTGCTCCATGGACAAAGAGTGATGAATAAGAGCCTGGAAGTATTTTATACAGTAACACGTCTCTGTGGTGGTACAGCACTAAGTAACAATGCACACAGGGCTCCTTTGCTCCATGGACGAAGAGTGATGAATAAGAGCCTGGAAGTATTTTATACAGTAACACGTCTCTGTGATGGTACAGCACTAAGCAGCAATGCACACAGGGCTCCTTTGCTCCAGGGATGAAGAGTGATGAATAAGAGCCTGGAAGTATTTTATACAGTAACACGTCTCTGTGATGGTACAGCACTAAGCAGCAATGCACACAGGGCTCCTTTGCTCCATGGACGAAGAGTGATGAATAAGAGCCTGGAAGTATTTTATACAGTAACACGTCTCTGTGGTGGTACAGCACTAAGCAGCAATGCACACAGGGCTCCTTTGCTCCATGGACGAAGAGCGATGAATAAGAGCCTGGAAGTATCTTATACATTAACACGTCTCTGTGGTGGTACAGCACTAAGTAACAATGCACACAGGGCTCCTTTGCTCCATGGACGAAGAGTGATGAATAAGAGCCTGGAAGTATTTTATACATTAACACGTCTCTGTGGTGGTACAGCACTAAGTAACAATGCACACAGGGCTCCTTTGCTCCATGGATGAAGAGTGATGAATAAAAGCCTGGAAGTATTTTATACAGTAACACGTCTCTGTGGTGGTACAGCACTAAGTAACAATGCACACAGGGCTCCTTTGCTCCATGGACAAAGAGTGATGAATAAGAGCCTGGAAGTATTTTATACAGTAACATGTCTCTGTGGTGGTACAGCACTAAGTAACAATGCACACAGGGCTCCTTTGCTCCATGGATGAAGAGTGATGAATAAGAGCCTGGAAGTATTTTATACAGTAACACGTCTCTGTGGTGGTACAGCACTAAGTAACAATGCACACAGGGCTCCTTTGCTCCATGGACGAAGAGTGATGAATAAGAGCCTGGAAGTATTTTATACAGTAACACGTCTCTGTGGTGGTACAGCACTAAGTAACAATGCATACAGGGCTCCTTTGCTCCATGGACGAAGAGTGATGAGTAAGAGCCTGGAAGTATTTTATACAGTAACACGTCTCTGTGGTGGTACAGCACTAAGTAACAATGCACACAGGGCTCCTTTGCTCCATGGACGAAGAGTGATGAATAAGAGCCTGGAAGTATTTTATACAGTAACACATATCTGTGGTGGTACAGCACTAAGTAACAATGCACACAGGGCTCCTTTGCTCCATGGACGAAGAGCGATGAATAAGAGCCTGGAAGTATTTTATACAGTAACACGTCTCTGTGGTGGTACAGCACTAAGTAACAATGCACACAGGGCTCCTTTGCTCCATGGACGAAGAGTGATGAATAAGAGACTGGAAGTATTTTAAACAGTAACATGTCTCTGTGGTGGTACAGCACTAAGTAACAATGCACACAGGGCTCCTTTGCTCCATGGACGAAGAGTGATGAATAAGAGCCTGGAAGTATTTTATACAGTAACACGTCTCTGTGGTGGTACAGCACTAAGTAACAATGCACACAGGGCTCCTTTGCTCCATGGACGAAGAGCGATGAATAAGAGCCTGGAAGTATTTTATACAGTAACACGTCTCTGTGGTGGTACAGCACTAAGTAACAATGCACACAGGGCTCCTTTGCTCCATGGACGAAAAGTGATGAATAAGAGCCTGGAAGTATTTTATACAGTAACACGTCTCTGTGGTGGTACAGCACTAAGTAACAATGCACACAGGGCTCCTTTGCTCCATGGACAAAGAGTGAGGAATAAGAGCCTGGAAGTATTTTATACAGTAACACGTCTCTGTGGTGGTACAGCACTAAGTAACAATGCACACAGGGCTCCTTTGCTCCATGGACAAAGAGTGAGGAATAAGAGCCTGGAAGTATTTTATACAGCAACACGTCTCTGTGGTGGTACAGCACTAAGTAACAATGCACACAGGGCTCCTTTGCTCCATGGACGAAGAGCGATGAATAAGAGCCTGGAAGTATTTTATACAGTAACACGTCTCTGTGGTGGTACAGCACTAAGTAACAATGCACACAGGGCTCCTTTGCTCCATGGACAAAGAGTGAGGAATAAGAGCCTGGAAGTATTTTATACAGTAACACGTCTCTGTGGTGGTACAGCACTAAGTAACAATGCACACAGGGCTCCTTTGCTCCATGGACGAAGAGTGATGAATAAGAGCCTGGAAGTATTTTATACAGTAACACGTCTCTGTGGTGGTACAGCACTAAGTAACAATGCACACAGGGCTCCTTTGCTCCATGGACAAAGAGTGATGAATAAGAGCCTGGAAGTATTTTATACAGTAACACGTCTCTGTGGTGGTACAGTACTAAGCAGCAATGCACACAGGGCTCCTTTGCTCCAGGGACGAAGAGTGATGAATAAGAGCCTGGAAGTATTTTATACAGTAACACGTCTCTGTGGTGGTACAGCACTAAGTAACAATGCACACAGGGCTCCTTTGCTCCATGGACGAAGAGTGATGAATAAGAGCCTGGAAGTATTTTATACAGTAACACGTCTCTGTGGTGGTACAGCACTAAGCAGCAATGCACACAGGGCTCCTTTGCTCCATGGACGAAGAGCGATGAATAAGAGCCTGGAAGTATTTTATACATTAACACGTCTCTGTGGTGGTACAGCACTAAGTAACAATGCACACAGGGCTCCTTTGCTCCATGGACGAAGAGCGATGAATAAGAGCCTGGAAGTATTTTATACAGTAACACGTCTCTGTGGTGGTACAGCACTAAGTAACAATGCACACAGGGCTCCTTTGCTCCATGGACAAAGAGTGAGGAATAAGAGCCTGGAAGTATTTTATACAGTAACACGTCTCTGTGGTGGTACAGCACTAAGTAACAATGCACACAGGGCTCCTTTGCTCCATGGACAAAGAGTGATGAATAAGAGCCTGGAAGTATTTTATACAGTAACACGTCTCTGTGGTGGTACAGCACTAAGTAACAATGCACACAGGGCTCCTTTGCTCCATGGACGAAGAGTGATGAATAAGAGCCTGGAAGTATTTTATACAGTAACACGTCTCTGTGATGGTACAGCACTAAGCAGCAATGCACACAGGGCTCCTTTGTTCCAGGGATGAAGAGTGATGAATAAGAGCCTGGAAGTATTTTATACAGTAACACGTCTCTGTGATGGTACAGCACTAAGCAGCAATGCACACAGGGCTCCTTTGCTCCATGGACGAAGAGTGATGAATAAGAGCCTGGAAGTATATTATACAGTAACACGTCTCTGTGGTGGTACAGCACTAAGCAGCAATGCACACAGGGCTCCTTTGCTCCATGGACGAAGAGCGATGAATAAGAGCCTGGAAGTATCTTATACATTAACACGTCTCTGTGGTGGTACAGCACTAAGTAACAATGCACACAGGGCTCCTTTGCTCCATGGACGAAGAGTGATGAATAAGAGCCTGGAAGTATTTTATACAGTAACACGTCTCTGTGGTGGTACAGCACTAAGTAACAATGCACACAGGGCTCCTTTGCTCCATGGACGAAGAGTGATGAATAAGAGCCTGGAAGTATTTTATACAGTAACATGTCTCTGTGGTGGTACAGCACTAAGTAACAATGCACACAGGGCTCCTTTGCTCCATGGATGAAGAGTGATGAATAAGAGCCTGGAAGTATTTTATACAGTAACACGTCTCTGTGGTGGTACAGCACTAAGTAACAATGCACACAGGGCTCCTTTGCTCCATGGACGAAGAGTGATGAATAAGAGCCTGGAAGTATTTTATACAGTAACACGTCTCTGTGGTGGTACAGCACTAAGTAACAATGCATACAGGGCTCCTTTGCTCCATGGACGAAGAGTGATGAATAAGAGCCTGGAAGTATTTTATACAGTAACACGTCTCTGTGGTGGTACAGCACTAAGTAAC